>NW_028327172.1:204172542-204479523 GCF_987537825.1 Furipterus horrens | reverse complement strand
AACATGGTCCCTGTCCCTGAGCATCTCAGGGCTTGTATGGAACCCAGAGTGCAATGCGATAGTTACAGAGATGCGATAAGTTGTTCGGATGTACCAAGAATTCTGAAGAGGAAGTGCCTGACTCTTCATAGAGGTGTGGAGATGTCTTCAAGGAGATGGTTAAATGGAAAATGAATCCTAAAGATCAAGAGGAGTTAGCCAGAGTGATGCCACCAGAGAGGACAGTCTTTATAACAGCCCAGAGGCTAAACATAGCTTAGTGCGGACATTTGAGGAGCTACACTACAGAAAGACCCCCAGGACTATGTGTTGTGCAATAATGTGAATTTAGTCATAATTAAGAATCAGCTTCTACTCTCCATCCAGCCCCAGTTCCTACATGGGGACAGCTAAAGTTTACTTCTCTGTGTGTGTGTGAGTGTCTATTAGTGTGCCTGTATGTGTACACACTTGCGTGTGCGCAATGACAGTCACACACACAAGGGAAGGCTAACACTGGGTCCCATATACAAAATATTCTCTCATCCCAAGTGTTCCAGTAGTGGGCCAACAAAACAGAGGACAACTACCGGGGGATTCCTGGTATTACTGCTGCTATTCTGAAAGTCCTAGCCAACCAAATGGTTCCCATCAAGAACTAAGCCAGAGAAGACCTCTGCCACTGTGTGATACCAAACTACAGATGGGACTGTGGTGGATTTGGATCTTTAAGCAAGATCCCTGAAACCCAGGGGCCTGGTTGCATAGGTTCACCTCAGTCATCTCATCCACGGCTTGCCCCCCTCATTCTACACAGTTGACTTTTTGTAGCCCACTCATTGCCTTATGTAAGGTCTTGCTATAGTTGGTTCAGTATAAATGGCATAGGAACTAGTGGAAATGGCGTGCAATGTAAAAACACTAATAATAACAAGAATGGAGACAAAGACTTATTATTGAGTTGCATATTCCATGTTAAAGAGTTTGGACATTATCTTGATGTCCAATGGAAGACCAGCTAGTGACTATAAGACAGGGATGCAAAGTCAAGGTTGTACACAGTTGTAATTTGTTTGATCTATGTGAAGTTTTCAAAATCAAGACGTTCTGCATAAACCTGAATGCTTGCTTGACTTTCCTTACAAAATTGGGCCAAGCTTCCCATTAGCTGGAATAGCATTTCTTTGGGGGGGATAGGGTATTTCTCTCCTAGTCACCAGAGGTCCCATCCCCCCTAATTGGATCCATGCCTTTGGTAAGCCTGATCCATTAGGAATCTGGCTTTGCTTTAAAAATAAAAAAATGGAGCTGTGACAGAATCAAATTTGCAAGTTAAAAAAAAGAAATCATTCAAGCAATGGTGTGTCCAGAATGGGTGGTAAGAATGAGGAGAGACTGGAGGCAGGGAACCTGCTGGAGGGGCATGCAGGACCCAAGGAAAGATGCCAGAAATGGCTATGAATACCCCTCCAGTCACCACACTGCAGCTGGATCCACTGTCTTACAACGCTAACCCATAACCCCATAATCTAAATGCAAATGTCGAGGAGTCACAGCAGCACCACTGTTTGACAATACCAATGGGAAACACAATAAATACCGAGGCAAATACACCAGTCAGAAGTAAAGTAAATTAATAGTCCAGCTTCACTGGGATCACAAATGAATCACTGCAAAAGCAATTTTGTCCTGTTGTAAAATGAGATAAACACTCACTTGCCAGTTATTTTAGGAATAACACTAATCAGCCCATCTGTCTAATTCAGTGGTACTCATCATACATTTTTAAAGTTATCACTTCCTGAAGAGTCATCCTATTGATGCCAACAGACACCTTACATTGACAGTCATGACCCACAATCTGAGTGTCACTTTAGAGCATCACGGAAACCCTGAGCTACGCATCTTTGCTGGAAGTGACTTATTCTCTAGGAAGCCAGAGGTGGGGTGGGGGAGGAGGGAGCCCTCATTTGCTGGCCAGATACAGTCTTCAAATGACATTGGAGAGGGAGCTGAAGGTAGAAACACATTTTTTAGGAAGGAGATGCAAATGTTAGTACCGAGAACAATTTATTGCAAACTAAATTACAAATCAATATCTGATGGTAGGACAGAATGTCCACCGTGGTTATCAGAGTCATATTCAACCTATGATGGGAGATGCTAGAGAGGGAGACTACACTGTTTAAACTGTATTCGTGTTTTATACTCAGATATAAATAAGCTTGCTGAGAGTATCACTGTCTCAGATTTATGGTAAACACAGGGGAGCACGAGAATTTTAGCAAACCTCCCCGGGTCTTGCAATTTCTCAGAGTAAATACTTCACACTCCTTCTCTGGATGATAGAAAACATGGGATGACAGTTAGTCTGGGAAACTCCTGAAATTCACAGTTAGAAACTTAAGGCTTCATAAAAAATATTGGGTTAGACAGCCTGAGTTTAGGATGGCGCTGTGAAAGGATCTCAAAATATGTTTCATGACCAACACAACTGGCATGCAGAATAATGATCCCCTGTTAGAGGGAGTCCAGCAATGGCATTTTACACAGAATAAATTAATCATGATGGGGAATCACATCATTAAATCCCACTTATCATTAACATTCTGCGCTTTGGAAAAATTTGCCAGGTCCTCTCTCCACTACAGAGCCAACAAAAATACCTACAAATTCCTACTGTGTGGGTGTGTCACAGGTCATAGACAGTGCGTAGAAGTGCGTACTCCTCACCCCCTCCCCATAGGCAAAGGTACACTCTTTCTGATTAGTTGACATGGAGCTACAAACTTCTGGCCCCCTGAGTCTTCCAGAGGAGCCACACACACCCTAAAGCATCAGCCACTGTTGTCAAGGACACCTGGTTGGGCACAGTCTCTTCTCACAGAAATAGTTCTTCAAGCCCAGCAGCCCATCTACGTTCATGAAGCCACCAGGTTTCCATGGACAACTGCACTCCCATGCTCCTTTTTTCTCCTTCCCTGTTTCCCAGTCCCCTTTATGTATAATTGCCTCTATAGGAGAGACCAGCAATTTACAAATAATGGCGTCAAGTTCATATGAGAAAAGTTGAGAGAGACAGAGAGAGAAACCTTATCCCTCAAATTTACTAAATGTGACTTATTTCTTCAGTAGGACAACCAGATCCTTGGTTTCTTGAAATGAGGTAAGGGTTGTGGCTCATATACCTGACCTGCCTACCTCCCCAGAGGGGTGGCACGGGGCTCGTTGAATATATCAGTGAGTATCTTTCCTTGTCTCTATGAGACTGAAACCAAACCAAGGAATGGATGAGTTCACAAGTGTAATTTTTTAAACCACTGGTTATGAAATAAAGGCTGTTCTTTATTCTTCACAATTATCTTGCCAAGGTAGGCATCATCTTACAGATAAGGAAGAGAAATTGAGGAACAGAGAGGGTAAATGATGTGCCCGGGGTAGTGCCTACTCATTCTAAGTAACAGAACCAGACTCCAGTCCAGATCTCCCCATCCCTACAACCAATTGTAAATGCCAACCCTGCATCATTTGAGAATAAGAAACTCCCCACTCAGGGAGTGTCAACATAGTAATTTAAATCATTCACTGGGCCTGGCTTGTCACCACACAGACATAGTCAGAGCCTCACGGTGGGATGGATACCTTCCTTAGTCATCCCAGGATCAGTGAGTCTCAGAGATAGTGAGGCAGAAACTAGGTTGTTTCCCTGGCCTCTTCTCCTGTCCTAAGATAACGTCTCAGAGGCTGCCTCATCAGGAGGGCAGGAAACCCTCCCATTGCCCTATGTATATCAAATAATCAGCAGAGGTGAGAAAAGGGTGGAGGACATACAGGGGGTCTGATAATAGTAGGATGTTCAGTATGACTTCGGGAGAGCCGCATTCCAGGCACGTTCCCTGTGACTTTTAATTCTGGATCTCTCTCTGCTGAAGTGAATGAGCCCCCACAAGAGCTGGCTGACCAGTCAGTTTCTCCTATAGAATGACTTTGTCATGATGACGTTCAGGGAAGCTCAGGGCATCAGGAGGACTTCTCAGCACCACACATCACACCCGGAGCCCTGATCTCCAGGTTCCATTTACAAAAGGACTAGTCAGACTGACTGGCCATTTTCCATCCCTGAATCAAACCGTGGGTCAATAGCTGCCCTGGCTTCTCTTTGTGCTGCAGGTGACCTCCCGAAGTCCTGGATCACAGCTGATTAAATGAACTGGATAATTAAGAGGGGATGAGCCATGCCCTGAGATTTTGCCTGCCTCATCAAGAACACTGTGCCCTTTTTTATTAATCTCCTTGGTTTTTTGTTTTTATTTTTTCCCCTTTGAAAAATGATTAGCCTTGGGAAACTTCCTAACCATGGCACCGGACACAGTTAGCTGCCATGGCCAGAGCATTTGAAAAGTTTCAAATGTATCCTGTGTTTAGAAAATCACCTAATAAAAACCAGGGTAGGGAGATCAGGAGACTTTTTATATCATAAACTGAATGTGAAGATTTTCTATCACATCAAGGTCTTTGCTTAGAAGTATTTTTATCATGTGGAGATGAATATGGAAATGCGGCGGATCATACTTTGGCAATTAGAATGTCAATACAACAATTCTGAAAAATCATAAAGAACCAAAAAGAAGCCACAAAGGACCAAATGAGTCCCCCCAAAATAGAATGAGACAAAGAACAGTTTCCAACGTTTTTTCCATGCCCACAGTAGTTCTGTAATTAATGTTTAGACCAGACACAAATTCTAAACACCATTCTTGAACTTCCTCTTACCCAGATCATTGTGTGTCTGCATCTCATTGCAATGAGCTCCTTTAGCATCCTCCACAGGCTGCAATCCCACAGCAGAGCCTATTCTATGAGGCAGGCTCAGATCCATGATCCCCTGCAGGCCAAGTGTGGTGCTTAAGAACTTAGCCCAAATCCTGGCTTCACCACTTACCAGATCTGAGCCAATTATTTAACTTCATCGTGACTCGGTTTTTCCTTTTTTATAATCGATATTTTATATGCTTTGTTGTTAAAATTAAAAAACTGATATATGTATAAAATCATTGGTATAGTGTCTCATAAGTATCATACTAAGTACTAAATAAATTACATTTATTGTTATTATTATTATGTTGCAAGAGTGAATTATGGATCCAATTCTGAGAAGTTGCATGTCAGTAAAAGAAAAAAGTTGATCTCAGCTCCCAGACCAAAATCAGCTTTCAATCCTGACATATTGTATTTTTGTGTATATGTGGATAATGATAGGGAGGAAATATGCTAAACCAAAACCCATATATAGGTGATTTCTACCTTTATATTCAAAATTGTCTTTAGTATCATTATGTTAGATTTACAGCAATTTGAAAGACAGCTTAAAACAATTCTTTAGCCTGTCCTCTCTTAAAACCACCTCCATCTAGCTAGGTGGAGGCTGGATGATTTCCCGATGCCCCAAATGGGACCTCACTCTTCACTTACAACTTGAAAAACGGATGAGAAGTTTGGGATAAAATGCAGTAGTGTCCCCTTTAACAACCAAGGAAGCCTCACCTAGCAAATGACTGCAGGAGTGACAAAAGACACTTCACCCTCTAAGAGGGTAGGCAACCCTGAATACTTCACCAGCAAGAGCAGAATACGTTACCAGGACATCAAGTGACAGACGTGCACTACGTAAGTTTGGCAACAATTTGAAAGGCAACTATATGTAAGGACTCCTACATGCTGTACTAAGTAAGGTTAAAAGGAACTTGCTGGGTATTCTCGTCATCTGAACTGTGTGTATGGCTATGGGCTACTGCATGTAAAGTACTGCTCATGGGAGTGGCAGTAGAAAATTTAATCTTCCAGACTTCAATTCTACATATCGCTGAGACCCAAGACCACCTCGGGAGTAAGGGTAATCTTAGCCAACCCTTTAGTTAGAGCCAAAGGCCTCTATGAATGGCTGGGTAGAGATCTACAGATAGCACCCAACGTTCCACAGGATTATGACAAAACACTCAAAATCTGCATGCCATTCCTTAGTCAGCAGCTCATCATTGTGACATCAAAACCATACATCTGATTAATTCCAAGATCTCTATGGCTTTAGGTCTTAGGGTCAAAGAAAAATAGCAGGGTATACTGGAAAGAATATCAGGCTAATAGTAATTAAAATAAGAAATTAATAAAACCTTCCAATGTGCAGGGGACTGCATTTTGCATGCATGATTATTTAATGCTAAGAATGATTAAAATAATGATAATTTTTTAACAACCAACGAGGTAGGTACTATTATTATCTCCATGTATAACTAAGAAACAGGGAGGTGATGCTGTTTGTGCAGCATTGTCCTCTTAGAAAGTAGAGGAGCCAAAGTTCAAACCCTACCAACCTGAGGTTAAAGCCTGGGTTTTTGGCTAATAATGTTCACACTTCTTCAGCACATCATGCTCCCCAAGACCTTTACATGCATTGCTTCATGAGCCCCACCACAATACCTGCCTACCCCCCTGTACAGAAGGTAAAATTATGATCTTCATTTTAAAGATAGAAAAACTGAGTTTCCGAGAGATTAAGTGACTTGTTCAATAAAATACAATTCATAGCATAGCCAGACCCTATTCTGACCACACACTGTCCCCCAAGAAACCCCCATGATCTTTCTCTTAATGATCATCACCTCCAAAATACTTTACGTCTCCAGGTCTGAATTTCCTCATCTGTAAAATAGGTGGATTTGGAATAAATGTATTTAGAATAAATTACAATAAATGTATTCTAAATCCACCTCCAGCTCTAACGTTTGATGCCTCTGTGAATGAAAGTCAACTCATGCCACAATCTGCTACCCATCAGCAGCCACTCAGTACCTACAAGTTACAGCCCAGCCTCCGGAGCACAGAGAAATGGCCTCACTCATCTCTCCAGGCTCATCTTGCAAGCACCCACCCCTTTCCTCCACCCAGACCCAGCCTGCTGAGCCATGTGTCTGCGCTTTGCTCACTAAGCCTAGAACACTCTCTCCCTCCCCATTCTTCACCCAGCAAAACCTGCTGAGATTTTCCTCCCACTTCCTGCAGGAAGTGCTTCTCTTTCTGATAGAACTGACCACTTCCTGCTCTCCAGCCCTCACCACCCCTCTTCCACTTCATTGCATTTCTTTCCTGATACGTCTGCCTCCTTCAGCTGCACCCAGGAATCATGTCTGTCCTCAGTCCCCAGCACAATGCCAGGAGCACAGGGCTTGGGGGAAAATATATTTGCTGAATGTGCAAAGGAAAAATTTATAGCCTGAGGAAGTGTTGAAAGTGGTTTTAACAGACTCCTGGATACAGAGAATAGACTGACAGCTGTCAGAGCTGAGGGGGGTTGCAGGCCTGGGTGAAAAAGGTGTAGGGGATAAGCAAGAACAACAACAAGAACACAGCTCATACACATGAAGAACAGTGTGGTGATGACCGGAGGGAAAGAGGGGTGGAGGAAGGTAGAAGAGGTTACGGGGCAATAAATAGTGATGGAAGGAGACTTGGCCTGGGATTGCGAATACACAACACAGTGTACAGATGTGTTATAGAACTGTCTCCCTGAAACCTATATAATTCTATTCACCAATGTCACCACAATAAATTCAATAAAAATGAAAAAAAAAGAAGAAAGTGGTTTTAATTTGAGCACCAAGGTAATATATTGGGTAATAACCTGAAATATAATCCACTGGTTGCTCTAAAAGCATCAAGAATGGACATCACTAATTCCATTCCCACCATACGCTTACAACTATAGTCAGCCAACAAAAGATAAAGGCGGGTCTGTGAAGTGCCAGCCATTTCTCTGAGAGTACACATTGCGTCAGTACATAAGGCACGGCCTCTGCCCTGCCAGAACCATGCTCGCTGGGAAGACAGGCATGTAGCAAACATCAGTAACTATACTGAAACAGGACACAGGTCTCAGAGAAATTTTACTCTAGGCACAAAAGAGAGAAGGATAAGCATTCTGAATATTTCCCCAGCTAATTGGATTGGACAAACAAAAAGAAACCACTCACTTTGATTCTATATGTTCTTCCTCCTGCAATGTATAGGATTAGTCAAAGAAAACGAAACCACCTTAGTGAAAACACCACAACTTAAAATATAAACCAGACTGTAAGGTATTCTAAAGGTGATCTTGGTTCAATTTTTTTTTTAAGGAGTTTAATAAGCCAATTAATGTTAAGAGCAAGATCAGAACAGAAGCTGACTCGTTTAAGCACCTGAGGAGGAACCATTTTGTACACAAACACACCTCTGTGTCACAAGCAGGGACCAGTGGATGTGACATATGAATGATGAAGTCTGGCCCCACATCAGGAGGGCAAAGCTCTCCGGACAGCGTGACATAATTCTCACACACACTTGAAAATAATGAACCCACGTCTATGTTCAAACATGGAAGAGGTAAGGTTTTCACTAATTCACGCTGGCCTGCGGAAGGATCTTGGGTGCATTGTCTCACTGAATCCTTCCAACAGCCCTGTGAGGGCATGCTATTATTATCAACCCACTTTGAAAATGAAGAAACTGAGGCAGAGATGGGAAACAATAAACATGAACAACATCACTCTTGCACATGGTGGAACAGGAATTCATTCCCAGTTCCTTCTGCCTTGTACATGCCCCAGTTATCAATATGCCATAATGCCTTCAGGGGGCTTTACTACCGCAGAAAAAAAATAAAGCCTTTTATCAAAATCGATGATCAAGCCTCTTTTTGTTTTTAGAGGTAAATAATAACTGCTAAAGAGCTCATTTCGAAGACTGCTCAGAGTCCCGGTGACTGCTGGGCCAACATGCAGTGCTCCCCCTCTAGGTAGTTCAATCGCCCGGAAGTCTCAAGACGGCAGCTGCTAACCACGCTGTCACCGTTACATTGTTTAGTCAGCGTTTGGACCTCAATGACTTTCTTCTCTTGATATGTGCTTAGGTTACCAAGAGAAATCTGAGAGCCTGCTAATGGGCAATACATCTAATGCAAAATGTTTTCCCTATACCCTCTGCTCTCCCAAAACTGACCTCAGCATTAGGGTCGTGATAAACTTTCCTGTGATTTCAAGTTGGATGCAAAATCTCACAGGGGCTTTCCCAAGTATTCACATATTAATATCTGCAGTAAAGATTTTTTCCCCCCAGACAATGTCCTCTCAAAGACCTCCTCTAGTGTCTTCTTCACTTGACCTACCTCATTTAGAGTAGCCCCCGGTGCTGTCCTGGTGGCAATGTGGCTCTGTGGTAGCTAATACACATGCATACATTACTGCTGACATTTAAAAACATTCCTAACAGTTTGTGTGAGTACATGGTAAACAGATGCTATGGGATTTTTTCCTGTTTTCAGTCATCTCTGAAGACTGCAGTCAAGTGACAAGTTTTTGAGACTTTTTGGTTTAAAAGCAAGAGATTTTTTTTTTTTAATGGAGTATTGATATTATGGTACAAAATGGCGTTTGGTGTTCATGCCCTACTCCCCACCCTCTTGAGCCGTATAGTTCAGCATGCTGGGTTATTTTGAAGCCCTGGCACCCTCTATTCTATGTTACTCTGGATTTTTACTCGTGGGAGGGGTGGGGGGTGAGTTGCAGACTTTTATGAACTCCCTGATTAAAGTACCTGCATCTGAATGCAGATGAAAAGTTCCAACAGCTGAGAGCTCCAAACCAATGAATATTTATACTGAAAACCAGCAGATGAATACACTCTAAATCTTCAAATGCAAGTCTAGTCATGGGTTTTATCTTATTTTAGGACTCACTTTTTTATTAAAATGAACTCTTGCATATTTACACTACAGAAATAAAAGTTATTTGCAAGCACAATACAGTGGAGACCTTACAAACGCATTGCCTTGGGGGGGAAGACAACGTTGCTCCTCAGATTATATTTCTTTTTCAGGACTTCGTTGAAGAGGGGTCTCTTTGTATATGATTAGCATAATTTGGGACTCTGAAAATACATTCATTTGGGAGAGATTTTTTTTCATTTAGTGGCCAACATAAGCGTGAGTCCCTCCCTAGACGGGGGGGAATTTCGTAGATTTAACAATCCCTCACACTTTTATCAGAAACCCCTTTCTGGGCTGCCTTCCTAGAAGGCAGAGATTTGTATAAGCAGCACAAAGAAATGTGACCATAGCAATGCATTTATTTGCCTTCTTTGCAAGGCGGCCTAACACGTTCTGGTTTATAGTCAATGTCCCCAGTTCACAGCAGTTAGGTGCTTCTTCTACCAGCAGGAGGACAAACTGGAGGTGTTTCCTGAACTCATAGCCACCTCTTCAGAATATGATCAGAGTGAACGGTCACAGGGGCTCGAAACAATCCTCTGCGGGGTTGCACACTGAGGCCAAAGTTTGATGAGGCCAGAAGCAGAGGCTCCTAACCTAGCTGGCTCAGTCACACAAGTGAACGTTAATATTGTCACCCACCAACATCACAGGACAAGGAAATGACTCCCAAATGCATTAAAAAGTGATTATTTCAAAGATAGAGAAATGTTCCGTCTTAGAATAACTAAGTTGGGGGTGTAAAATAAGCCTATTCCTTCCCTAATCCCCTTGCAACCTCCTGCCGTTCAATAAAGCGCGATAAACCGCACATAAAAAGCCACGCGGGGTTATCGGGATTTAGGGAAGCACGAATTTTGATTGAACCCACCATGTTTCCTAAGACTTCCATGGCCCCGCAGTACCCAGGGCTCGGAATGTGCAAATGTGCCGTCATGTTCCTAAACTTATTCCTTCTTTTTCATAAAGTCAGCTTAGAGATAAATGTTTACAAATCAACCCAGTCATCATTTCTTCATTTTGATGCTTAAACGCTTCATTTTGATTGCTGCCTTTTTGACATTTCACCAAGGAAATATGTTTGTGTGTTCGCAATGCCATTGAATCAGCAATTAGATCTCCATATTCCAGATGTCATGAGAGTTTTCGATGCATCTCCCAATAAAATTTATTTCTGAACTTTGGGGAAAAAAATACAATTGTACTTTGTATAAATTAAGCACATTATCCTTATTTTTCTAATTGCTGCATTGAACATGGTGAGAGCTTCTGATTTTATTAATTCGAGGATTTCACATCGTTCTCCATAATATTTTTTCTTGCAATGAATACAATTTTGGATTATTTATGGGAGTCACTTAGTCATCTTGACTTGCTAATTCTTTTTCCTGGTGAAACAGGAGACATGGAGACAAATTTGTGCCTGCAGGGGTGTGCTACCCTCTCAATCCTCGTGGGTCCTTCTTGAGCCCTGGCACTTTGGCTAGCATAGGAAATTTAGTGTCAAAAGTGGACAAAGAAAGATGCAATTCTGGTCCTACTCATGCCTTCATTAAGACTATCCTGACTTCTTCCCCCCTGCCCGCCTTCCTGCAGCTGTCACATGGCGCTGCTTCTCCCTCACCGGGCTGGCGGGGCAGCCCTGATCCTGCCACCCCTCGGCTACCCCACGTCTCTCCAGAGCAATCCACACCAAACATTTCCTCCTTCACTCCCTAGTGAGCTACATATACAGCTCCCTAGCTCTTTGCAACAGAGTCAAGCTGAATCATTAAAAAAATACAATAAACTAAAATGGCTAGACAATGTGTGAGTTGGGCACCAGTATGGCATTTCCATGAAAAGTGCAGAAGTACCTACATTTTCTCCAGGACTCTCTTTTTCCTCCAGAAAGAGTTTTCTCCAGAACTCTGTTCACCTGATTTGGAGACACCCACCAAATGGTCCCCTTCATTCATGTAGGAACATGGCTACGTGAGCAGCTATCCTTCCCTCAAGTCCTCCTGGTGGGGCACGCCCATGATCCCCATCGTCACAGGGGCCTAGCACACAGCTTAGCTTCCTCTCCCTCCGTTATTTCTGACACATCTCTTTGGCATTTTTCCTCTAAGATAAATGCGCTCCTTCCGATGGAAGGATTTTGCTGGGTATTTACCCAGTTCCAAAGGGTAACACCAGAGGAGTTTGGCTCCCTGTTCCCCTCCCATCCGTCAAATGTTCTGCAGAGGCTCCTCCTGTCCTGTCCCACCTCCTGAAAAATGCTCCTGAGAGAAAACTCATCTGTTAGTAACAGAACTGAAAAATGCCTCATTCCGGCGAGAAGTGGTACAAGAGCTGCTCCCGCTCCAGCAAATTTATTTTGCCTTTCAAGGGTTTAATTGCACACAACATGGTGCAGTTTTGATTAATCCTTCAGAATTTAATATATACTCGGGGGGGGGGGGGCAATACATTGACGTTTCATGCATCGCTACCATGGGAGTAACCGGTATGCATTTAAACACCACAGGAGGTAGGTACACTTCTCAAACTTACCTGGTCCTGCCAAGGGTAAAAAGTGCTCATTAAGGACTCGATTCAGGAGGGGAGCCAGCAGAGGGCTTGTGCTTCCTTCCTCTCTGACACTATTTCTGGTTTGCTTGGCAGGCACATTTCCCTTGGGGAGGTCCCAGGTGAGGCACACACTGGAATCTTCCAGTCCTATGCCCTGATCATTTTAATGAGAGAGCAGTGTTGAAATATTGGCAACTTGCGTCCAGCCAACATATGGAGCCACTGTACGGGAACTTAATTGAACTGTTTTAAGATTATGAAGGATATAGCCAACCGGGTCAATGAGCGTTTATTCTGTGAACTTGGGTCTTAAAGAGGTGAAGCGAAGGTAATAACAAGTCCGTTTGCGTTTTTCACAAATAAATCATCTTTCAAGTTCTAGAATCCATGTTCCTGTAGCAGATTTCTGATGGAGCACAGAACGGCGGTGAGTTATGTATGATGCAGGGCTAAACATGTGAACAGCAAAATAAAAACTTGTGCATTGAGCGCAAGACAAGCCAACTCTAAGTGACCCAGCCTCCTTCGGAATGTCAGACCAGAGGTGAAGCGCCCCAAGAACAGCGCTGTGGAAACGCTGCACTTGTGAAATCATTGTACCAACTATTCCCAGGAAGGAAGTCTGCTTCAGCAGAAACAGGGAAACAAAAGAGGGTGCAAAATGAGGAATCAGAGAGCGACTCATTCCGGGCTCTGCTTCTTTCCTCATAAGGTTATGTCGTTTTGCCCAGCCTATTTTCTCACCTACAAATTATAATGTTAGACGCACTTCAATAAAATTCCTGGGGTGAAGACTTAACCCCTAGGACCTCAGAATGTGACTGTATTTGGAGATTAAAGCCTTTAAAAAGGTAATTAAGGTAAAATGAGGACATGTGGAGGGGCCCTGACACAACATGACTGATGTCCTTATGAGAAGAGGAGAATCTGATACAGAACCACACAGATGAAAGAACAGGAGGAGACATGGGGAAAGGACAGCCATCTTGAAGCCAAGGAGAGAGGCCTCAGGAAGAAACCAATCCTGCCAACACCACCATCTCACACTTCTAGCCTCCAGAACTACCAAAAAATGGATTTCTGTTGTTTACACCAGCCAGTCTTTGATACTTTGTTATGGCAGCCCTAGCAAACTAATGTTTCTGAGTCTCTGATCCAATCAGATACAATAGGTAGGTGCTGAGCACAGTACAGGCCTGCAGGGAATGTGAGGTCCCACTCTACTCTCCCCAACTCCATTTCACAGGTGCACAAACAGGCACAGATCAGTTCTGATGAGTTACCTAAGGATGATGATACAGCAAGTGAGGTAGGAGGAAGCTACCTTCCATGTTTCGGAGTCCCAACTCCCAGCGCGTGCCTGGACCATGGGGCCAGATTGCCTCCCATCAGGAAATGGAAGCCCAATGCGTACGGGGAATGGCATCAAACAAAAGGCCTAGATGAAATTCCTGGCTTCCGGCCAAGGAAGATTCATATCTCAATGTAACATCAATATTTCTAAGCCACAAGCAAAGGGTCAGCAGAAGATCACTGTGTACAAGTAAAGAGCTTTTTCTAGTGTCCCTTCTCTGAAGTGCTCTCCAAACAATCAAGGCATGTCTAACCCACTCTTCCTTCATGAGCAGACAAAACCACCTTACAACTCCATGATGAAAACCAACCAGTTCCTAACTACCAACTCCCCCAAAGCCATCTAGTGTGACTGTGAAAACCCTTCTCAGTCACAGTCATTGAATTTCATGCCAAAGGGAAAACCAGGGCACCAGAAGGTCAAGGTTGGCACAGAATCCAAGATTCTGAGTATACAAATGCCCAAACCCATAGTCCATGTGCTCACCAGATTAAACCAGCTATGAGACATCTAAAAGTTAGAACAACAAAGCCACTGCCAGGTTTGCAGTTAAACTACTGTAGGGACAGGGACACCAGGTCATGTGTGCCCCTTCTTAATCCACCCTGAAGGTCAGGTAACTCACCCGGGACCTCAGAAACGTGCATAACCACCCACAGCCTGTTCCAGTTCAGTTTCTCTAGTTAAGTCAGGTCTCTCTCAACTTCCAAGTCTTGGCAGTTTTAAGAACCAGAACCAAAGGGACAATTGGAGGCCATCCAAGTGCAGTGAAATTAGAGGCTGCTTTGGATACACCAGGGTACAGAGGACGGGGACTTGTTTACTGAATGTATAAGTTAAGGTTTGCAAGGGAAGGAATTCTTCCTGTTCACAAATCCTTCAGGGCTATTTGTTTTGGGGCTGCTGGGTGTTCCTGGTGAAACCCCAAAGTACGTGCCTAGGACTAACAAGCTGGGTCACATGAAATGCATTCTCTTTTACAAATTGTAAGTCTTACCAGGCCTGACAGGATTCAGTTCCTGCTTCTTCTTGTTAAGAAGCAAAAGAGTAGAATCAACTCTCTTCTCACAACGGCAAGAGAATTTGGCCATTAAAATGGTCAGCTCTCCCTTTAACGTGCAGACTCAATTCAACTAGAAACTTGGGGAGCAATCGTGCCAATGCAAAGATCCTAGTGTGTGCATATGAATACATTTCCCCCTGCCTGAAACTGTCTATTACAGGGAGTATTGATTCGGAGGTGCTCCTTTAACCTGCAAAACACTCTGTGGCCTCTATCCAGCACCTCTTCTAATGCCAGTATTTGGGGCCATATATTGCGATGTGCCGAGGGAAGCTCACGTCCATTACCAGTGCCTTTTCATAAACTCCATGGAGCTCTCTGGTGCCATTGTTCTTCCTTTGGATCAATGATGAATGCAAAAAGCGGGTTAAGCTATTTCAAAAGAAGCAAGTTACGAAGTCGTTTTTCTCCACCGTCAGAAACTTTTCATTTCATATGTTTACTAGAGAATTTTTGCTACATGGTTATTTTAAAAAATCAACTGACATTAATGACTCTAAGTGTGAAATACAGATTGCTTGGGTAAACATTGCTTTCTTTTTCACGGAGTGTAAGTGGAGAAACAGACTTTTGCTGTTCAGTGATGCAACAGCATTCCAATGGTCCTGTCTAGCAAGAATGAATGAACTCCCAGCATGAAGATCATTGTCTTCTGTCACCCTGACTTGTTTCCCATTCTCATGGCCCTGAGGATACCCAAGGATTCTTGACAGGCTGTGGCTGGAGCCTGTGCCTATCGCATGTTAGGGTACACTTCCTTTCATCCCACATATTAATAAGCATTTGAACACAAGCCTCAGGCAAGAGGCAGACTCACCGATTCACAGGGAAGTGCTCACTTGTGAGCTTAAATGCTAGAACTGAGCGCACCAAGAAGAAAACACTGATCCATTATGGCTCAATCACCCACAGGATCAAACCTAAAAGACAGCATCTCTGGAACAAGGTCATCTAAAAACCCAAATGGAAGCCTCTTCAACAAATAAACAACAGATTTTCTCCTTCCCAGTGGAGAATGGGGAAGAGCTAGGGTATCTCCAAGTACCAAGCAGAGACAGACCTGTCTTCTGCCCCAACTCCAGAGGTCATGTGGAGAGTGTCACTCAGTCAGGAGCCAAAAACTGCCCGCGACGCCTGCCTGCCATCTGGCTGTGTGAGACACTAGACCACAAAGGCATGGGTGAGAGAATGACTCGCCCTCAGCATGGCGCCAAGGCTGAATTCAAGGCATGCTGGAGGACAGCACTGGAAATACATCCAACAGGCACGTCATCTTCAAATGTGAGAGCACTCTCTGAGCCAACGGAGGGAACCGGTACAAAGAAACTTGAGTCACATTCAAGAAGACATCCAGCTGGGGTCACCTATCTGACCACGGGCCCTGTCATTATATGGCCTTGAGACAGGAACAAAGAATTTCTTTTGCTCACAACAATGCCAAGGATCTGCGATTTTGTGACATGGTCATCAGACAATGCCATGCTGGAAACTTTCTGAAAATAGCCTGCTCTTCGAACGTTCGTATTGCCAGAAGAAGACCAAGACAATACACTCTGCCCTCAGCGTAGTCACATACCATTAATGGAGCTAGAAGTTCCTAAAAGAAATGCCAGGACCTGGTTGTAAGGGAAGCTGAATCATATGCCAATGACCTAAAAATAGGATTCTGTTGATGAAAAAGGGAGACACAGGAAGGTGAATCTCTTTTTTGTGTGAGGGTTATTTTTTTGTTTCTTTTGTGTGTGTGTGTGTGCTCGCACACCTGAGAGAAGCATGACTTAAGAGGATTCTTTCAAACCCCCAGTTCCTGATGAATGTACTTGTCTTCGAAAACGACCAAGAGACACCAGCCCTCTAAGACTAGTAGGAGACATTGCCCCCATCCCACTGAAACCACCCCAAAGAGCACAAAGATGGAGACGGTCCCATCCGAAAATGAGGGTGGGTACTTTTGGCAATGCAGACTTATCGTTTTTCCTCCTGTGAGCCACATTGACTAATTCTCCAGATAACAAAGGGACTGATAGGAGTGTGGAGAACTCTAGGAAAGACTAATTACTAAACACAGGCTTCAAACAGCCAGTAGAGACACTGAAGGATGCTGAGCCAGGATCCTGAGAGCAGTGAGTAAGAGAGAAAAATGGGGGGACGAGAAGCAGGAAAAAAATCCCTCTGTCTAGAAGGACTTCAATGTAACTGGGACCAAATGCCTTCTGTGGTTCCACCAATGGCGGGACATCGTGAAGAGGCTGATAGCCGTCTGGTCCCAGAGTCGGTGCATTCTATCCTGAGCTTGCCCACCCCTCAGGGAATGAACGCATTGCGAGGAGCATCTACCTGGCTGTCACAGGCAGAATTGCTGGGCTGGTTGAGTTTGACCCCAGATCCGGAGTTTACTAACTGGCTTTGTCAACGTAGGCATTTCTCAGAGGAGCCAACAGGGACTCCATGCAAAGTGGTAAGAGGTGGAGAATACGGAATCCAAAAAAAAATTACTTTATCAAGCAGAAGCAGCAGACCCTGGGGAAAATGGTGCATGCATTCCCCTTCCAATGCAAAGACTGCGTTTCTACTAGCTATCTTCTCAAAATGACCACCAAGGCATCAAAAATTCAAATGAGAGACGGGCTGGGGAAGGAAAGTTGCTTGTTTTTATGGCATATCTTACTTGCTTGGAGGCAAAATCTGTTGCTACATTTGGACTGTTGAGAGAACGCGCTGCATCTCTTGCTTCAGGATCTAAAGATGTGACCATTTGAAGCAAAGAAAGAAACACTCAATTTCCTTCCATGAAAATAAGTCACTGCAGGCTGGCAGGTTCTAAGAACATCTACCAGGGTAAAGGACCACGCTTCTAATCACGGCACAAAATCTGCTACTAAACAGTGTCTCAAAAAGCATGGCATCGTGCTAAAAACCATATCCATATAACTAACCTGTGACCCTTTCTTGAGGAACTCAAAGAGCTCAGTTTTCATAATATTATTCTATCCTAAGAAAGTCAGCACATAGTATTACATTCACTCAACAGATTAAACCATCATGGCACACATAGTCCAAGCACCTACAATGATGGTGCTGAGGGGTAATTCATGCAGCAAATACTTATTGAGACCAACATCAAAATACTTTATTAAAAAAAAAAGTGTTACAGTCACTGGTCTAGGCACTGAGGATGCAGCAAAGAAGACAAAATTCCCTGCTCCCACACGGCTTTTATTTCAGGAGGGGTAGAAATGGAAACTAATAAGTAAGTAAAATGTGTGTTATAGTGACCAGGGATAAGGAGTATGGAGAAAAACAAAGCAGGAGAGGCAGAAAAAAGAATGCTGGGATTACAATTTAGAAAGGAGGCAGGCGGTAGTCCAGAAAGATCCCAGAGAAAATATGATAGTTGAACAGCTGAGCATGACCTAAAGGGGATGAGGGCATTGGTCGTGTGGATATTCAAAGGAAGAGCATTTCAGACAGATGAAGTAGGATGTGCAAAGACCCTGAGGCTACAACACAGCTGAGGTAGTCAAGGAATAGGAAAGAGGCCACTGTGACTGTAATAAAGGGCTAGTAAATAGCAGCAGAGGAAAACATTGTCAACATAGGGTGAAATTATGTTTACTAAAACACATATGTGTAATATGTATCTTTTGAAAATACCAGAATACACCAAAAGTATCGACTGTGGTTATTTTGAAGGGAAAGAACTATGTTAAAGATTAAAAGTTATTTTTGTTCCCTTCTTCTTGAGTCCTTCAATTGTTTATTCAGCAAATGTTTATGTAGAATCTGCTATAGACCAGGCACGGAGACATAATGGTGAGCAGATACACAGAGGCCTTTCTCTTCTGAGCAGACATTCTAATAGGGAGAGGGACAATATTCATAACAGAAAGGAGGCAAAACTATTGCACGTTGTGACATGTGCTGCAAAGAATCAAACAACAGCTGAGATAGAAAAACTTTCTAAATGAGGGACTGGTGTATGCAAAGGCCCTGAAGCAGGAAAGATGTCTGCTTGTGGAAGTAAGATGAAGGCATAACAAATGAGAAAATGTCACTCAGAATAGCACGAGGTGGTATGAAATATGAATAGCATATATATATACACAAAATAATGAGTATTTAATATGTATGTATATATGTGTGTGAGTGTTGCATGTGTGTGTGTACTTGGTTTGTGTGTGTAGTCTAACTTGGTTATATGGCTCTACCAAGCATTTTGATCACTCATTCATTCGACAAGCATTTATTGACTGTCTATTATACGTAAGCAACTGTGCTAGGAATATGGTTATAAATAACATAGACATGGTCTCTGCTCTCAGGAAGGCTTAAGTCAAATCAGAGGCAAAACCAAGATCTTAGAACTCCCACCTGGCATTCCAACAAACTGGGGAAGAGCCAGCAGTGAATTTTAGGAACCTGGCAGTCTTACTCCAAGTTTGCTGCAAGCTTCCAGCAAAAATAGCAGCTAAACTGGTTTTCTTTAGCCTGCTTTCGATTGAACAATGAGTGTATATGCTTTTGCTTATTCATATTCATATTCACATTCAACCAGTCCCTACGGGCCACATGTTCTATGCTGACACTGTGCTAAGGGGTAAAGGTCTAGAGATGGAAAAAAAGTTTCCCCTGGAGTGGCTTACAGCCTATTTGATGAGATAGAGAGTCAGACAATTACAGTATACAGTGTCCCAACAAAGGGTCTGCACAATTTCATCATGTATTAGTAACATGTATTTTAACAAACGAGGTAAACTGAAGTTAACTTTTTTGATTAGCTTAAAGTCACACTGTTCACTGCCGTCATCCACGGTCATATGATCTACAGCGTTAACTTCACAAAGGCAGCTATTACTATTATGAGACTCAGTGGCCTACAGACATTCTGAAGGAAGTAGACAGAGATCTCAGATGAAGAAACAGGAAAAGCACTGCTTGATGGCTTGAAGGAAGTACAGCTTCCTAGGGGAAGTGAAGATGCAGCTGAGTTTGAGAAGCCAATGGGAGTTAACGGAGCCTTGGAGTTTCCACATACAGATTTGTAAGCTGACACGTGCAGCTAAGCAAGGACCTTTCTCCTTGTGCTTTTGCTGGCCTTAGGTGTTGACCAAGGGAACCCTGCTCCTTGCTTCAGAGAGCTGTGTGGAGGGGACTCCTGTGCTGAGGTCAGAGGACAAAGCCAATGCAGAATAAGAGTGACTAGGAAGGACGCCCGCCTTTCCTCCTTCTTGCCCCACCAGCCTGTTCCGCTCTACCTCCACTGTCTCCCCTTCTATCTGTCCTCCTTTGAACCTTTACTGTTATTCACCCCATCCAGACATCGGAAAAACAGAGCCAGCATCCCAACAAAATAATGCACCTTCAAATCAACATCAGCCCTCCTCTGATGCTGCCATTTGGCAAAATAACCGAAGTGTGATTTTGTATCTCAGCCAGGGGCATGCATGTTTTCACTCACGAGCTCTGTGAGGGCAGTAACTGTGTTTCTGGCTTTCTTTTTACTTCTAGTTTTGGGATCCTTGAAAGCCAGAATAATGAATATCTTGCATCACTGCACACTTTTCTACACTTTCAAATACATCTGTTTTATGTAAAAGCTATTGTTTGTTAAATATATATATTTACACACACATATGTATACACGCACATGCATGTGTGTGCAGACACACACACACCAGGCCCAGGCCTAAGCACTTTATAAGTCTTTACACATTTAACCCTCATAATTCCCATATTATCATCTTCATTTTATAAAGGAAGGAAGACATGAAGTATAATACTTTGCTCAAAGTCCCTCAGCCAACACCAGCAACCACACCTGCTAGTCTGGCTCCAAATCCACCCTGAGCTTGTGGCAGCATGGAGCCCTGTGTCACCTCCATTGTAGATAATGATGCTTTACCATCTCTAGTGTCAGACAATGGCACAAAGATTCAGCATGTCTAAGGGTCTTGCCAAGGTCATACCCTCAGACCCTTAACGTGTTTTCCTAAATACACTGCTGGGGTTTTTATCAGGTAAAATCATAGTTTTCTGCAAGCCTTGTGACCAGAATGGCAGACGGCAACTTGAAAAGCCAAAATCCATCCTTCTTGCTTTGGTAATCACGTTTGTAGGAGAAATATTTAAAAAATCAACTCGCAGAAAAACAACATAATACCATATTCTACTTAGGTTTGTAAACACCCAGTTAGAGACAGGAGAATAATTCCAGATACATAATGAACAAATAGCAAATCTAATATGTGAGCCTTGTTTATCCTTCTGCCATCAACATTAATGATGAGCCTATTTATGTTAAACCTTGCTACATTATGGAAGTCATTAGTGCCTGTAAATGAGTGGTAATGTGCTTGAACTTCCATGAGTCCTTACATTTCAATGTTGGGAAATACAAGTTCAATGAGTATTTTCATGACTACATGCCTAGAACAACTATTTGACATTATGCCCCAGAAAGCAGACACGTGGCTAAACAAAGTTTGGGACTGTGAGTTAAAGAGAGTTAAATGGATTTGTTGTGCCTCAAAATCTCTAACGCTGTATAAGACATTAACGTGTTCTCTAAACCTCCAAGGTGGGAAATACTATGTCGGTTTTTCTGAATATGGACCAAAGAAATTTTCTTTGAAAGATGGCCTCTCTGATTACTAATCCATTAAAATACCAGTGTAATAAATGTCGAATCAAAGAACTGTGGCATATGCTAGCATTAATCATAACCAAAGTATTAAACAAAACATACACTGGTTCATTCCATGTGTATGCAGAAGTATTCTTGTGAATTACCTGAGAATATATGTTTCTTCAAATATAAAGTCCTAATTGAAAAGGACTCAATGAAACTAGAATCGAGACTTCAGCGAAGACCCTCAGAATCTCCATATGCACTTCTCCTCTCTCAAGGTCAACTGGAAGTTTCACATAACCTCAAGGGTCCCTACACTAGGGACCACATACACTTTTGCCCACTGACCAGGGAGGCACAGCACCATTAGATCTTAAAAGGATGCAAAGATGCTAATCTTATCAGCATTTTCACAAAGATGGACCATTATTTGCAGACAAGCTGTGTGCAGCCTAAAGATGGCCTGAAAGAGCATTCAATACAATGACCAACATTAAACCTTAACAGCAGCTGGGAATGGCAGGGTGAAGGAGGCAGAGCTTGGTGTCGAGATAGACAACACATATGTCTTTGGGCTCATATTGTAACCAGGAGATCAGGTTCTTCTCAAAAGGAGCTGTTTTCCAGCTTCCTGTATCAGAATGGAGAACACCAAGCATTTGTACAGCACTCTGGCCAAGGTGGGTCATGTCAAAGCCTTTAAAGACTTGAGAGGATTCCTCCCTGTGTCTTTTCTTTCACTGAGCACATTTTCTTGCCTGTCCATCCCACAACCCCTTCTAGAGAAGCTGAATCACTCAAACACCCCAGAAAAGTCTATCTGCCTCATTTAACCAGTCTTGGCCAATTGGATGAGAAATGACCACAAGGTCACAGCCTGACAACCCACTGCCTGATCAGTGGCCAATCAACTCAAATCCTCCTGGGAAAGTATCTAAGAGCCACAGAAGCCATCAACCATTGGTCATGAACAACACAACTGTGAGGTCTTAACAAACCAGTGCGTGGGACCATATTGGCCTATGAATGAACACAAAGAAACCAATCAAAATAGAGTGGAGCTGAGGGGAAGCAGGAAGGAGATACTGTGTGGCTTATGTAGTTGAGACACTTGAAAAGCCAAGCTCCACCCTCACAGAGACAGCTAGAGATGTTCTCCACCCCTAGCAGATACCTAACTCAAACTCACCTGAGGCCTTACCAGTTTTCATTGCCTATATCTGTGAGTTTCCCCCGAACCCTGCCACACAAACCCCCTTTACCTCAACTAGCCTTTGTGGCCCTTCCTGCCTCACAATCAAATAGACTCTTGGCTACAAGATCTTCTTGGATCTAAGATGCATATGCATTCACATTTGACACCTGTGTTCTCAGGACTAACCACATAAATTCTGTTTTCCAACCCCCTTTGTGGTCCTTCTCTCACCATAACCTTCCTTTTCAAGTCTTCTTTGAGCCACAGTAGAATGAGGGATCAATCTTCCTTACAGACTCAACCGTGATCTCTAACACCACATGGCACCCAGTGAAATTGTACAGCTCCTGTATGTTCTGTCAGGTTCTGAGTATAACAGTGAGAGACACATGGTCTCTGACCTTGAGGAATTCTTAGCAGGATGAAAAGAAACTAGCCTATCAACATAAATTGCAGCACAAAGTGTTAAGAACTAAACAGAGCAATGAGGGGGCTCAGAGTCCTGAGATTTCCTGGGTGGGCTCAGGGTCAAAAGTGGTGCCTGTTTGTAATGAATCGCAAATTGAAATAGGCTAAGTCAGGAAGAGATGAGTTGCTCATCATATCAAAGCTGAAATGTATTTGCATAACAGAGAAAAAAATGTACTTAAAACTATTTCTGTCATGTAGACATGAACATAATACATGTTGAGGCAGATAAAAAAATACTTTCTCTTCCTAAGTAACATTCACAAACCTGAGATGGCCCCTTAATGACATAAGACTAAATGCCTCTCCAAATGCAATGTAAACACATGTGCTTGATTAATCATTCAAAAGTCTAACATGCTCAGTAGGCTGTGTCCACTTTGGCAACGCGCATTAAAATTATTAACTGTACTTATCTTTAAATGGGGAGGAAAAGGCACACTTAAATGAATGATAAAAATAAAAATTGACAAAATACAAAATGAATGTTCACAACTGCATGGAATTAAAGGATAAAATAATTCTTCTGATCAAGAGTCTTCTATATGAGTACAGTTATTATTAGCTCCATCCGTCTTGCACGGTAAATCAAGAATAATGAAAATATGCCACCTATACATAATTCGTTATTTGCTCCTAAAGCCAATATTCTTAAAAGATAAGGCTAAGGTAAGCAGTACTAATGAGTTGTTGGATTTAGAAGTTTTAAAAAGATTTTAATATTAGGATGTTTTATGACAATCTACTAATAAAAACTAAGTTGCCAGGGACAAGACCGGATTTGCGTCTAGAGAATTAGGCTGGGGTTAAAGCAAAAAGGCCTATTGGGTTACCATTTTTATTACTAATTTGCTTTGCTCATTTAGGGAATCAATTTGCTGCCATTAAAGGCTTGGGTTTCCTATAGTTTACAATTTACACACATTTCCTGATGTGAATGAGCTCTGCAGTTTGTAAGTGCTCAGACAAGCTGGCCTCTAATGGTGCAATAGATGCACATGTTCTTAAAATGACTTGCAGATAGAATGGAAATGCTGTGATGCCTACCACTCTCAAACACATGGAAAAACATACTGAGCAGAGTGGAAGCTTTGATCAGCAGTTATATGTATTGATAGATCCTCCCACAATAAAACAGTTATGAAATAATAGAAATTAAGAGGGGGCCTTCCTAGCCTTGACTATTTTCATCTAACTCTAAATCTAGTTTTTCCTTAAGTTACAGCAAACCTCAAGGGGGGGAGTTGAACCTCATTGTTTGGAATAGAATGGATGACTATCCTTCAAAATCCTTCAAGAAGGCTGAGTGCCCCTAACTTTTGGAACAAAAGGGGATTTTTTTACAAATCATAGTAAATCAATAACTCATAGACAGTATGACAGATACAGAATATCCTTACTTAAGATGAAAAACAAATTGTGCATTACGATCTCGAATCAATAAAAAGCGAACAAATCAGCAGGGCAAACAAGATGAGAGAATCCTATTTTAGCCTCAGTCACGAACTGAAAATGTACATGGGGCTCAGTTTTGTGGCTAAAAATTGCTCCCAGGATGGCATGCTTGGGAACGACTGAGTAAGAAGGTCAATGGAGACCAACTTGCTGTGGGATTCGCAATGCAGAAAGGACAGGTGGGTAGAACTTAAAAGGGCACTCTACACAAATGTGAATTTATAAATTATTCTCTAGGAGTGTTCTTTAGCCAGTATTTTGGTGACTTTGAAGCCTCTGTTTTACTCATGGGAGTATGAGTGAGAGACCTCTTGCTTTAGCTTTTGATTAAGTGATGTTCAGACAAAAACCTATCAACATAGCCCCAACCCTTCACATTAAAACTAAAGGGCTTGACCCACCCCAATTAGCCCAACTCCTTTGAAGTTTGACAACCAAGAGGTCCTTTCTTTTCTCCTGCCAGTTACTAAGAGATTATTGTTGGAGTGTAACTCCTGAATTGCAAAAACTGCAGTGTACACTGTACACAGGAGGTATGCTCATTGTAGTCATGTTTTGAATACCTGGAGTGTGAAGATTTATCTAAATTAAGCTCATTTTGTAGAAGAGGACTCTGACACTCAGAACTGTACATGGACTTGCCCAAGGTCATACACACAACAAGTCAGCCTCATTCCAAAGCCCATTCCTTATGCATTACACTGTGGCTGGGTCCTGCTAGCCACAATTTGCCATCCTAATTTTCCACTGCCTTCCCACACCTCTTCTCCTCACTATTCTCACGTAGCTTCTCAATGTCCTAAACATGCCTTGTACTTTACCACATGCATGGTTTTTCACATGTAATTCCTCAGTTCTGGGATCCTCTCCACTTCTTAAAGACTACCATTCCTCAAATTCTGCTGCAAGCACTGTCTGTCTTAAGTTCCTGTTGCCTCTTGTTGCTGCCAACAAGGCATTTCTACTGCTATCTAATGTCAGTTACCCTTTCTGCATTTCTCTACCTTATCTCTCCTCCCCATCACAAATTCTATGTTGCCTAAGGGCAGAAACTGTGTATCTAGTGTCTTAGTTTGCACAGGCTGCTATAACCAAATGCCATAGACTGGGTGGATTATACAACAGAAATTTCTTTGTCACAGTTTTGGAGGCTGGGAAGTCAAAGGTCTAGGTGCTGACTTATTCGGGTCTTGATGAGGGCCCTCTTCCTGGTTTGCAGATGTCGGCCTTTGTGCTGTGTCCTCACTTAGTAGGGGGAAAAAGGGCTCTGGTTCCTTCCTCTTCTCCTAAAATCACTAATCCCATCTTGGGGACTCCACCCTCATGACTTCGTCCAGCCAAATCAAGCTCCCAAAAGCCTTATCTTCAAATACCATCACAGGAGAGTTAGATCTTCAATATATGACTTTCAGAGAAACACAAACATTCAGTCCATATCACCCAATACCTATTAAATATACATATCTTTGTGCCGTGCACTGTGCACTGTCCCAAGCTCTTTATATTGATTAGATGTGATGTATTCATTCACTTACCCTGGCTGGTTTGGCTCAGTGGATTGAGCATCGGCCTGCGAGCTAAGTGTCGCTGGTTCGATCTTCCAGTCAGGGCACATCAGAGAAGGAAAACTCTGACTCCAAAAACCCTCCGCTGCCTTGCGGCATACCTCTTCAGGGGAAAGGCTAAGGGAGTAAACCCCGACAGAAAATCCGGAGCCGGAGTCCCTAAGGCGGTTTGACGTTGTAGTCAACACCGGCAACTCCTGCGGCGCACCTGAAGCCAAGCTGTATTGACTCCGTCTTTCCCTTGGACCCTTCAGCTGCGAAGAGAGGGGGGGTCTGCTGCATGGGCAACAGCAGACCCTCCATATCACCCTGCCCAGGCTCTGTAGCTTCAGCTTCACTGGAGAGGACACGCCAGCGTCATCACAAGATGTCGACTCAACACGTGAGGAGACAGATACCGTGTCACTCCCGAGTTGGACCGCACAGCCATTCTCGGCGGTGCAGATAGACTCTTAAGAAGCTACACCATCATCTCTCGAGACGGACGGCTGCCGACGATTCATTCACTTATTCACCACAATAAAGCAATGTATAGGCACCGCTGGCCCTGGCTGGTTTAGCTCAGTGGATTGAGCGTCGGCTTGCGAGCTAAGTGTCGCTGGTTCGATCTTCCAGTCAGGGTACATCAGAGAAGGAAAACTCTGACTCCAAAAAACCTCCACTGCCTTGCGGCATACCTCTTCAGGGGAAAGGCTAAGGGAGTAAACCCCGACAGAAAATCCGGAGCTGGAGTCCCTAAGGCGGTTTGACGTTGTAGTCAACACCGGCAACTCCTGCGGCGCACCTGAACCCAAGCTGTATCGACTCCGTCTTTCCCTTGGACCCTTCAGCTGCGAAGAGAGGGGGGGTCTGCTGCATAGGCAACAGCAGACCCTCCATATTACCCTGCCCAGGCTCTGTAGCTTCAGCGTCATCGCATGATGTCGATTCAACACGGGAGGAGACAGATACCATGTCACTCCCGAGTCGGACTGCACAGCCATTCTCGGCGGTGCAGATAGACTCTTAAGAAGCTACACCATCGTCTCTCGAGACGGACGGCTGCCGACGACGACGAGATAGGCACCGTTACCGTCTCCGTTCTACAGAGGGGGATGCAAAGGCACAGAGTGGTCAATAAGGAAGCCTAGGCACTGGGGGGCCCTGAATGAACACAGGCCTTATGCTTCCAGAGGGCGCACTCTCAACTCTCAACTTTAACCCCATGGCATCCCCATACACATGACCACCCAGCAACATGTCTCAGCCATAGGCATAAACATATATAAATAACTGCAGAGTGGTTGGAGTAATCAAACTCAACCAAACTCAGAGTTCGTGGTCTCCCAAAGCATCTGGTTCATTTGTTTAAACACAAGCCAGAGGGAGGGGAAATGCATGGCCTGGTGCCAACACTGCTCTTTTGTTGAGGAAACCAAAAAAGAAAAACACTGCTCCTCAACCGAGGAACTGTTGGATGCTTCACGGTTTTTCTTTCTTCTTTTTAAACGCCTTCCACTCAAAACATAAAGGTAATTGTAAAAAGAAGCTTTTTATTATAACTACAAAAGGCTGGTAAGTGTGCTGTACTTACGTATTTAAAAAGAAGCAGCTCTCAAGGCAAACTATTTCCTTCGTTGGTATTAAAATCAATGAAACTCTGGAAATTAGCCTTCCATTCATGCAATCATTTACGGAACACCAGAAATGTGTGACACACTGTGACTGATCTTGGGACACCAAGATGTAAATCAACACTGCAGAGAGAGAGAGTAGCTCTTTACACAATGCCAGGTGTACCGCTATATGAAAAATATAAATAAGAAGTGTGAGGAGCACACGGAAGAGACGGAGACCAAGTTGGGGCTTTGAGGTCGTGAACAATGAATAGATGCCTTTGTCCAGTACTACCACATGAAATGTGACAGAGCCTTTGTTGAAAGATTTGAATAATTTGCCATTTAATGCTACTATTATTACTATTGATTAGCCATAGGTATGATGTACCTTACAATGACTGCAAAAGACATTAGCTAAGTTCATTACCTCTTTTTCAAGCATTCCCAAAGTTAACTTGAAATTAAAACACTCCTACCCTAACTCCAGATCTTCGATGAATACATGTCTATTTACATATACAAATAAGTTGGAATTTCTCAAATCTCACCTTGTTTGCCACTCAGCAGCCCTTCCATGTGCTAACACTTCTGTTCAAGGCAGAAGACATTAATTAAATAATTAGCCTTGAGCTCAGACATGTAAACAAACACAATTCATGAATCTGTTAATTATTCTTCCCTGCTGAGGACATGAGCTATTGTTAGCAACAATAATAATAGCACGGACTCTGACTTCAGAGAAACACTTTGGAGAAAGGAGACAAAATGAGCTCAGATGTGGAGAAGGCACTAAAGAGGAACATGGAGTGTTTGAAAACACCAACTGCACCATCATTCTGTTTATTCAGTCACATAGAAGAGAACCAGGCATCCTGGGAAACCGAAAATAACCTAGTCCCTGGATATTATACT
The DNA here is from genome assembly GCF_987537825.1 of Furipterus horrens. Lineage (NCBI taxonomy): Eukaryota > Metazoa > Chordata > Mammalia > Chiroptera > Furipteridae > Furipterus > Furipterus horrens. Next base: position 204,450,954 of record NW_028327172.1, on the reverse strand, counting down.
TTGCACCAAACACTAACAATTCAATCATTTTTGCCAGGCTCTCAACACTCAGCTATAAAATAATTTCTGTAACAGTTGAAACAATTGGCTTGTTTTGAAGAAATATCAAGCATTAGCACCACCCTCCTTTCAGCAATAGGAAGATTTGATCTGAATAAAAATGAAACTAGATGGTGCAGATTGGTGTTTCAATGTTTCTCCAGGATTTTTTTTATAAATGAAGTATAAATAGCAATTATCAGCAGGCATGTGTACTCTGGGCAGGGAAGACATATGCCTGTTGACAACAGGTTTCCAATAGGAAATACAGCATAACTAGAAAGCAACCCAAATTATTTTTCTGCTGTTTATTAACATGTCAATCACTGCTTAGTCCATAAAAATTTTCATAAAGTGCTATAAACATTTCCCCATGTTCTTCATTTACATGAAAACCTAATGATATAATTTCCTGTGCCATGTTAATGGGCTGATGGTGACTCCGTTGGTGAATGCAAGTGGTGTGATCAGAATTTTATGGGCTGGACTGTAGGGTTTCTGTCACTACAAGCCTGGAAACAAGATCAAAATGAGACCAAAGTGGTCCATTGGCCCCAGAGATGAATGCTGGGCTTGCCAAACAAAAACAGAGTCCTCCAAATTACAAGTTGGGAAGGGGGACAGTAGATAACATATGTGAAAAAGAGGGAGGGAGAAGTGAGTATAGGACAAATTAACTCAGAAAATCCAGATTTTTCTCAGAAAGAAATATAGGGGATGATGGGACAAAGAAAAGGAACCCCACAAACCCAAACTCAGGAACCACACTTCCCATTGAGACACCTGAAATTGATAATCGCTATTATTTTCCATTTTATTCAAACTTCAAACCCCAATTGGAATCCCATCTCCTCCAGGAAGCTGTCCAGTGTTACCACCAGTATGATGTTTGTCCCCTCAACCTGTGAACTCAGGGCTGCATTCTTCCATAGTGATTGAGATGTCTGTCTGGCTCTCTGTCCAGACCATGTGCTTCTAAAGGACAGGAGCTGGGCTTCACAAATTCTCCAAAGGAGCTGAACCTGGCATCCCACCCACTGCACATGCTCAAAATGTGCCTATCAAATAAATTAACTTAGCAGATGACTTTCTTCCAATATTCATAGGATCTGAACATTTTTATTGTCTGACTGTCAGTCCTTTAAGAAATTGCAAGGAAACCTGGGTAAAGAGCTATGGAAAGAGTCCTTTGCAAGTCATGATAGTGTGGTACTTGAATAAAACTCAAGGTGCATGACCAGCCAACCTGATTAAAGACTTCCTCCCTGATTTCTAGTATTAAGTTTTTCACTGACTTGAAGCCAAGTGAAGGGCATGTCCCTGTCCCTTTATAATCAAGATGTTGCTAAACAGAGTCATCAAACCTTGCATGAATGAATGAATGAATGAATGAATGAATAGGCAGGCACTTGGGACCTGAGAATTCAAAAATGAGTGAAGCTCTAATCTCTAACCCCAAGAAGCATGCAATCACCCAGGAAACATAAGGCAAGAAACAAATATGAAAATCTTTATTATAAAAGACAGGGTAAGCTTAAGTCCCAAAGGAAAAAATGAATGATATCAACTAAAACAAAAGAGAGGTATTAATAAGCAAGGGCATTGGGGAAGACTCTTGGAGTAGTTGCTTGAACTGACCCCTGAGAAATGTACCAGATACCCACTCATCAAGTGAGACAAGCATATTCCAGGCCCGGAAAGCAAGCACTGGCATAATGTAGTCAGAGTCCAGGCTTTCCTCAGTGAAGTCCTAGGTTCTAGTTTAAGGTCAGCCACTCATAAGATAGATGGCCTTGCATGAACTGTTCCTTTTTGGAACCCCAGTTCATTTAGCTATAAGTAAGAAGGTCACTGCTACCCTCAGTGGACTCTTGTATTAAAGGTGATAATGTATTTGAAATTGCCTGGCTAAATATTTTGCAAAAGGCAAAAGCTAAAGAATATAGGGTGCACTTGGGAAACAAATCAATCAATGAAGTTTTTGCAAGAGGGATATTCTATGGATCCAACACTCACTGACAAATATATAAAGGGGATATGAATAATCAGCACATTTCACATGCCACGCCCTCATGAAATTTGTAGTAAGGTTGTAACCACACTTACGCACAAGGCAAGGGTGACCTCAGTGGAAAGTAGGTGGCCAGTTGTCCATGTTGGACCCGGATTGAGCAAGTTACAGGGACATGGGACTTTCAGTGCTTAAACTAGGCAAACCCTAGGCAAACAGCATGAGTTGATTTGTCTCCCTAGTGGAGAGCTGCAAGTTACAATTTCCACAAGAGCTTCAAGAAAGGAACTAGCATGAGGGTCTATATAATCAGAGGAGAATTTGTACAAAATAAGGACAGGACATTTAGACCACTAAATCTAGTTATTCCTTTTTCTTCCTATTCTGGAAATCTGAACTTTTGTAAAAAGACAATTTGCTCACCTTAAAATTCAAATTTAAATAGAGCCCTGAACTTTGAATATGAAACCTTGCTTTCGGTTCGGTTGGATGTAGGCAACACTGTTTTTCTCATTTTGAAGATGGATAAACTGAGCTCCACAGACAGGTTAAACAACTTGTTCGAATCAACGACACAGCTGGAAATAAAACCCAGTTTCTTTACCTCCTGGTTCAGTATGTATTTTGGGATATATAACATAGGCTTCAAACAGTGTTTAAGTTCTGTTTAACCTTAGTGGGGAATATTCCAATTAACATATCCACCCCTGGGGTGTCTCTCCCAGTTGAAATTTTCTTCCTTTTTTGTAAAGTAAAGGAGGCTCCCTCCCCACCCCCTACCTTTTTTATTTCTTACTAAAGCTGGCAAGTATTAGAGACTTCTTTGGTTTTCTGCTCAATTCAACTCAAGAGGAGCTTGAAATGTATTCCATTTTTTGTAACAGTTAGGAAAGGACTGTTAAGGGGTGGGGAAGATCAATCACTTGTGAAAAATGCTAGGTGTCCCATTATGGTATGATAAGTTCGGCTGCATAGCATATGCATTTTTTTGCTCTCTGAATAAATGGCAGAAGTCAGTTCCCCATAAATTCAAAATGTATATTAGAACATGAAATCATATTTTAAGTGGATTTCACATATTGCTTCTCTTCATCATTCTAAATACCAAAGATTAAGCTTGCCACTTGCTCTTGCGGTCTTTTCTCTGCCTTTTTTATTTTATTTTTTTATTTTTTCCCTTTTGTTTAATCAGATATGAGTAGTGGTTGGTGGCCTTTATTGCTCAGAACTACCTGAAAGGGAATGGGAGAAAATGAACTCTGCCTGCTCTCTTCATTCCAAACAACATTTATTTTCATTATGACTGTTTTCTGGCCTCTTACAAAATGGCACTGTCTCCCAAATGGCGAAGCTAACCCAAAATACCTTCTCACTAAGCCAATCCACACTTTCCATCCTGCTACTCTTTTGATACAGAACATTCTTTTGTTCCCCTTCCATTTATTTGGAACTTCTTCAAGAGTCCCAGATAGAGGCAAGTATATATGATGGTTAAGAACCCAGATGCTGAAGCCACATTTAAATCCCATCTCTATCACTCTGTCACCTTGACCAAGTCACTTAACCATGTCACTTAACCTTTCTGTGTTTCAGTGGTTATAAGAGGAAAGGTAGCTTCTCCTGCGATTGTCATCGATAGCACTCCCAGGAAAAGTCTCTGTCTACCAGACTCCCAGCCCAAATGAGTCCAATCACATTGCAAGTATAATCCAGCCTCAATGTCTCTAATCCTCTACTAAGTTTTCTCTTTGTAGTTGACCAGGAAACTTGTCCCCTTCTCACAGCATCAACCCCCATGGGGGGGTCCTTCTGTTTGCAGGCTCCTGCCCCTCTTTCTCTACACATCTTCTCAACTGTCTCCATTCCCACCTAGAAAATCTCACTGGAGATAAATGATATCCTAATGAATATCACCTTTAACAGTGACTTCCTCCCTGAACCCCTGACTGACAGAGCTGCCTTCTGCCACCTGCGCTTGGATGACTAATAGGCCTCTTGGTGATGACCTGACCTGCAGATGTCACCCTGAATGAGCTCCTCCTGGCTCTTCCTACCCCAGGAAGTGGCAGGACCATCCATTCTATGGCTCAGTCCCTAAGTTGAAGAGTCAGCTCTGATTCTCTTCGTCTCACCCTCCCAAATCCATATCCCCAGAGCGCTACCTTCCCCATCTTCCCTGACCTGGCCACGTCTCTCCATTTTTATCCATGCCCTTTCAGATTTGTTCTGGATCACTGGCATCCTTCTAACTGATCTTGCTTCAATTCTCGCCCCTGTCCCCCACCCCACAATTTTCTCTCTAATCTACAGCCACAGAAATCAGAGAGAGAGAAAAAAGCAAATTAGATATTTTCACTCCCCAGTTTCATGACCCACCCTGCTCCCCTGCTTCCCTCTCACAATTAGAATAAACTCCCCTCTCTCCATCCCGGCCTCATCAATGCCCACTGTGGTCTAGCCCTGCCTGTCTCTCCGCCTTCCTTCCCCCGCTCTCCCCTACATGTACTACACTCTCCACCTCTTTCAAGCCCATTTCTACCTTAAGGAGTCTTTGCAATTGCTGTTGTCTCCGACCAGAGCATGTCCCCCCACTTGCCCCAGTCATTCCTGTCTCTAGTCAATGGTAACCTCCCCAGAGACATGTCCCTCCTGTTCTACCTACAATAGCCTCAACATCAGTCATTTTCTAGCTCATTAGCCTGCTTTATTTTTGTCATAGACTTCATCACTATCTGAAATATTGTTTCTTTGTTACTCGTTTATTACCTTTCTCCAGATTCCATGAGAGCAGGCATCTTGTCAGGTTCACAGTCTTATTCCCAATGTTCTTAAAAGATCAAGCATATCTGATACTTTCCACAAATATTTCTAAGTCAATGAATAGCAAACTTTTAAAATCTCTTAATTCCCTGAACTCATCCATATTACATCAGTGAGATGGTGTGCAGACCTAGATAATTCTAATGTAACTAGTCTGAAGAAAGGTTGTAAGTTGTAAGTTAACATGCAGATGAATGAGTGCTCTGAGGACAGGAACCACTTGTTTACTGTTTGAAGAATGGAATAAACAAGCACAGTCTGGCTGAAATTGTTGTGGGACAGTTTGACCTGATATAAGAAAAAACTTTTTTGATTTTGAAGGTCACAAATAATTAAGAAGAGCTGTACAGAAAGGTGTCAGTACTTGATGCCTAAGGCCTGTGACAAACAATAGTCAATGATTTGCCTCAGATGATTTAGTAATTTGATCATTTATTGCCATTATTTGTGGATTATATAACCTAACACATATACAATATTGCAACCATTCTAAGATGCACGGTTTCCCACATTTTGCCTCTCTGATATCAGAATATATCTTACAACTGATAGTGCATGATAGTTAAATTGGGCACACCTTTTCTTAGTGGTATACAAAATAATGGTACTTAAATATGTCATCTTATACTCAATAAGAGTATTACTAGTTACAGTCACTGAATGCTGGCTTTCAGCAAGCCTATACAAGTGTATCTTATTAATCCTCATAATAAGCCTATAGGACAGATAACATTAGATCCATTTTATAGCTAAGAAACTAAGAAACAGGGTGCTTAAGTAACTTTTCTAAAGTCATACAGTTTCTAAGGGCTAGAGTCCATGATTTAATCCAGATCTACCTGACCCGCAAACTAATTCTCTTCACCATTCTGCAATAATAATTATTAATTAGTAGAGTAATCATTTAATTAATGTCCATCACAAAGGAGCCACATAGCAGGTATTCAGTCCATGTGAGTTCCCTCCCTCTCTGCTCCTTCACATCTGCCTCAGTGTAAGAGCGCAAACCGTGCTCTGATTCCATGATTTATGCAAAACCTCTCAGAGGGCAAGCTTTGGCAGTCAAGAGTCTGAGATCTGGCTTTTGAAAACATCTGAGTCCATATCAAAGGCAGCAAGTTAGCTCAGAAATCAGTAGGGCCTTATAATGACTGGGCTGCCAAAGGACCACTCGGAGATGACCAGGCCAGAGCAACGTAGGCAAATTCCCGCGCTGCCTCATTCCTGACTCAGAGGGGTGCTACCACCTTAGACTGTGGAAGCAGGGAGGTTGACTGCACTAGAACAAGCTGGGTGGGGAGGCAGGGATAGAGCAAAGTGGGAAGGGCATTTGTTTTCAATTCTGACAGTCTCAGGCTCAAACTCCAACTCTCCTTAACATTTCTGGACCGTAGTCCTCTAATCTGTAAATTAGGAGAAGAGCTACTTCCTCTGTAGAGATGCAGTAAAGGGTTTGTTTAGTTCAGAGATATTTATTGAGCACTTCCTATGTGCGTGTGGGATACATCACTGAACAAAACAAATAAATACCCCTGCCTCCACTTGGCTTACATTTTAACAACTAATGTAAGTGGATGTAGAGCATCTAGCTTATTACTAGGTTATTCATAAATAATAGTCGTTTTTAAAGCTATTATATAGATATGACAATTGAAACTGGTATCCAACTGAAGTTCACCAAGGAATTACTCATAAAACACCAAGCAGATCCCACCTCAGGGTCTCCTCTGCAAAGAACGTTCATCATCAAGATTGTCATCACTTGCCTGCCTCCTATCATGCCCTATTCAGTCCCATGCCTGTGTTTAAACCAAAGGTGAAATGCTGTGTAAAATAGCCTCTTCCTCCCTGCCTGGCCCCATGTCTCTATAACCTCACCCTGGACGTTTGCTTTCAGGGACCTCACCACAGACTGAAATTCCCAGTGTTTTATGCTTGCTTATTTATTGTTCTATTTCCCACTAGAATGTAAGCTCCCTGAGCACAGGGGCACTTGTGCTTTGCACCTAGAACAGATTCCAGCATTGAATGTTTGCACGCATGAGCATCAGTGATATCAGGTGGAATGTATAAACATGCGGAACTCGAAGCTCCAATTGGGGACCTCCTGAACAAAACACTCCAACGTTGGTTGCCAGCAGCCAATGGGATATAGAACTGGCAGAAGTCTACGTAGGAGCTGGATCCCAGACCCTGAAAAGACAAATCACTCTATTTCATTTGGAGACCCGAAGACTTAGAAAACAAGTTTTCATGTCACTACGCACTGAAGACAACAAAACCAATAGAATAGGAACAGGATTGAGGTCCACTTGATCTTGTAACTCCTCTGAGGAGGCAAGCCTGAAGGACCTAGGAGAAACTAATTCATATGGTTTCTTTAGCTTCACCAAAAAAAGTCTTCTGACAATAATTCAGATCCAGGGCCACTGAAACACCGAGTCATCCTGGGATTGGAAGAGCTGGCCTGACAAGGAAAAGGGATCAATGAATCAACAAGAAATGTATTGGACATGTCTTATACACCTAACCTGTGTTAGGTGACTCAGCTTAAGGATAAGACAGGGTGCAATGAGAGGGCCCCACAGGCTACACCAGTATTGACCTTCTTTAATATTTTTATAAATGATCTAAATAGAAGTACACACCCAATTCTCCAGCTCTGCTGAGCAAAACAAACTCTTCGGGTTAATAAAATGTTGAGCTGATTGAATAAAAGGGCAGAAAGAGTTCACAATGAAAGCTACCTGCTGCTCAGAAAAATAACAAAGGAGTAGCTTTTCAAGTGTAGAAAACTCTCTTGACCTGGCAGAGGCCCCAGTAGGGAAAGTAAAAAAAAAAAAGGTTATGAAGGGCAAAGGCCTTATCTATCTTGTTTGTCACTGCATTCCCAGATCTAGACCAGAGAGTAGCACACAATAGATGCTAGTTTGGTGAAATAGAGGGGGAAAGGCACTGGGCAGGTAAGATCTATTTCAAGGCACTGGTGCAGGTAGAAGCACTGGATAGAAGGAGAAAGGACCTAACTAAAATTGCTCATCGCCAGCCTTGTTCTTCATTCCTGAGACCTGAGCTGACAATGGCTATTTGCCAAGAACAATAGTCAAAGCCTCTGATCCTCATGACAATGAAAATGAATTGGGACAGAGAGACAAAAAGGGCTAATTTTTAGCACAGACAAAAAAGGCCAACACGAGGAGCCTTTGTCGGCTGAGGACATCTGACAAATCAGGACTCTCCTGCTTCCCTCAGCCTCGCACGGCAGGACCTGAACAGCTAAGGAGCTTCCTTTGTTGCCTGATCTCCAGTAAACATGTGACCAGCTTGATAGTGCTGGGCTTTCACATTAACACCACCTTGTCATAGGAGTGCAGTAGTGACAGGGTTTGGGGTCTAATTTCTTAACTTCAAGAGGCTGCGTAGTCCGAAACCTGAACGTAACATACTAGAGGAGAAAAAGAAAAACTGTTTTATCAGGAATGGGGTTTTGAGAATCTCTGGCTCTGGCAAATGTTCTGCCTCCTAACGCCCCAAACCAGGTGTTCACTGGGAGGCATAACTGTGGAAGACGTGGTGAGATGAAGACGGATTAACTGGGGTACCTGTGGGGCCTTTCTAGTGAAAACTCAAGGTGGGGACTGCTCCAAGTCTTCTATATGCCTAGAAGAAGGCAATAACCAGAAAGGTGTGGGTGTAGATCCCTCACAATGGGGGTGGGGGGGGGGACAGCTGCTAGGTATAGAATAAGTGATCAGAGCAGGAGTTAGTCAAAGAGTTAGAGGTACCCTCCAAAGACGTGACTGGTTCTAAGCAAGGAAGAGCAGGATGCAGGATTGCCAAGGTAAGGAAAAAGGAGAGCCTTGTTAAGTGATCTGGTTCCTCCCTTAGCAAACAAATCTAAAACACCAAGATTCCAATAACTTTATTCCAGGGTCCTTCTTCTCCAGACCGGCCACATGCTCTCTGATCTCTGAGCTTTTGCTCATAACTCTGAATTCCAGCCTGCCCCCACCCCAAACCTGGAATGTCCAACTCAACACAGTTCAGTCCCTACTTTCAAGACACAGCCCAGATTCCATGCCAAAGAAGCCTCGGTTTCAGAGGAGGGCATATCTGAAATCCGACACCAAGACCATCCCACACCAAATGTGAACCTATGGGAAGCCACTTACCTCCCCTGAACCTCAGTTTTCTCACCTGAAAAGTGGAGCTTACAGGACCTATCCCATTCATGGGAATGTAGCAAAATATCAGGAGAGAATTATTAGGGGAATGGCACAGGACAGGCAGCAAATTATAAGTCAAAGGGCTTTTGATTTAATTGGCAGGTAAAACATGAAGGAGTAGCTAGCGGGGAAAGACAGCGTGCAGAGGTTCAAACAGTAAATTCCAAAGTCCTGGAAGGGATTGTCAGGGAGGTACCATGTCACTGAATGCTATTTACTGAATCTGCACTGGGAGAAACAGAGGTGAACAAAAAACTCTATGACCCATTTGCACATGAAGCTTCCATTTTAATGAAAAGAAATGGACGTTGGAGCCAGGCCCATTTGGATGTGAATTTCAGCTCAGCCATATTCTAGCAATTGGTCTTGGGCAAGTGATTCGACCTCAGCAAAGCTATTTCCTTAGCTGTAAAATGAGGTTAATATTAGCTACCTCACAGAGCTTTTGCAAAGATTAAGTGGGATACACATGTAAAGAGCCTTTCCTCTTGGAGAAGGCACTTGGGGAAAAGTCTTTCTTTATTTCCTTCTTATTGGAGTTTTATGCCATGCCAGAAATGTCCAAGGGTTTTGTTTTCTTCTAATGAAATAATGTAAGATTTATGGAAAACAGACACCAAGTGTATTTTTCTCCATCTCCCTTTCTAAAAAGTAATATTTTACAAACTGTTGTCAAATGTGTTTTGTTTTGGGTGAACAGCATGGCCCTCACACAATATTCTTTATTTTGTCCTGAAGAATAAAGGATCTAATGATTTGAATGCTTCCCCACCCCCATGATCAACAGCAATGCCAATTTGTATATGCTTCCACTAAATTATGTGCCATACTAGATAAAAGATTTGTTTTGAAAAACAGCTACTTCCAAAAATAAGAGAGTTTATCAAGTCCAATCATTCTTATCCAAAATTAGTTGTCAAGTTTCAATGGCTAAAATGAATTTAACGACATAAATTCGGTACCGCTGCTGAATGACTAATGCTACCTTGCAGAGTAGTCCTGAATACACAGCCCTGTTGGGGTTCACCAACTCCATTTAAAATATCAGCATTTTTGTGTTATAACAGAGCCTATTAACAACAGTTGACTGACATCAGAGGTAGTCAAACAAAGCATCAATTAAAAAAATATGCTGATCTTTCCAAAAATTAAGAGGCAGTTGTCCCACACTTACCAAAGGGAAATTGGAATAATTACTGTGGCATTGTGAAACCAAGTTATTAGACTGATAGACAGCAATATTTTTTCACTGCCACGAAAAGCCAGCAAATACATTACGGTGCTGTAATAATATTGATATTCATAAAATCTCATTAGGCCAACTGGAAGTCAAACATTAGCCAATCATGCTCCTGATTCCTACTTACAGATCAAAGTTAAATATGTGCTTTAGCCAGTTAGAAACAAAATTGAATTCGGGATCTGGTTTGCTGTCATTAAGTAGCACTCTGTTAGGCTGTGTTTAAAATGAATAGCTCATAGGGAGCTCTCCCCAAACCAGTGAGAAGGCCCCCTTTCTCCATCAGACTTGGAATGCCATGACTATTCACTTAAATAAACACGTTTTCAAGCAATTTGCATTTCCAGGGCCCTGCCCTGTCTTTCCTTGGTCATTTTGCCTTAGGCTAGTTTATTTACAGCAAAATGAAAATCCCATTTCAACAAAATATTTCTCATTTCCAATGAGGGCCTCTGTATTGTCTCCATAGTACAATAGGCAACTATCTTCCTTGCATGTTTCTTTCTTTCCTCTCTCTGACACTCACTCTTAATTAAAAGGAAAGACAAAGAAACTGATTTAAACAGGTATTACAAGTGAGCCGAGCTCCATATGGAGGAAATGATCTTGAGTCGGGAAGCAGCAAAGTTGCCCGGGCTCCAGTGCAAAAGCAAAGTCTCAGTATCACTGGCTACAGGGAAAGAGCAGGCATCCTTTTTCTGTATGAGACCATGTTTTAAAATTCCAATAAACAACACAAATACAGCAGTGCCAGCAAAATGTGTGCCTCTTCATGTTGAGATGGTTTGACGCCTCTTCTACATCACTTATATATTTATAGCCCACGGCTGGGGTTATTCCACAGGGTCTCCAGGGCAGGGAGCAATACCCAGAGACTGACAGCAACTAGATGGCATATATATCTAGTTGGTATACATATACATTTAGTTGGTTTACACAAGGGACATCAGAAAGCAAGGGGTCGATCTGATGTTGTTGTACCCTTTCCAATTAGATGCCTTGGAGAATCTGCTTTAAAATTACTTGAGAGCTGTACCATATTGCATACAAGGCATAGCCTTCATAGCTTGCAGTACATGTGCAAAGCATGACTTAGTCTTTGCTTCGTGCCTAGGATGCCTACTGAAGGGGAACTAAACCTTCTGGCAAATACAGAGAAGCTCCAGAATTTCTGTCAAGGCAGGAGGGTGGGTGAGCAGCTGTAATGAGGGCTGAGCGGGCCTATATCAACGTGAAATTTTGCACTGTAAGTGCACTGTTTTGACTTAGTACGTTCATTTGGTATGGGAGAGGAGCCTGCATAGGGGACAGGTCCAAAGTCCCTCCAGGCTCCTCTGACAAAACTACTAGGAGTAATGACAATTGTCTCTTGATTGGTATCTGATTTGACTGGCTCCTTTTTAAACCTCTTAAAACATGGAAGCATTTGAGGAAAGAGAAATAATTTAAGCAAAATATTCAAAAAAAATTTTGGCAACAAAAGTGTGTAATGATTATATCACCAAATAAATTCTAATATTAAAAATAACTTATTTTTCATTTTTAAAACAACAGTGTTGATATTTAGGATCCTGTACTTAAAAAAGCATGAAATTTGGTCAAACTAAAATTATGACAATGACAAGGCACTATATAAACAATATGATCAGGATCATGCGAATAAAACAATTATTTTTAATAGAAACTTTCAATTCAAAAAACATTTTGAAATGGTATAAACTTTCTGGGTCTCTGTTGCAACCGTGTAAATGAGGTGGGCAAGATACCAGTATCCCCATGTTATATATCACAGAGAAAACTGAGGCTCACAGGTGCAGTAGCTTGTCACATTGGCACACACAGTTACATGGGTGAGGGCAGGTGAGTGCCCCAATGAGCAGCTTCTAGTTCAGAGCTCCTTCTACAATATCACCACTTTGTCTCCTCAAAAAATGTTGTATTAAAAGGTAACCTCTCTGTGCATAGAAGCAATAACATCCCAGTAACATTGAGCACTCCTATGGCCTAAGTTTTGGTTTCTAAAACCATCCTCCATTAAAAGAAGCAAACAAACGGTCATTGCAGAAATGTCTAATTATTGGACTGGGGCAAGAAATATACAAAATTCTCCTGGAGCATCTTGTAATGAGTAACAGAAAGTAAGGGAGTGCTCTCTCACTCACTCTCTTTCCCCTGCTCCCCACACATGCAAATACATGAACATACACACATATACAATGATAGGAGCATGTCAAAGGGAGCCAGGAGCCAACTGAGATTGCTTCCAATTGCCAAAGCTAAAACAAGATAAATAACATAGGACTGGGTCATAATCTGAAGTATAAAATAAATATCCATGAGTCCATACTGACATAAGTAAATGATTTGAATAAATAAGTAAATGAGAGAGAGGAGACAGAATCTCCTATGCAACAAAATTCCAAATAATTTCTGTGCCTCAAGCAGGTGTAGTATAACTCCAACTTTTTAAGTGTGGGCTGTGCAAAATTTCCTTCCCTTCCCTAGCGTACAGTATGGAAAAGGGGAAAATAAAAGAATAACTTCACAGTGAAGAACCCTGACAAATCCTATGTCAACCAGATGATCAAGGTCAACATCAACAATGAAGAGTCATGTTGTTACTATGTCCCCTTGGTATGATATGATGAAAATGGCACTTTACTTCTGTGGGTTTCCTCCCCAAAACCCATAAGCCTGATCTGATCATGAGAAAAACATCAGACAAATCCCCCTTGAAGGACATGTTGCGAAATGCCTGACCAGTCCTCCTTCAAACTGTCACGGTCATCATAAACAAAGTGAGAAAATGTCATGGCCAAGAGATACCTAAAAAGACTTTGATAACCAAATGTAATTGCAGTTTAGTGGATGGGATCCTAGAACAACAACAACAAAAAAAAAAAAAAAAAAAAAACATAGGACATTAAACATAAAATTATGGAAAGATCAATAAAGTATGAACTTTAGTTGATAGTGAAGTATCAGTATTGGTTCATTAATTGTAACAGAACACTTACTAATGCACTGTAAGATGTTAATGATAGAGAAAACTAAGTGAGGGTATATAGAAACTCTGAATTTACAATTTTTTTTTTGTAAATCTAAAACTGTTCTAACATTAAATGTTTTTTTTTTAAATGACTTCTCTGCACCAAATCCATACACATGACACAAAGACCATTTCACATAATCAAAGGATAGGTCTTAATTCAAGCTAAGCAAAGAAATGCAATTATGACTTTTACACACTGACCACCAAGACAGCCCAAAAGCTTTAGCGACCTAGGTGTTTTACAGTAAATATTTTAAAATCATAAGATCCTCCACAATCTGTAGGCCACCCTTTCTCAACATCGAATGACTAGTAAAAGACTTAAGGCAACAGCTGCTAAATTTGAAACAAGCAAAGCTTTAAAAAATAAAGAGATGTGGCAGGGGTGCCACCTGTGCTATCCGGTTCTGGCCCCAACGCTCCTCTACTAAGCGGTGGCGAAGGGGAAAAAAGCAGTCACTCAGTTGGGGGACGAAGAGTCAGTGGCTTCAGCTGGAGTGTGTCTGTACCCAGCACGCAAGAGATCCTAAAACTGCAGCTTTAAATGCATCGGGTATTGATGGAGCAATCCGTGTGGCAGCTAAGGGGACATTAATGTGCTATAAAGTACCTGTTGGAGCCTCACAAACTAAATTAGTTTCCCTCCTACCTTATACACCAAGAGGGTATAATCTACTGAGGGGGCGGGGGGGGAAGAATTCTTGATTTTTAAATTGAACTAAATTGTAACAGTGGGGCAGGGAAGGGACCCAAGTAAGATACTAGCCAATGAAATGAGATGTTGGGCTGCTCACTTCACATCTCCACCTACAGCTAAGGTTGGGCAATATCCCATCAGGCCTTCTGGCTCAGATTGCATCCACTCTGACATCCCACCTGTTTAGTACAGAATAGCCATTTTCAGTCTCACAGAAGCATGGAGCTGTCTCAGTTTTGCAAGGGACCTGAAAAGCTGGTCTATCCCTCAGATTGTTGGACATCTGATCCACCGTAGCATCCCTGTCGAGGAGTCCTTCAGCCTCTCCTTGGGACAAGGGCCACACTACCTTTCAAGGCATGTTCTGAGGTCATCAGTGCCCTTGCTTGATCCTGCCATCTGACCTCCTTACTGTTGCTTGTGCCCTCTGCACATACTCCTGCCTCAGGGCCTTTGCACTTGCTAGTTCCTCTGCCTGGAATGCTCTTCTGCCACATACTCACATGACTTGCTCCTTCACCTTCTTCGTGTCTTTGCCCAAGTGTCACCTTCTCAGTGAAGCTTTCTCTGGCCATTTATTTCAATTTTCCCATTCCCACCTCCATCCCCAATACTCTATCCTCCTTCATTCCTTAATTTTCTCTACAGCATTTACCATCATATAGCAACTATATTTTTTACTAACTTTTTCTATTGCCTTACTTTCCCCTCTAGAGTATAGGCTCTGTGAAGTCAGAATTTTGTATTCATTGCTGTACTCTCATCATTCAGAAATGTGGCTGGCATATGTCCCTAAATTCATATAAATTTATGAACGAATAAATTCTTAGCTCTCAAGCAAAACTTTCTATTTGATGAGCCAGTCACATTTATAAAAACCTTATACACTACCCCTATAAAAAGGTTAATTCAGGATACATATAAGGCATTCCATTTTTATGGTATTTTAAACTTTTTATTAATATGTCTTTTTAAGACTGACTTTTGTGTAGAGAATGCCACCACCTGACATATTAAAGGTGATGATAACAACACAGGTTTCTTTTATTTCTTACTTAGATAATGAATGGGAAATACAGAAATACATGTGGAATTCATTTCTTATTCGCCTCTGTCCTCCTCTCTTCTCCAGAGTCAAGGTCACTGCTTTCATTATATGTCCACATACAAACTTGTACACAGATGTTCATGGTGGCATAAGAATCAAAAAGCAAAAATAAATGCAAATGTCCGTTACTTAGTAAATTGTAACACAGAATGGGCTGTGTCCATCCAATGAAAATCTATTCAGCTATAAAAAGACATGATCTGCTGACACATACAGCAACATGGATGAAACTATTAACATTATGCTACATGAAAGAAGCAAAACTGACATAGTATATGATTCCCTTATTTAAAAATTACAGAAAAGACAAATCTATAGAGACTAAAAGTACATTAGTGGTTGCCTGGGGCTAAGCGGAACTGGAAACTGACAGCATATTGACATGAGGACTCTTTCTGGAGTGATGGGAACATTCTATATTTGAATAATGGTAGTGGTTGCACAATTATGTATTTACAAAAGATCACTGACTTGTACACTTAAAACAGGTGACTTTATTTTATTGAATGTTAAGTATACTTCAATAAAGATGTTTGAAATTCCATATCTTATCATTGTATTCCCAGTCAATACAGAGGAAAGAGGGCTGGAAAGAACAGCCTCTAACATCAGTCTTCTGCTAGGACAAAAACTACCTCTGGGCTTATCAGAGAGAAAAAGGCTGATATTGAACCCCAAAGCCTCCAAGATGTAGTATGTATCACAGCAGAGCACTAAAAAAGAAGTTAAAGAGCAATCCCCAGGTTTGTCAACTGGAAGAAATGAGATGTTTAGATAAACTCCCAATTTAAGAATATTTTAATGCCTGAGCCCTCTCAAAAAGAGAGTGACTCATAAAGCATTCCTTCGTTAATTTTTCAAAACATTTATTGAGCATCTACTTTGCACAATCACTAGCTAGGTGTTGTGGGCACAGAGGTGCAGCGGACACAATGATGCCCAGAATAGTTCTGATACTGTCGCTCAAAGTCAAGTAAGATCCAAATGAGAGCTCCTAGTCTTCTCTTCCTACATGTGACATTTCCTGGGATGACAGTAGAGGAGGCTCAGGCAAGCGCACACATCCACCTCCCCCCAGGATGCCAAGGGAAGGATTCTAGCCCTGGATATGCTCCTGGGTTGACTGGGAAGAAGTGAGTGCCTGGAGTGTTTTATCTGTAAGGCTCTCCCTCCCTTGAAGGCCAGCCAGCTGTGTTTCTGCTTCACAGTTAGTCTCTTTCTCTCTGGCAGAGAGTTCATCCGTTGAAATCAATAGGTTAGGAAATCAATAAAATGCAAACACGGCACTTCACGCTCCCCAGGTTAGACTCTCTCCCTTCCTCCTGAAAACACCGGGTGTTTCCTTTGTATCAGCCCCCTTGGTGCCATAAAAGCCTCTTCAGTCTTTGCTACCTTACCATTCTCCTCACCTCTGCTATGAAATCTCTTTGTCGTCTATTCAAGGAAAGTGACTATTCCAAAACCCTGGGACCTTGTGTCCTGGATTCAGTCAACCATGACTCATTACACAAGGTATTTTAGGTCCTTCAAGCTTCCCCATCAGCCCAACAGAAGACTGTATGTAGAAGTTAACATTGTGGACAAAAAAGGGGTTCTAGGAATAATAACGTCACAGGGTGATCTGATCATGGTTACTAAAAAGCTGACCTTTGCCCTGAGTAAGCCCTGCCCATTGCTTCTGTGCATCTAGATTAACACACCTTTGAAAGGCCTCCTTTCAGACCCCTCCTCTAAAGCATGCAAGAGGTCATCTGATTCCCACCTTGCTTTCCCCTGCCCTCATGTAATCTTCCTTAGGTCCCTTCTTCATTTCCAATGCATTAAAGAAACTGCAAAACCACTATTCTCTGGAGTATTTGAGATCTTACTCCCTGACATATGTTGTCAGTTTGGCACCAATAAACTCATATACATTCTCTACAGGTTTAGACATCTCTTACATTAACAATGTAAACAGGTTGTATTGTCTGCCCAGGTTGTATTGTCCGCCCAGAGTTGTCACAGATGGTCTGTGACAGGAGCAAGTCATCCATTCCTGGAGGCATTCAGACAGAGGGCTCAGTGATCGGTCAGACATGGTGAGTCATCATTCTGACGTTGTTCAAGGGTTGGTCTAAATGACCAGTCAAGCCCTTCAAGTTCTGAGATTCTGTTATTTAGAATGGGGGTGAGAGATCCATAAGATATTACAAAAGCAAATTAGCGGTGGTCAGGATTGGACAGGACAAATAAGCCTGCTCCCCATAGAAATTTTCAAAAACATCTGGAGAGAGAGAGATTGTCAAAGACCAGACAAACTGAAGTCAAGAAAGTGGAGCCTGGGTGCATTAAGAGCAGTGGGACTGCATCTGTACATACCAGCTGGAAAAGCCTGCAACACTGGGGTACATTTTGGGGAGAATAATTCAGTGATGATTGAAAGTTTGAGGTCAGAACTGGGTTCCAGTTTCACTTCTGCCATTCAGTATGGTAGCTCAGGATGTTGTATAACCTCTTTCCAAACCTTTATCAATAACACAGATTTAATAACTCAAAGTTTTCCAAAGATTAAATTTAACATTTAAAAAGCGGTACATATGATGCTTCCCAGATATTGTGATCATGATTATCAATTGTTATTTCATTAAAGTGTCCTATTTTCTAGATGGTCAGCATGGAAAGGAGCTATCAGATGCCCCACAAACTGTCCTAGAGAGGTACAGCCCCAGGTAAAATGCCAGACTGGCTGGACCAGAGATCTGACTCATGGGCCACCTCTTAGGCATCCTGGTAAGACGTCTGGCTGAACAGACTTCTTGGTTTGTCCCTTGCCACCCCGAAGAGAGCATTTTAAAGAAAGCTCCAAATCATCAGCCAACCAGCATTGAAACAGCAGGGAGCAAACTAGGTCAGGTCTCCGAGGGCCAGGAAGACTTGTCACTTTCTCTGTTTCTTTGGGGAATCATGCTTCTTGGACTGATACCCGTTTTAAGTTTAGAATACATGTGTGTGCCTTGCAATTTAGAATTATGTAAAAAGAAAAAAAATTCTTCAGCCAAAGGAATGTATAGCCAAGCCACCGTGACTAAGATGGTTGTGACAGAGTCATGGGCCACATCTGCATACACACCTGAGTCAACATATAACTGACCATAACTGTAGAAGTCAAGGGCTACTTGAATGGACAGATAGCCAAATCATGTGCCAGAACCAGCTCTAGAAATGACAATAAAACCATCAAATGAATCTTTCGCAGCTTCTTTGTCTTTGGTACCGTTTTCCAGCCTAGTCTGACCATGACAATCAGCTGGGATGCTTATTAAATTCAGGTTCCCACGCCCCTCTTCTGGAGACTCTTGTATCTTAACATCACAGGTGATTCACGGGAGCAGGGAAGTTTGGAGAACACTTGCCCTAGTGCCAAAACATTTCTTGGTGGGGTAGTTTCTCTCTAAGCACCCACAGAGGGCCTCATCTAAGCCAGGAACCTTGCTCTAGTAATGTACGTGAGGCACGCCTCTCAACCCTCCTAGTTTCTACACAACACAGGGATGGTTATCCCCATTTTAAAGACAGACATCAAAGCTCAGCAAGGTAAGTGACTTGCCCAGTCAGCACCAGAGCTGGGGTTCCAACCCATGACTCGTGACTGCCACCTGGGGCCTTTTTCCATGACCTCATGGCTGCCTCAGTAATCTAAATCACTCTTCTACCAACACTCCAAGACCGATGATCCAGGAAGCCAGATGGGACTAGTCATGGGATTTTTCAAGACTAATGCTGACATGTCTTTCATAGCAGGAGAAAAGCAGCTGCATTGCGAATGGGATGTCACTGGCTGGAAATGGCACCTTGCCCAGTGCATGGCCTCTTTGGATATCCTGTGAAAATGCCCTAAGAATGCTCTTGCCAAGTGTTTATTTTCTCAGGTAATACTAAATACAAGTGGTGCCTTTCTGGAATCGGGTCGTTCAGGGCCTAGAGTATAACTTTGAAAAGGTAACCACTGCCTCCACACTGTTCCCTACAGAGCCCTCACTCTACATATCACTAGTTCACACACTTCTCTGTTGGGTAAAAATGCCGTTAGAAAACATATCATTTACCCAATGGACTGAAATGGGTCCCAAGGAGCTATTCCAATCTATCAGGTAATTATGGGGGAAACCCTGTATTATTTACTGGAGCAAATGGAATGTTGCCCAGGGAAGCACAAAGGTCCATCCCTGCTCTTCATGATAAAGAGATGATCCCATTTTGTGATAACAAGCATTGAGCTTACTCTGATTTCTGGGGCTTTTTAAAATGTGCTTTTGTTGCTTGCCTTTTATTTTATAGGTAGCTAATGGCTAACCATAAATAATATCTAAAAAATTCATCATAATCCCATTCATAGGTCACTTTAGCAGAAGAGAGTACAAAACCCTCTGAAATCTCATTTATTTCATGACCACAGTAATGACCATTTACAGAGGCAGCATATGGCATCCTCTCCTCTCCTGGGCCTTCAGAAGCTGAGAAGCTCTGGGCACAGAGTCAATCGGCCCATCCTCACATGCAACCACACAGGAGACTCCAACCAGAAATACGACAAATAACGAGGCCTTAACCTTCACTTCAGTCATCTCAAGTCTTGAGGGTTGCTGAGCTGGGACTTTGCCTCCTCCCCAAAAAGCCACTCCTCAGAGCCTTATGCTGTGGTCCCTGGACTCACCACGGTTCCTGGCATCCTGAGGACAGGCGATCTATGTGTGTTACACGCGAAGGTCCCTTCTTCTAGCTTTACCATTCGATAATTCAGTCACTATTTTTCGCTGCTACATCCCGCCCAATGCTGACACAGAGTAGGACTACATTTACAGCTGGTGATTTTTTTTTTCCTTTTTGTGGAATGCCTCAACTACTTTATTACATGGTCTGTTCTTGAGTGTCCATCACCCCTCATTGTCCTACCATGAAACAAAAAAGCGCCATGGGAGGAGGGGAATGGGGACATACACAAGAATCATACCTGAATTTAGAGCTGGGGGAGGAGAGCAATAAGATGCTATTCACAGGCAGTGGAGGATCATGACAATTACAACAGGGAGAGATCATGAGGATCTACAAAACAG
This sequence comes from Furipterus horrens, assembly GCF_987537825.1. Lineage (NCBI taxonomy): Eukaryota > Metazoa > Chordata > Mammalia > Chiroptera > Furipteridae > Furipterus > Furipterus horrens. The sequence goes on along the minus strand of NW_028327172.1, from coordinate 204,430,668 downwards.
CTGTAAACCAAAGATGGAATCTATTTAGTCATTTAAAACTGTATTTTCTGAACATAGGCATGGGCAAGAGCTATCACTTCTTAGCCAATGACCCGTTACACTCCTGATCGTCACCTTCGCCAGAGACACACAACCCCAGATTAAGAATAATAATAATAATGCCAACTAAGAGAACCACAAGGAAAAGGCAGAACTGGAGAGAAAGAAACAGAGCCAGAAAGACAGGTCAAAGGTGAGGAGTTCAAGCAACATACCTCAAACCCCTGGCGGGTCACCAATTTGCCTTATTTTACCCAGTCTGCCTAGAAGTCCATTAAAGGTCCTCGTGATTTTTTGGAATGGGTCTCAAAACTCAACCTGTATGCCTCTCTGCTGCCTCAACACCAGACGGGAAGCTCCTTGAGGAGGTTGGGTGGTGTCTTCAAGCCACTGAAGTATTCATGAAGTCCTAGTGCCTCCCTCATACTAGGCATTCTGAGAGGCGACAGGAATACAAGGAGCAAAACAGCTTCTCTGTCTTCAAGGAGTTTACCCTCTAAAAAGGGGACCAGCAGGAACACAGGTTACTTTGACCGTGTCTAGGATGCCTGAGGATAGAAGTATGTAATGAGTGAATCATCACTTCCATGTCATAACAGAGATTCCATTTCCAGGAAATCACCTGCAATCTGAAGATGACATTGTAAAGGCATGTCATATGCAGGTTACCTTTTAGTCATGTACTCCTGCAAACAGCATGCAGGGAAGCAGCAAACTGGGAAAACCCCTGGTGGGACATATTCTTGTGCCTTTAATTAACTATGTAAGATTTTGGTTTAAAGATGGCCTTCAAGAATATTGTCTAAATGAGACTACTGTTCTCCGTGAACCACCATCATCCATTCATTCATTATTTATTTTTATTTACATTTACATTATTTGCAACTCACTGAGGTTTAAGGAAAATCTAATCCATGCCTTCCAGAGCCATACCATCTAGTGACAGACACAGCAAGCAAGGAAGCACTTTGGATAGAGGGGGAGACATGTTATTGCATCTGGTATCTATACTTTAAAACAATGCCTGTAATGAGTAAAAGTCACAGATTCTGCACGGCACATTGCGAAGGGTGTTTTTCAGTAGCATTGCTCAAATAACATCATAAACATAAACGAGGCTCTACATCAGGAAAAAAGGAAACGGCAAACATACCAAGTCCTGTCTCGGAGGAGCTAATGGTTTCCAGATCTTTATTATTATTCTTTTTAATCAGATTTCATGTAACATCACAGCATGCTCTACAATCTTACTTGAAGCAGTTAACTGTGGGGGAAAGAAGTTGAATATTTCTTGGAAAAAATTGTCCATTGCTACCTACTAATGCACAATCTAAAATGACCATTTATATGCATAATCATTTACCTGATACATAATACTTAACTGGAAAATTATCACTAAGAGGTATTGCCAGTGCCCACATTTGAGCACAGGGTTTTGGTGCAAATGCTAAAGCATTTCTCCAGATAATGAAGCACTCAACAAAGCGCCCTTTGTTAGACAATAAAAATAAATGATTTCAAAAGCCATCAACTGGTGATGAACAAAATATATTTTATAGTAAAGCAGCTGGAAATTTGGGGGTAAAGCTCATATTTCACTACAATGGGTTGGTTTGGCTTTGTTTGTTTGTTCTTAATCACAGCCTACTGAGTATTCCCCACCTATAGCTTATCTTCATTTTTTATTAATAATAAAAATAGCCACTGACATTTATGGAATTCTTCTCTGTGCCAGGACTGGGCTAAGCAGTTTGCAGTCATCCTCTTATTGCTTCTTTGTGTCTCTTTAGAGGCAAGTTCTATTAGGATGTCCTGTTCTATAGAGGAATCTGGGCAAAGCACGCACAAAATTGCACCTTTTTAGAGACTTTGTAGCTTTCAATGTGTTTTGACATAGCTGGTCAGATTTGTGTGGCCTGGTTGCAACTCTGAGAGCTGAGGAGCTAGTATATTAACTCCTTTTTCACACACAGGAATACCAAAACATACAGAAATAAAGTGACTTGTCTAAGGTGATATATTTGCCAAGTGGTTATAATAGACTGCAAAAAAAAAAAAAAAAAAAAAAAAAAAAGTGGCCTCAAAGTTTCCCTTCCTGGCAACCACTCCTCTTTACAATGTAACTTCATAGTTCTTCCCATGGAGAGGAGATCCTTCCCCCTGGAATCTGTACTAGCCTCGGGGTTTGCTTGAACCAATCCAATGTGTCAGAAGAGGTAATGTGCCAGTTATGAGGCTCAAGATGTCTTGTACTCTTCCATCCTCTTTCTCTCAGAACTCTGCTTCTACCAAGAGGACAAACCCAGGTAGCCTGATGGATGATGATGAAATGTGGTCCAGCCCCCTGCATCATCCCAGTCGACAGCCTGACAAGCTGTAGATGCAAAGCTGCCTGGCCAACCATCAGCTCACTGCAAATGTCTGCGTGTGTCCGGATAAGAAACAGCCAAATTGCAGTACCACAGACCCATGAGAAAAAATGGTTATTATTTTAACTACTAAATCTTGGGGTGGTTTGTTATACAGCAAGAACTGACCAATACAATGGCATTTCTGAAAACAGAGTTCAGATTCAAATAGTCTCAACTAGTATGATTTTTATTTGTTACAGAAAAAACTAGATTACTTTGTAATTAAAATAAATGTTGTAGGGGTGGGGGTTAAAATAATACAAAAGAAAAAAAAAACATGGAATTATTTGATTTAAACAATGAGTAGGGGTTAATTATTCCTATGTGTGTGTTTTGTTACCAGATTCTACCTACCATTCTACCAAGGAGGATGTCTCTCTAGGGTTTACCATCACTATTGCCTTACTTCTCCAGCTGGCGAACCCTTCTTCCTGCAGTGAATGACCTCATCCACTCTGACCTCCTGCACAACTTGGGCTCTGAAAATATAATGAGCGTGAAAAGCTTTTAATGTCATTTACATACATAACATTATGTTTTTAACATGGCATGAGCCCAATATTCTCCAAATTTTACTCATTTATGTATTACTTTCAGTCTTTGCTAATCTGCAAACTGCCTAGATTGTTATTTACTGAATATTTTTAAGTGAAATTCAAATTCACTCGCATTTTCTACTTTGCCTAATCCTAAGCAATAATAACCATGAGATCACTTGTTTTATAAACTAATTATATGTTTTTGTACATAACTGTTAAAATAAAAATGCATGCATTCATCGGCATGCCACCTAAATCGCCTGCCTGTATACTTTCAGAAACATCGCATTACTCATGTTTGATTAACTTCAACTCTTCACCTATGCGTATCAGCCATAGGGTAAGGGCAACTTACAAGGCTGTTATAGGCCAAAAGGGACTCTGGTGGAGATGACGATTTTATTGATCACTTACTTGAACAATATCATGTCATCTAAAGAACCAACCATGAACAGGTGCTCTAGCCCTAGGCACAAAAAGTAGACAAAATTTCATTGGTCCCAGCTGAGTTTCTTTAACTTTTTTCGGCACTCATTCTCTGAATAGGCAACTTGAGATAGAGCACGGTAAATATCACCAGGCCCTCAGATGACTTTAAGGCCATGAAATTGTTCCTTCCCATCCATGTAGACTAGAAGATGGATGTGCAAAGCTGTTAGACTATTCCCAAGGCCCTTTAATATTTGTGAATATTTTTGATCCTCAATATAAGCCTTTAAGTAAAAGCATTTAAAGGTATCCTTCCTGTGTCATTTACGAAATCCAGGTAAAAAGAATGACCCCTCTGGGACAAAGACATTTGCCTGTGATCACACTAGTCACAAACTAGAGAGATCCAGGCTCTGAATCAAGTAGCCTGGCTCCCAAAGCCTCAGCTCTTGGCTACTATGCCTTCCAAATACTGAGGGATCAGATCATGGAAAGGGAGTGTCTATGATCTGAGGTAGATCAGGGGGCAGAAATAGAACTAAACTTAGTTTCTTCAAGGTCTTTAAAAAAAGAGCTTTGTACATGTCAATCAACAAATGGTCACTGGATACCTGGCAGGCTTCCGACACCTTGCTAGGTACTAGATTGTGGTGAAAGCTAAATGTTTATATTCAGGACTGACGTGAAGCAAGTCTGCAGTGTGGTTCCTGTGATATAAAATAATCGTATCATGCGCACTGGTTTTCCATTCTCTCCCTTCACCTTGCATAACTAATATTTTGTATGCTTTAATCAACATCTCCCCATTTCTCCCACCCCTCAACTTCTAGCAACCACCATTCTACTCTCTGCTTCTATGAATTTGACTGTTTTACATCCCACATATAAGTAAGGTCATGCAGTATTTATCTGTGTCTGGTTTATTTCACAATGTTCTCCAGGTTCTACCCTGTCGTTGCAAATGACAGGATTTCCTCCTTTCTTAAGGCTGAATTACATGCCACTGCATATGTATGCCACATTTTCTTTCTCCAGCTATCAACACATAAGTTGTTTACATATCTTGGCTTTTGTGAATAATGCTGTCATAAACATAGAGCTCAACAGCAAAACACCAATATATATATATATAAATTGGCAAAGGACCTAAATAGCCATTTCTCAAATGAAGATGTAAATGGCTAACAGGTATATGAAAAACAGCTTGATATCACTGATCATCAGAGCAATGCAACTCAAAACCCACAATCAGATATTACCACATACGTGTTAAAATGGCTGTCGGAAGAAAGATAAAAGATAACAAATGTTGGTCAGGATGTGGAGAAAGGCACTTCTGATGGTAAGGTAAATTGGTGCAGCCACCACGAAAAACAGTATGGAGGTTCCTCAAAAATTAAAAATAGAACTACTTTTTGACTTTTTGGTCCAGCAATCCCACTTCTGGGTGGATATCCAAAGGAAATGAAATCGGGATCTTAAAGAGATAGCTTCACGTCCATGCCTTTTTGAATGAAGGAATAGTGAGAGCAAATCCTTATTATATGACTGACAGTATGCCAAGCACCATTTCAGATACTTTACAAATATTAATTATTAATCATCATTGTAGATCTATGAGACAGGTAATCTTAGAATCCCCACTCTACAGATGAGGAAACTAAGATCAGTGAGGATAATAAGGTTCCATGGGCAAGAAGTGGCAGAACTGGGATGTGAACCTAACTCCCAGGCCATGGTGACTTATTCCTCACTTATAAACTGTCTAGCTCTATTGACCAAACTGACTGGTTTTTTTTTAGCATCACATAACTAGCTCAAAAAAACCCTACAGCAGCTCTCCTTGCTTAGAAGTACTGTTGTGTCCAATTTCTTAGTTGGACCTCTGTCCTCTGTCATCATTAGATGAACTGCAGTGTGTACCAGTAAAGCTGAGCTACCTGGAATTGGTGATACAAACTCCAGGAAACCAAGGACTATAACAATCATAGTGGCTAACAATGATTGCACATAACAATGTGTTAGGCACTGTTTTAACTCCTTCATCCAGAGTTTGGTTAATTCTATTATCCCTACTTAGAAATTAGGAAACTGACTTCTTAAGAGAATATGTAAATTTACTAAAATAAAAAATTATTCTATTTTCTGGTGAGACAACAGATGGTCCAGAGGTGAACAGTGAACTGTATTTTCCTTTCCCACTTCCCTTGGGTCTTTTAAGAACTCTGTACCTAACATTGAAGAGGAGTTTGAGAAATTAATCAACTGGTCCATACTGGTTGCTTGATCCAAACCTGGTATTATGGGAGGTACCATTGTTTCATAACAATCAATCCCATCCAGTTGCCAAGGGAAGAAATGGTGCCTACACAGGACCTTACTTAGTGCCTTGCACATTGTAGGTGCTCAATAAATGCCTGCTGGTTGATTAGTGCTTGGGGCAGATGAAAGTGACGAGGCTGTTTTTAATGCTAGTGATGGGTTTCTCTCCTCACTCACGATCTCTTCTTTTGTCTTTTGGAGCCCACCTGAAATTCCACTCGGTTTGAGAAACATAGAAGGAGATGTAGAATCCCAGTCTGGCTCAGAGATATCCGAGTAAAAATTATTTTCTAGGATCAAGAAATCACTTTCCTCAGAAGAGACATGATGAGGAAAAAGGAGAGGGTACTGAGGAGAGGCAGAAAGAGAAGGGAAAAGAATAAAGGGAAGGAAACGGGAGTGGAAGAAGGCAAATTAGAGACAGGAGGGCTGTGGACCACCCCTATCCTTGTCTTGGTGATACTAGGAGCCTCTTGAAAGGCACTGTTTGCTGAGAAGAGGATTTTGTTCACAGTCTAACAGGTGTGAGGGCTTAATTATTATTTTAACAGTGCATTCAAGAAAAAGTACAGACACTGATCTATACAATTACTCTGCTCAAATACAGACATTTGCCTCTGTTTTCACACATATAAAATGAAATCATCAGATGTACCAAATGTTGACATTTTCCTTCATGAAATACCAGATACTTCCTGAAACTTGGGTAATTATGTCTTTCAACATTCTCCAAAAAAAAAAAGGAAAAAACCTTCAGTCTGTTACCATAGAACTCCAAAATCATTAAAATTCTTAAGTTATTTACTTTAAGAGATAGATGAGTTTCTCATCTTTAAACTACAGACTAAGTCTTTACAAAGTAAAACTTGGAATTCTCCCAGAAAGCCCCAGAATCCTCAGAAATGCTCATCTACTAGACTGCAATTCTCTGAATGTATGCAATCACCACGTAGCCCTGCTCACTCCCAGGTACTGACATTGGTCTTGTATTTCTCCCCTTGCCAGTCTAAGAAGCAGGTTAGAGCTCCGCCAGCTTTCAGTACACAGATTAGGTGCTTTGTATGGGTGATTTATAGCATTATTTTTAGTTGAGAATATTGCTTTCTTTCAGGGCTTCAGAATTTTTGCCTTTTTCCTCTCCTTTGCAGCAAAGCATTATATTGATGAGGAATCATCTCTAGGCCAGATTCTATTTGCAGATATTTAGAGGGGAAGGAAGAAAAGGAAAACAATTTCTTAAACTAATCTTTGGTTACTCGTGTACAGCAAGTTCAATTTGAATGTCCATGAAGTTGCGGCATGTAGATAGCTAAACTGAACATGTCAATTATCAGACTGTGTGCAGACTGGAGACTTGAGCCCTGTATAAGCCAGAGAGAGAATGGGGAAAGAGGAGAGAGGAAGAGAGAGTGAAGGAGCGCAAGAGAGAGATAAGGGAGACACCCAAACACAGGCAGGCAGGCGGAGACAGAGACATACACCTTGCCAAAGGCCTCAGAAATGCATAAAGGACACCAGGTAGTAAGCACTTGGAGAGCGCGGCTGACTTAGTCAAAGGTCTCCTTGCCGGCACAGAGAAGACCCTCACTTTGCATGTATTTAGTTGGATGGGTTTAATCACGGGTAGTCCTGACTCTCTTTCATGGCTGACTATGCCCCATCCATAGCAGACCTCCTTGAGCTCCCACCAAAGGGTTCCCTTCCCCCATTTCCCAGCTTTCTCTTCCCAAGCACACCTGCTCTATATCCCATTTCTGCAAGGCCCTGCCATTTCCTGCTAGGTTAAAGATATAGGAATTGGTTGATCCAATAAAGAAGTCTTCGCTGACACAGTTCCTGGCTAAGGAGGTTCCCTCCCAGGTGGCATCGTGATGTAACCCAACCAAAATGCCCAGAGTTATATAAGACTTGTGAGAGCTGTGAAACCCTAGCCAGGAATGGGTTCCTCTCCTGCGGGCCAGCCTTCGGTGAAATCACAGCACATGGGTGGCTCCATTCTGCTCATGATACAACTGGTTTGTAAGTACTCTCTTGAAAACAATAAAAATATAAATCTCTGTTATTTCCTGAACTCCTACTAACACCCAGATTCTAATGCTCTCCGAGCCCTATAAACTAGGTTTTCTTAGCTCCACTTTACAAAGGGGAAACTTAACTTCAAAGAGATGAAGTGAATTCCCCGCTATCATGCAGTTAGTGCCAAAGACAGGAGTGGCTGCAGGTCTCCATAGCCTGGACTCTTTCTGCTCTACCACCCCAATCCTCTAGAAATAAAGAAAAACTAGCACCAGCCGTCAGCCCCATTCTCTTCTCAAGCTCAGCCCATTTCCCACCGCTGGTGGAAAGTGATCAAAGCTGCCATTCTCTCAATAGGAAGATCAGCCTGCCCTTCATCACAAAGAGAGCTGCCCAGTGAAAAGAGGAGGGGTGTCCTACATGGCCCAAACACTGCCCGCATTTGTAAAACAGGGCAGCTAGGTGATCGCCCAGCTTCCATGCGGTGAACGCGCCCCAGAGCTACTGGGAGATGAAGGCAGCAGCCCCTCTACTTGTGCTCACAGCAGACAACAGGCCATGCTCCCCAGTTCTCAACCCAAACTGTGACATCAGCCGGGCATGACAAGGTCACAAGATCCCACATCTCTGAATGAAAAACTGAGGCCACGTGAGTTCCTTGAACGGAAGTTACAACTCATCTCGATGGGATCAGTGTCCACCTGAACGTGAATGAGGGAAGGGAAATAACATCCATAAGGCAGCAGATGCTGGACTAAACATTTTACCTTATCTCTGAACTGCCTTCAGAGAAAAGCATTAACTGGAGTCCTGTTGTGCAGAAAAGTAAACTGAGGCTCAAGGAAGTGATCTGCTAGCACATGCCAGATTTTGGATCCATGCCCGTGTCTGTCTCACTCCCAGGCCGGTGCTTTTTCCATTAGCCGGTAATGTCTCGCTTTTGCATGCTTTCTGAACTCCATTTGTTGTGATTTTCAGCTGCTTGCAGGGACTGCACACTTCAAAATCCACCCAGAGCAGATCCTACATCTTTAGCAATCCACGTAAACCCTCGTCCAAATTCCAACCATCTTTTTAACAAGAGAGCTCTCCAGCCTGAGTAATGGGGCGTAGAAAAGAAAAGGAAAAGGAGAAAGCAAAGAGCAATTCTACCCTGCAGAGGAGGCCTGTATGATGCGGTGGGGGTGGCTGGTCAAAGTTTGGCACAGATATAATCACAGCGCATCGGGAGAACAACGAAGCCGCGACTCCAGTTTCGGAAGAACGCCATTCTTTCATTCAACCATTATTTTGGATGCCTCTTTTCAGCACAGCACCGTGGGAGAGACAAAGGAGCAAAAGGCTTGGGACCAGCCCAGAGGGAATACACAACACTCCGATTCAGAATTCTCAGATTGAGAGGGAGATGCGCAACTGTGCTGAGAAACGTTCAATTTTTCAGACGCACCTAGAGAGACACCCCTGACGTAAACTTTAATCCTCTGTCTCTCAGTCTATACATTCGGTCCACGGCTCCACTCATGTTTCCTCCTAGTTTTCGGGGTCTTTCTCTCATATTCCTCTACTCCTGTTTCCTTATCTTTCTGGAGAAATATGCTGTGCAGTGGAAAAAACATGGTCCTGGAGACAATGTCTCCAAGTCCAGCTCTGCAGTCTTCTAGTTATATGACCTTGGACCAGACTTCATACTTCCCTGAGTGTCTACTTGTGCACCAGTAAAAGAAATGTAACCATCCCTGTCTCAAGTTACAGGATTGGCCCTGGCTGGGTACTCAATTGGTTAGAGCATCGTCCCAATGCACCAAGATCTAGGTTCGATCTACGGTCAGGGAACATACAAGAAGCAACCCATGAATGCATAAATGGGTGGAAGAGAAAACCAGTCTCTCTCTCTCTCTCTCTCTCTCTCTCTCTCTCTCTCTCTCTCTCTCTCCCTCTCCCTCTCTCTCTCTCTCTCCCTCCATCCCCCTTCCTCTTGCTCTAAAATCAATAAATAAATTTTAAAGGGTTACAGGATTAATTGGCATAATAATATGTAAAAGTCCTTTGAAAATAGTACACTACTAAAAAAAATGTACATTTACCATCAATGCTAAGATATATTAGATTATTATGTTGGGGGTTAATATTTAGCTGAACAGAAAAGCCTGTCAATTGACCATTATTCCTATTGTTTTTCCTTGGGCAATGGCTGGCTAAGCAAAAGAGAAAAGCAAAACAAAGAACACTACATTGTGAATTCTTCCCCAAAAGGCCAGCATTGTAAGTCTGCCGTGAATAAAGAGTGTAAATTATATTCAGCATGATATAAGTAATGACATATCAATTAACTGTGTCAACAAGGTCTAAAAATATGCAAATTACTGTACTTCAATTAGAAAAATCTACATCCTTAGAGAATATTGTAAATCAGGAAATTTGGGAGACATTAAGAGTAATCAGTGAGGGAAAGCATGTACTTTTTGCTGTATCCTATTTTTATACATACATAATGAAATAATTATAGCTACACTGTATTTATGCCTCTGCAAAAATATTAAAATCTTAAGATCTTTACAATGATAAGTTAAATCTGTATTATGTTTTCAGACAACATTAATTATAAGAAAAAGAAATCTATTATCATTCAATATAAGTAAGTTGAAACTAATTTGGGCATGTAAATTAGAAATGCTCTTTCTTTCCCAGCACCAGAACGTAAGAAAAGAGAAAGCAAGAAGAAAGATCTAGATCAATTACTGAGTTTATAAATGCAAAGCTTTAGCATATTTAAGCTGTAATGCAAATTTAAGTGTGTTCAATAAGTAACTTTTTTCAAAAATATCAAACTTCGTTTGTTTGTTTGTTTTCTATTTTAAGAGGCTTTCCTGGTTTTCATTGTTGAAAATGCATTAATCTCTCTGTTTGGGATGTACTTGCCTTTACCTGGCCCTTACCTGAGTTGAGGCAAGGCTGGGAATGAACAGGTGATCCCAATGGCTGAGATATTTGCCACAGTAGCAGAGGAGAAATACCTTTGCTTTTAAATTTACTTTGCATCAATGTCAGAGATGCCAGAAGAATGCACGGGGAGGGACACAGGACTCAGCTCAGCAGCAGCTCAGCCGCCCCAGCCTTCCTGGGGAGTGTGTCCTGTTGGTGAGCACCCTCCAGGGAGACCGAGTTGTTCTACCCTTACTCATTACAAGCTCTAAGAGGCTTCATCACCGTCTGAAAGTTCTCATTTCAGCATAGTGCTTCCCTGAGGATTTTCTGCACCTTGTTCTCCTGTCCTCAGGTGGGAATGCCATTCATGGTTCAATATCATCTTTTATAAAATCTGTCCCAACAACTCCAGGCCAAGTCAATCCCTGCCTCAGTTTCATGAGGCCCAAGGATTTTGATTCTCGGTATAATCACCCAGGCTGGGGGCTCTGGGAGAACAGACACTGTGCCTTTTCTCTGTGCATGCTCCAGGGACGCGCAGTGCCCCCTACAAAGGAGACACGGTCAAGAGTACCCCAATAAACAAAAGGAAGGGAGAAGGAAGTCCATAGACTGGACAACTCTCTACTATGGAGAATATATTTCTTCGTGCTAAGTATGAAAACCTGTAAGGCAGCCAGCACTGACTGAACTTCCTCCTTGGTTCATGCAAGTAAATAACCAGAATTAGAGCTGGCTTAATAACAAATAAGGAAGGTGGAGTCTACCTTCATGCCTCTTAGCACTGCCATTCTATACTCCAACCCCACTGCTCCCCCAACTCCCACGAGATTTCCACTCTCCACTAGCTTTCCGTACCCGCCTCATTCAAGTCTGGGTCTCTAGAAAACATTAGATAAAAGTGCTTACAATAAGTGGCAATGTTTTCTATAGCACTCCTTCCGGAAGTTTTGTTCTTGAGCATGGACAAAAATGTTTTCAGACACTGATGGGCCAGAAATGTGTTTTAGGGAGTAAGGCACGGTTTTAGCCTGCCTTAACACACACACACACACACATACACCAGGAAGTTACACAGTTTGCCTGTTTGAATGTCAGCTCTGATGGGTGTAGATATTTCTTAAAATGGGGTTATATGAAATGATTGTTTAATTGGTAGTGGTACTGGAACAAGAAAAGGGATGCTATTTCAGGTGGGGAGGACCTAATCTGTGGTCAGCCTTGCAAATACATACCAACCTACCAAAACCTTTTCCAGCATACTTTCCACACTGGGGTGGAGAATGTGGTTGAGATTTAGATACTAGCATCCTTCCTAGTTTGTCCCAGTATAAATCCTGGTTTATTATAGATAAATAGGCAAGGTATCTGATGGTCATACTAGACAATCACAGATAATAGACAGATAGATAGAGATAGAGACAGATATAAATGCAGATATCTCATCTAACCTGCTAGATGAGTAGATTACATATGTCATGTGTAAGCAATTAACAGCACAGACTCCTAGACCTAGGTTAGATAGACCTGGGTTCATATCCCAGCTCTGCTGGCTAATATGATTTTAGTCAAGTTATTTAAACTTTCTGAGGCTTAGTTTCCTCGTGTAAAAAATAGAAAGGATTAGAGTTTTACACATAAAGGTGTTAAGCAGATTAATGAGGTAATGCTAATAAAGAGCCTTGACAAAAAGTAACTCTAAAATGGTTGCAATTTTTAAGTATCTTCATAATGATAATTATCATGTCTGCCATAAGTTTTCACTGCAAAAAAGATAATAAGTTTGGGAATGATGGTATTTCACAAACTAATACTTACCCCAATTGTTGTGGGTGTATGTTACTTCCTACTTGAGTCTACATAGCTCAAAGTAATTCATCTGCCTTCATTGTTTAAGAACTCAGGGAAGTAAATATTTAGGCCATATTTGCTTAATCAAAAGAATTTTCAGAAAAACAAGAATATCAAATAGCAAGTAAGATTTAAAATAGCAATTTTAAAACCATAAATTCAAAGCTGTTTCTTGTGCAAACCATCATGATATTGTTACGCTTTTTTCTCTGTGTTATCAATTAATCTACATTTTTCTCCCCCCTTTTCTGCATTTTCCCCATTTTCTTCATTGTTTATGCCTTCCTGTCCACAGTTTTTTGTCTTAGTTACTCTAGGACTTACAGCAAAAGCACTAGATTCCCTTGTGGCTAAGGTTCTGCTGATTGATCCTGTTCGTTCAGCACCAAACGGTAGCCCAAACCCCAGTGTATCTAGTGCCACAGAGAAAGAAGTTCCAACCAACAGCTTATTCCAAAGCTGAGGAGTCAGGACGAGATGACACCAGACCTTTCTGTCTGACCCAAATGAGACCACAGATCTTCTCTCTCATTCTCTCGCTCTCCGTCCTCAGGAACAGAGAGAGAATTTGTGCCCGTGACTTCTGATCAAGGAAAGTTGACCTTCTTGAACGCCATGATCCACATCCCACTGGTTGTGTAGGAGAGCTATCAGACTGAGGTAAGGATAAATTCTATGATATTGACTTAGTCATTCATCTCTGTAAAAATAAAGGGAGAGCTAGGGAGGAAAACCAGTCACCCCTCTACCAGAAAAATAAAAGAAAAATAAAAACCAGAGAGAGAAACGCATGGTGTAAACACAGCTCACCTTATTGCAGAGCCTCTGCTCGTATCCAAAGGCTTTGCAATTATTTGCCAATTACTTATCTTTAAACATCAGCTGAAGAGATCCAGCACTTCTAAAGGTAATTATACCATAATGCAGATGGTAGTAATAACAATTACCCAAGATAAGCCCTTGCAATGATCTTTGCAATGCAAAGCAAAGCAGAAGTAGTACTGACTCATGAAGGACCTCCAGTGGAGAAGGCTGCAAGGTGGTAGCCAGACTGTCCCCTGGGAAAGTGATGGGCAGGTGCTATCACTCCCACTTCTAAGGACAAGCCTAGGTGGAGGGTAAGCACTTCTTAAGTTTAAAAGATTCCTTGACGTAGAGGCAACTCCTGATAGTCCTTATTTGATGGAAACTCTACCCACAACCTCAAGTACTGGAAAAAATATTTTCTTCTTCCTCATGCATCCCAACTTTGGCCTTGGTTACCCTATCTGAAACTGCCTGCCACATGCATTTCTGGGCGGAAGGATTTCTCCTACAACATGATAGTTGTTGAAACAGGGAGATCTAATTGCTTAGAAATCATTAATGGCTATAAATAGATGACTTCTGGGAGTCAATGAACTATAAGCAGAAGAGACAGTGTGTTTGAATGTCACGCTTGTGCTCTGGATATTTTTATGACTCGTCAGTGGTTCCAAAAAGAACCTGCCCAGGGAAAGGTGCCTAGTCCACCTGTACTGATTGAAATGGCTAGTTGAAAATAGATCATTCTTATTTTAAACCTTGCCCACCCTTCTAACAAATCAGGGTGTGCATTTACAATACTAAGGAAAGTTAGTATCAGTCATCCAAGAGGGAAAAAAAAGGAGTTACGCAGAAGAGGCACTATCTGATTTTTGTTATATTTCAGGGCATAAAATAACAACCTGTCATCTACCTTTCGCAGGTCATTTTTATCACATTGCAGGCCAAAATGAAATTTGACCTCCATTTTCCAGCTACGCCCGCGACGATAAATTTAAAGCACACAGTGCAAATGAACAGGAGGCCCAGGGAAAGTCGGATTAGCGTGGGATTATTCGTTCCTGGGACTCCAAAAAACCTCCGCTGCCTTGCGGCATACCTCTTCAGGGGAAAGGCTAAGGGAGTAAACCCCGACAGAAAATCTGGAGCCAGAGTCCCTAAGGCGTTTTGACGTTGTAGTCAACACCGGCAACTCCTGCGGCGCACCTGAAGCCAAGCTGTATTGACTCCGTCTTTCCCTTGGACCCTTCAGCTGCGAAGAGAGGGGGGGTCTGCTGCATGGGCAACAGCAGACCCTCCATATCACCCTGCCCAGGCTCTGTAACTTCAGCTTCACTGGAGAGGACACTCCAGCGTCAGTCATCGCAAGATGTCGATTCAACACGGGAGGAGACAGATACCGTGTCACTCCCGAGTCGGACTGCACAGCCATTCTCGGCGGTGCAGATAGACTCTTAAGAAGCTACACCATCGTCTCTCGAGACGGACGGCTGCCGAATAATTCGTTCCTGGGTTTCCACCAGGAAAAGAAGCATTTCTCTCCTTAGGACTTTCCTCGTCTCCCTTCCTGTGCTTGTAGTTTGGTGTCCACACCTGGGCTGCATGACCTGAATAGTTCCACCTAGTCTTTCCACAATCCTACACCACTAGGCCCTTTTGCTCCTTAGACTTAAAGAAGAAGGGAAATCATTTTTCTGAGTCATCTCATTTTGTGACCAATCAAGGTCCTCATTTTTCAACAGAAGAGTAAATAAATACCATAAATGCCCCTTCTAAAATCCCAGCCATGAAGCAGAAAGACTCCACCTTGCAAAGGCGAAACTGCCAGAGGCCCCACTAATCCTGCCTGGCTCTGCCACAGGGGATACAAAAGTAATCCAGCTGCCAGTTTCCAGTTTCTTACAAACCTCAAGAATTAGCTAGCATCCCCTTTTGCTGTGGAGGTGGGTTTTGTGAAGGAAGCTCGCCTTTACCTGCAGCCCACCTGCAAGAAAACATTGCCAAGCAAGGAACATTCTGACCTAAAACCGACACAACACAAAGCAACAAGGAGTCTGCGACCTTCTGCGACCTTTTGGCAACCTCAGATATCACTTTCGAAATCCTCAGGACCCAGTAAAATTCCCACTGGCCTCAAGTTCCTGTCGCCCCTGCCCCACTTCTTGTTTCTCCCTCCTCCATGAGCTCACCAAAGCAAAACAACTTTTGACAACAGCTAACTCCAAAGACATCTAAGTGTGAAATCAAATCAGTCCTGACCAGAGTAGTTGTTTGTGATTCAACACTGTCTCCTGAAATACAGTTGCCCCTCAGATCTGCATGAATTGGATTCTCTAAACACCCAAATCATTTGTTAGATGTTTCAATCAGAAGTACACACACCTGCATTAATTCATTTACTTAAGACCTCAATTGCATCCTGAGTCTCCTCTGTTCAAAGCCATTCAATTGATTCATTTGGAATGAATCGGAAACCCATTACCTTGGTTTACAGGGTCCCTAATCGTATTCCGAGATCGTCTCCCGCTCCCTTCTTTGCTCACCTGGGCTCCAGCTGTCACTCCTTGCTGTTCTTCAAACACCCCAAGCACACGTCCACCTTCAGGTTCCTTCTGTCTGGGACACCCTTCCTCCAGTTTCCGGGAGTGACTCTTTTCATTCAGGTCCCCCATTCCAAGAGTCCTTTGCTAACTACCCTTTATTAATTAGAAGCACCTCTAGCATCCTCTTCTTAGTTTGAGTTCCGCCAGCCTGTGGCACAGCATGGACTTGTGGGCTGAAAGTTTATTTGCAAGGTGATTCTAGGCAGCTGGAGTGAACGGGTGGGGGAGGGATACGGGGCATGAGAGAAAAGCAATGAGGGCCAGCGATGGAGCTGGTGACCACTGTGGCCTGTTGGAGCTCAGTCCTGCCAGAGGAAAGGCTGCTCCCCCCAGGATGAGTCAGTCAGCTCCCCAGCTTTGGAGAAAGTGCTGGAGGTGGGGAGTTGTCATAAGCAAAGGACCTCTTCCTCTGCTGCAGCGGAAGTCAGAGGCAGGCTGAAGGGAGGTGGGACAGGGCAACAGCAGCATCTGCCACCTCTCTTTCGCTTGACTTGGATTTCTTTTCCTGCAATTTCCATCCCCTGATCTAGTGGATATTAATTTGTTGATTTATTTGCTGTCTATCTCTCTCCTCTCCCCGCAAACACACACAACAAGCACACACAAGTCAGCTCAATGAGAACAGAGAGCTAACAGGTTGGTTCTCTTCTCCATCCCCAACAGCTAGGAAAGTGCTTAGAAGATTTTAGTGGGTAAGTTAACTTACTAATTCTTTTTTTGCGCATGTATTTATGTAGCAAACATTCACTGAGCTATACCTGAGCTGAGTGCTAGGCAATCAGAAGTGACAGAAGCTCAAGTCTACACAGCCAGGTACTTCCAGCTGCTTCATTAATGTCTGCCTGGGGCCCCAATGTGGTTCAAGCAACACTTGGCAAGGGAGAGACTACGTCATTTATGTTTTGCTGTTGTTGTGGTTCCATGGAACTCAACACAGTGCCAGGCACATGCAATGAATGTCAAATCAAGAGATGCTCAAGAATTGAGGCCCATGCTTAGTGTATTTACCCCGGAGAATTTCATAGCCCAGTGAGGAAAACAGCCACAGAAAGTAATAATAATATAACATCAAGTCCAACAGAGAGATCTATACACAAAGCTGTGAGAGCTAGGAGAGGGAACAGCAAACAATCTGGAGGAATCGGAGAAAGTGCCACAGAGACAGAGACATTTTAATTGGGACTTGATGAATGAGTAAGAGTTGACCACGCAAAGGCAATAAATGCATTCCTGGCAAAGGGCATGGCTCCTGTGATGTTCAGATGGCTGTGACATGACACAGTTCTGGAGCACGGAGCACCCCAGCAGGGGCTGAACTCTGCAACGCAGCCTTCATCAGCCAGAAATAAATCCCCTTAAAATATCAGAAGGGAAACACTGATACCAAGTGTCAGTGAAAATGTACAGTGCAGGCATTCTCTTACCCTGCTGGTGGAATGTCAATTAGTACAACCTTTTTGGAGGACAATTAACTGATACCCATTAAAGTTGAAAACATAATTCCCCCACAGTTGAGCCATTTCATTTCCAGGTATGTGCCCAAGAGGGACACTCTCACAAGCAAAAGGAGACGTCCACAAGGGTGCCATTAACAGCACTATTGATAATTATGAAAAACTAAGGGGAAAATCTATGTCTCTATCAATAGGGGAATAGGTATCTATCAATAGGTAATAAATAAATCATGGAATTCATTTATATGGGAGTTAGAATGACAGAACTAGATCTGTTATAATATTGGGAAAAGAAAGCAAGTCCCAAGGATGCATGTATCATGATACTTTTATATAAATTTTAAAACTCACAGAACTGTAGACTGTGGGGTACACTCTTAATAAGAAGTAAAAGTATACAAACAGGTATAGCTTCCTATAGAGTAGTGGTCCCCTCTGAGGGGTGAGGATGGCTAATGGAACTGGAAAGGGAACAAATGAAACTTTCATGTATCTGAAAATGTGTTATTTCTCAAGAAAAAAAAGCAATACAAACGTGACAACTCTGAGCATTTGTTTAATATGAATGTCAGACACTTGGGTGCTTCTTAGGCATTTATTATATTAGTCCCTGTGTATTTTTACAGTTTAATAAGACTTCATTTTTTTTAAAGGAATTTCACTTATGAAAGAGTCTTGTTTCATACAGTTTTCAGCCCATGGCCTCATTTTTATTAAATTGACTCTGTTTTCCATATTAAAGCAAAAGCCATAGACTATTTACTCCATTCATTAATTCAATATTTATTCAATCAACAAGCATTTATATATAAATGTCCATTATATAATATGCTATCATTCTACATATCTATAGGGGATACTTCTGAGCTCAAAGGACAAATCCCCAACTTTGGTGAGTATATAATCTGTCAAAAGACAAAGGACATATATATTCCAATAGCTTCCACCCATTTTTGTATACAGAAATTATATGCCACAAAATTGCATTATCATAATGTATCTTATTTTTTATTAGTATTGGTGTAAAATAAAATTAAGGCATAAATATAATATCAGTTCTTTCACATCTCAGCAGTTGTCAAGATCTAAAAATGTGACAGCAGAAAAGGCCCTCACACACTCAGGTTATGGCTTTCTTGAGAACAAGAAGCCAAAAGTTACACTGCCAACCCTCCTCCCCATGAACACTAATGCTTTGGATAGAAGGAGGAAATTAGGACAAATAATGGATCCTCCACCTGGGTGTTGTTCACAAGCAGAGTCAGCCATTTTTAAAGTCACATTGATCATTGCGGGGACTCCCTGGGTCAGGACTGGGAAGCGACTCCAGCCAGTCCCCTGGTCTTTTACTCAAATATCCATAGTCAAGGAGAGTGCACTCACTTTGTCCCTCCTCTCATCTGATCTTGTACAACCTAGCACTTAACTTCCTTATTCACTTTTTAAATTATGTAAGTGAAATAGGAATCTTATCCTTACAAAACACAGAAGCAAAAGTCCATATGTAAATATTATGCAAGTCTCTCTTCAATGCATTTATCTACATTCATGAACACATATACATATTTTTAATATAAATAGCTTATAGTGAAAGTAAAATTCTGGGTTTTTTTACTTAATAATCTTGGCAATCTTTCAATGTCATTGCCTCTAGTTCTATTTATAGCATTCTTTTTAACAGGTGCAGAATATTCTAAAGTATACTTACAGCATCATTTTTAAGCATTCCCATACTGATGGACATAAAGGGTGTTTCTAATTTCATTGCAATTTTAAATAATGTTGCAATTAATTTCCTTATGAAGCTCAATTCTACATAGCCAGGCATTGTTTTCTAGTCATTTCAAACATCTCTGCCTCAGGCCCCAATATGATTCAAACAACAGTCAGGAGGGGATGACTGTGTCATGTATTTTTGTTGGTGTTGCTTTGGTTCCACTGAACCAAACCCAGAGCCAGGCACATACAAAATACTCAAGAGATGCTCATGAATTGAATACATTTGTGACCTTGATCCTCCTACTGTCTCTAGTCCTTTGATGGTGACAAAGCTGAGGATTTCGAAAGCTGACAACCGGCATCTGATGTACAACAGACACGTTAATAAATATGAAATGACTCCAACAACTTGAATAAAACAAAACATTGTGCCAAAAAGTTGGAAAATTGCTCATGTGCGTCAACTCTCTTTTTCCCAGTCCTTAATGGATGCAGAAAGGACACAGCCCTCAGACCCTCCAAACCAGATGCTGCCAGCCTCCTCTCTCAGGTGGGCCCAGGCAAGATTATTACCTGGCCACATGAACTCTCCTTATCTCCCCGACCCTACTTCAGGAAAGAGTCATTGACAGCAGGGATTCAATCTCCCTTCTGCAACCCTTTCGCAGATAAACAAGCTTTAAAGAACCCACCATGCACACGACCTTTTGAGAGGCCAAGTCATCAACTCAGCGGGAGGAGGCTGAGGAGGTGTCCGTCTCCTCGCCAGGAAGAGGTCCTCCCTCCGAAAAGGTTTGTGGCCCTGGAAAGGACACCCAAGACAGACTGGGAATCCATAACCACAGACACAGCTCCAAGAAAAGAACTGTTATCAATTTAACAGGGTGTGGCTTTTCAAACACAGCCTGCATCCATGCACAGAGGGATTTCAGGATCCCTCCCATGGCTGACGTTTGCTAAGACTGGAAAATACGTGAGATCCATCTTCTCAGCACAGAGATAAGTAACTATTCAAAGAAAGTGAAGGAAGAAAAAAATAAAGAGATAGAGGAGAAAGAAAAAGAAAGAGAAAATGAACAAGAATAAAGAAGTATTTATGAGTTTGGCTTTCAAATACAAAAGCATAAAACATCTTTGAATATAACAATCCCTTCTTTTGCCTGCAGCCGCACAGAGGGCGAGGCAACAATGAAAGCCCATCGTCAACGTCTGATGGATAACGTTGAGGATCAGAGAGATAAAGCTGGCAAGTTGCTCAGAGCTCTTTGAAAGAAAAGGAATGTGCCAAAGAACTGATTTAGAGTGGTTTAAATTCTGGATAACTTGAATGCAGTGAACTTGATTCCATGCCTATGGGTGCTCTGAAGTGTTCGTTGGAAAATGTATTGTTCCTTGTTACTGTGAAACTAAGTTGTGAGAGGAGAGCATAACCTCTAAAAATAAGTGTTTAAGGGATTTGCTTATTATAGATTTAGAACTGAAACCATCACTGAGTCAACCCTTGCAGACTCTGCCTAAAAATGAGATAAATCAAAGTTGTAGAAAACTAAAATTTGAAGGAAAACTAGGAGGTCTATTAGGACACTTCCAGAATTAACCAAGTACTAATCAACAAGTACTTAATGAGGTCCTACCAGGAATACAGCATGATGTTAATAAAGCTCACATTTGGGCCAGCAAAGAGTTAAATTACTTGAAAGGCCAAAAGGAGCTTTTCTAATCCCACTATGCAGTTTGACTGCAGCAGAAACATTTGCATATGGGGTGCTGTAATCTGCTCCTTTAATTAGTGTCAATAGACTGATCCACTAGAATATAAGCCCTTTGAGGGCAATAACTGTGTCTGTATTCATCATCACTGTATCTCCAACCTGGTAAATAGTAGCTGCTTAATAAATAGTTGTTGAATAAATTAAATGTGAATGAGAGGAAAAGCGGAAAGAAGGAAGGAAGGAAGGAAGGAAGGAAGGAAGGAAGGAAGGAAGGAAAGAAGGACGGGATAGATGGAGGGAGAGAGGGAGAGAGGGAGGAAGGGAGGAAGGAGGGAAGAAAGAAGGGAAGGAAGAAAGGAAGGAAACGCTCATAGTAAAGAAGATAAAGAAGCCTATCTTCTTCGGTGACAGGTCTTCCCAGGATAACTTTCCAGTAAACTGTTCCTTCCAATATCCACATACCCCTCAGCACCCTGAAAGATGGAAACAGAGAATGAAAGCTGGCTGGAGAGCTGTAACTGTCAGAGGGCGAGCGTTAAACTCATGATCCTTCTTTTGCAATGCCGTAACATTTTGTTTACAGCTCCTCTCAAGCACCCACCCCCACTGTACCATCTTAGTTGTTTATGAGTCTGTTTACCTGATCCTGCCCGTTAAGAAACAGCACCTGACAGTGACATACACAGGGGCCTCGCAAATTCAAAACTAAGTATTAACAGCAGAAAACTCTATGCCACAGACATCATGTTTCTTCTTATTTTCTGATGAGGCAGGGCATGCGGAAATCTACGGATATTGATCCATCATAGAGGCATCACCCAGCTCCTCATATCCCATATTATTATATCATTTTCCTCCTATATACAGACTCTTAGAACCTAGCAAGAGCTCAGTATGTACCTTGAACATGAATGAAAACTTTCTTTCACACCAGACTAGCAGTGGGTGTCACCGGTGTGATTGCGGGAGTTGACAAAACCAGGAGGCAGACATAACAAGTGAAACCATTGGCTGAAAAACTAGAACTGCCAACCCAAGGCAGAGACCTCAGATACAGGTGTAATATAACAGGCACCTAGCAAATAATATCTGTCATGAAAATTATAACATTAAATTAGGGAAAGATGTAACTTAACAAAGAAGATGTTAAAAATATTCACCCTTGACCTCTCTCCACACAATAGATTGGCACACACCCATGATTCTAGACCAGTGTTTGGTACAGCTTTTGCTCTGAACACAAGACCTATGTAGAAAAAGCTAAAGTCAGAGTCAGGATATTTGGGAGTCAGTCTACTGCAGTTTCATATTGGTAAGCCTGTTATTATGGTCAATAAACCATGCATTTTCTGTATAAAATAGCCCATGTTCAGTAAAAGCAACATATCTCTAAACATAAGAAAGTTCTGACAATTTAAGATTTAAAGTAGGTTTAGGGGGGAGCAAACCTTTGAATTATTAAAAATCAGCTTTAAAAGTCAAGGCCAAGTACAGCCCAGTTTTTCTCTTGGCTAAAGACAGCTACAATAGCTCCATTCTTTGGGCTCAGGGCAATAATGTTCCATACCAGGGTTAAGACTTGGAGGTCAACTGCAGTACATCACCAGGGCCCTTTATGCTTGAGACCAACCCCCGGTAAAGATGAAAAATTTTCATTAAAAAGATCGAGGGTCAAGTAGACCAGCCCATTTGGCTTAGTGAAAAAGCAAAGTTAAGATAGCACAAAAGGAGGTGTAAGCAAATCACAAAAAAAATATGAGAAAGGGAATAACTATCTGGGCCAGAGCTCTCTCATCTAATTAAGAAGTCCTCAACTTTGTGTTACAAAGATAATAGAAACAACCTAAATATCTAATAATAGAAGAACAGCTAAGTCAATTGTAGTTTACTCACCAATGAAGTTATTAAACTGCTATAAATTTGAAATAACAGAAAATGTGACTATAGTTACATGAAAGAAAAATCAGGATACTAAAACACATGGGCAATATGATCTCAGCTCTTGTATTTGAGCCTATCTATAAGAAAAAAGGCTGAGACTTTATAAAAATGCTAATAGTAATTGCTATTAGGTAACAGAACCTTATGTAACTTTTAAATATTTTCTTTGGACTTTTAAAAAATTCTTCAGTATTTTTCACCTATTCTCATAATTGGGGGGTGGGGGGGGCGAAGAAACTTGAAACCCCCAGCCTCTCAGTTGTTTATTTCCTTTGAATCTCAAAGTCTTTTCCTAGACACCATGGGAATAATAGGGCTGGCTATACTTGCTCTCAATTTTTTTAATATTTGGATGTAGCTAGGCAATTACATATAATTTAACATAAAATCAGTCTTTGAGTGGTACTAGACAAGGCAAAATGGAAGCTTCTATTCACTCATTCCATTACTACCTAAAGAGAGGCTATTCAATGAAGGTAAGTGGCAATATGTTTTTTGAACACATGCTTTTTGAACAAAAGGAACATTCTAGTTGCATATCTCTTAGGTTAACTGACAAAAGCCACATGCATACCTACATACACACCTCTCTAACACACTCCCAATACTTATACAAACACAAAAACAAGCCCATACTGCTAATTCCACTTTTATAAAACAGATTCTAAAAATTACAGGTTTGAGGTGCTGAAAATCTGAAGAACATACAACATCAGTGAGTCAGATAATGGTGGAAAATTTTCCCCTTTTTTAGTGTTAAGAAGCGGATCATCAACAGTCATCTGCTGAAAAGAAAGTTGCTCATTTTTAAACAAGACAGAAATTAAAACCGATGTAGCTCCTGTGTTTGTTTGACTAATGATGCAACCAGGCACAAGTTGAAATCAGCTATTGCTGCTGCAATCCATTTTCTCCTAAATTTATCAAGTGTTGTTATGTCTGAATTATTGATGATTTTTGATGTATTCCCAATAAAAAAAAATTTTCCTCAACCTCATAAGTTATCTTTTTTTTGTAAAGCCACAAAAGAGTTCTAATTTTTCTAAAACTAGCCAGAGGAAACAATAAATCAAAAACCTGAAACCAGATAAGCAAACTTGCATTATGAAATGGAATTCAGAAAGATACCATGACAGCAAGCATTTTGGTCAAATCCAAGGGAACAATTAGACAATCCTGATGATTAAGTTTTTGAATTTCCATTGGCTAGATAGAATTGTGAAGAATTCCCTCTCCTTGAGCTTCAATTCATCAAAAATAAAAGTTTGAGCTGACTTCCCTTCTTTCCTTCCAAGGCAGAGCCAAACATATTCATTCCCATTAAGCTGCACAGAGTGAAGTGGGCAGCAGACCGTCTGGGAGCATTCTTTCGCCAAAGCTGTTATGTGTGTTATTAACACAGGCCAAAAGAGATAGTGATCACAGTTTTTGATGGCTTACAATGAAGAACACTTGCATTCAAGG
Organism: Furipterus horrens; assembly: GCF_987537825.1. Taxonomy (NCBI): domain Eukaryota; kingdom Metazoa; phylum Chordata; class Mammalia; order Chiroptera; family Furipteridae; genus Furipterus; species Furipterus horrens. The sequence goes on along the minus strand of NW_028327172.1, from coordinate 204,406,439 downwards.
ATGCACAACAAACAACATTTGACCACCTATGACAGGCCAGACTGAACTAAGCTTGGGGATCAAGTGATGAATAAGACATGTCTGACTCCTATGTCATAGAATCTTTAATCAAACTCACTAAGCTCAGAAACATATATTTACATTATACATTATGATAATATGGGTGATTCATTGAGTACTTACTATGTGCCAGGCAAGAGTCTGTGTTATACAATCATCATCATCATCAAAATTATAGCTACAATACTATGGTTTACTAAGAGCCAGTAACAGTCATTGGACTGAATACCATGATACAAGGGTTCTCCTCCCTTATATATCTTACCAATATGAGGAAAGAGCAGCTTAGGCGGTCGAGGGAATTGTTCAAGGTCACAGATACACAGATCTGAACACAGGTGTCTACCTTATTCCAGAGCCCATGCACTTAACCATCATGCCATACCATGCCCCTCATTGGATCACCATGGTCTTCCACACTGGGCTTTGTCAAAGTCCATTGGCAGTGAAGCACAAGATGTTAAAATTAGACATGACATGCCTGGAGGCAGGAGTCATCCAGAGGTTGGTATCACCATTGAACAGCTGGACCTCTGGTCTGGTTGGCCAATCTCAGGAGTTCCCAGATACAGGTTGGAACTGAGCCCACGGGTCCTCTTGATGAGTTTCCATGGGCAAGAAAAAATGTTTCTCATACTAGTAGTGCTTGATGCCTTCTTCTTTGGTCATTAGCAAGGAGAACATTCCTATTGATTACCCTAAAATGATGGTTCTCTACTGGGGGTTATTTTGCTCTCCCACCCCCAACAGGAGACATTTGGAAAAGTCTAAAGGCATTTTTGATAGTCACACTGGGGAGGAGATGCTACCAGCATGTAGTGAAGAGAGTCTAGGGATGTCAGTAAATATCCTATGATGCACAGCCCTTCACAGCAAAGAATTATCTGGTCCAAAATGCCAATAGCACCACTACTAGAAACCCTGCCCTAAAGTATCTTTATACTATCTAGTAGATTTTTCTAAGAAAAAGAGCTATAGGAACAAACTCTGTACTCCTAACTTACCAAGAAAAGAACATAGGCTACATGGCAACTTACAAAATGGGGCACAGAAAAAAAATAATGTCTTCTATTCATACTTGGGCATTTTTACATTTTAATTTCCTGTATGTTTCATGATGTTTATAAACTAGCAGTACAATAGTACCTGAATACTTTGTATATAAATAAATACATACACATTGGAGGTAAATGTTCAAAACAGATTACTGATAAGAGTATATAATCAGAGAATGTTGAAAATGTAAAGAGCTGTAGATTTGGAATCAAGGAGATCTGGGTTCCAATTCCAAACTCAGCCCTTAATTATTCATTTATGACTCTGGTTTACCCATCTACAAAATGGGAATAAGAATACTCATTTCCCCCAGGACTGTATGACAAAGTTAATGCAACTGCATATTAAGCACCTATCACATAGTAACAGCTCAATAAATACTCATTTTCTTTACCCTCTTCCCTCTCTTCTTTGTCCTAGGTGTAAGAGCCTTGCCTTGAACAGGCCACAAATTATGTCCTGAGTGTCTTCATCTATGACCTAATTATGAGTGTTCCACCTACTTTACACAGTTGGCATGAAGGATTAAATTAGCTAACTGATATTAAAGTGTTACCAAAAATACGAAAGATTTATAAATATAAAACTGTTTTCCTAAGTTGTGATTATACAACCTTTTATCAAGGTATTCCTAATAATTACTTCTTTGCCCAGTCTGGAAACTCAGAGGTCAACATTCAAAAAGGAAAGGGCTTGATTCTAATAAATACATGTGGCTTTTTATTTTCTGCTTATCTTATTTAACCGTCTTAGCTGAAAAAGCGCTTAAATATTGCAAAATCAGGAATTTCAACAGTGGTATATCGAGTTAATCAGCATGGTGTTTTGTTTTTTCTATCTTCTCCTAGAGGGAATTGATTCACAGGCTGTGAAAACACATTGCATCACAGACTGACCACGCAGAGGGACCCAGACTCTGCGCACCTCCGGGACTGTGCTGACGTCAAATCACAGGGCACGTGGCCTCGCACACTCCCAGATCAGCACAATTCTCTCCCACACTTATGGCCTGGGATTCGTGCTTGATCATCTACAATTCCAAGTGCGTATTTTTAAACTTTTGAAAATGAAGTGTGTTCATGTAAGCACTCTCCACAAAGGTCAAAAGCAGGCGGGAGCCATGGCACCCTCCTTGGAGGGGCCTGCACTCCTGGATCCTCTCCCAGTGGGAGCCTTGGAGATGCAGGGAGCTCACCCTCAACCTAGATTTCTCTGGCATTTTCTGACTTTCTCCTCCCACTTCCCCTGGTATAATTAATAAAAACATAATAGCATACCATTTTAAAGCACTTTAGATGTTTAAAAGCTGTAATGAATATGATCTCCTTGATCCTTCAAATTGCAATTAGTTATTTACTTACTCCCATCAGCCCCTAAACTCAACTTTGTAAGAGCATGCACCATGATTTTTTCATGTCTTGGTACGCCCAATGCCTCCCCAGTATGTGCATGACTGCTAGTAGGTGCTCAATACCCATCCCTTGAAAGCATGACTAGATGAATGAATATTATCATCCTCACCTTAGCCATGAGAAGCTGAAACTCAGAGACCTTAGGCATGTGCCCAAAAACATGCTTTCATAAATTACAGAGACACTCCTAAACCCACGTCATCTGATCTTTGTTTCCCTAGAGACACCAACATAGAAGGTAATTCCTACCTAAGTGAGATAAATAGGAAGCTGAATGTCCCTCCTCTTTGAGTACATCCTCAAAAGAGCCACCAGGGTAACCAAAAGGAGGACAAACAGAATCGTCATACTTGCTAATGCCAATTCCCTTCTCATGTGCCCTACGTGCGCTTTGTCCCAGGTAGATGGGTGTACACGTCCCCATGCGTATGCATGGCTGGCATGTTTAGGAAAAGAGGAGTTGGGCCCTGACACCCAACCTAGTCCAAAGTCTGACATCATGCTAGCCAGATATCAAGACCTGGGGTCAGAGATTAAATTCAACTCAGACACTTATAACAGATGTCACCTTAGGTACTCTTTCTCTTTCCATCTCATTAGTGAAATGGGGAAAATAATACCTCTTACTTCACAGGAATGTTATAAGGATTAAATGAGTTCATATACTTTTCAAAAATGCTTAAAATAATGATAGGTACATGGTCATAGGATAATAAATATTAGCTACTGTAATTCTTGGACTGAATACTACCTCCTGGTGCTATTTCCCAGTGCTTCATCACTGATGCCAGCCAGATCCTTAACATTACTCACCTGGATTATTGCAAAGGCGTCCTAACTAGATTGCCTGTCCACTGCCCCACATTTCTCCAAAGCATGCTCTTTCCAAACCCTTTCTGAAATCCTCATCTGATCATGTGACTCAATTCCCTGAACACCCATGGCTTCCCCACACCTACCCAGAATCCTTCATCTGACTGTAAAGGCCTTTTCCAATCCAATTCCAACCTCCTGTCCAAGCCATATCATTTCTCATGTTCTTTGATCCTGAGTACACCTTATGTAAAATCAAGGATGTGCATCATCTGCCCCTGTGCACCTGCACAGAACTATAAAAGCGTTCTAGGTGATGTTCATTGAATTAACTTCATAAAATAACTGAATACCAAGTAATGTCATGGGTAAAAAGCCGGGTTTTTATGGCAGGTGGCTTAGAGTTTCAATCTCAACTATGATGTGTATTAGCTCTGGGACCTTAGACAATTTACTTAACCTCCCTGAGCCTCTATTTCTTTGTCAGTTAAATGGAGCAATTGTCCCTTTTATAGAATATTGTAAGAATTAAGTAGAATGATGTGTTCAAACTATTTCTCACAGTGCCTGATGCATGGTACATTCTCAAAAAAAAAAATGGCAACTAAAACTAGAAGCTTCTAGTGTACATCAACAGTAAAAAGGCCTATGGTGTTAATTGGGCAACTTGTTGGGAACCCTAGAGCCTACTTTCACATCCAGCTAAGCCCCCTAATGTGTAAGCCCCCAGCAACAACCACAAGGCCTGCGTCTAGAAAGCCAGTGAGCATATGCTCTGAGGCAGCTTTAAATAAGCACAAAGCACTCAGCAGCCCACACACACACCCCTAGCCCATGCTCATCCAGGGAAGGCAGAGAAAACAGCGGTCCTTTCCTGCTCTCTTAGCAGAAGTGTCTGTGAAACTGGGCAAGGAAAAGAGTGGCCATTCCAGGTCTACGGCAAATGGCCCGTCCTAGCCTTTCTGGGCCAGCAGTGTTTCAGAGATAACAGCAACCAAAGGGAGATGGGAGACATGAGGGTCTGCTAGCCTGGCCAAGAGCAAGGACCCAGCAGTGGTCAACAAAGTGGATCTGGGCCACACGTACATCCTGCTCTTGATGGTCCACAGACTCGTCTCCTAGCCCAACGGCCTTCACCTGACCAGAGAAGGAACGAGTATTCATCCTGTTGTGTCCTGTTGCATGTTAACATATATAAGAGGGATAATTCCTGATGCACAGATGGACAGGCAGGAATCAATGACATTGTGGCCTTTCTATTGAGAGCTTGAGGCTAAAAAACGATCCCTTTGTATCAGGCAGCTTAATAAAATATGGTGCTAACTAGACAAGAGTAGGTATCTGTGTGTGTGTTTGTGCATGTATGTGTATGCATACACGCATGTATGTATATGTGTATAAGACAGAAAGAGGAAGAGATTCCTCTGCATCCAAAAAATTCTTCATTGATTACTTAACATGGCATGTTGGCTCAGGTAATTTAGGAAATTGAAATTATATGTTTGTACAGAGATAATCTCTGCTTTAAAAATATCTGGCATGGTAGGAGAAACACTGATGAATAGTTTAAACTTGCTTCATGCAAGCTTAATATGAGGCTAATTCAGAATTACAGAGTTGAAGAGTTGTGGGACTTAACATAAAATGTACCAACTCACTGAGCGCTGTAGTGATCAAGTAAACACACATAAAAATTCCGATAAGAATGGAATGTGAGGCAAAAGCACCATTTCCTCCCAATCTGGGATATCAGCAGGCTGTGTGCCTGTTGTTTGTGGTTTTCTGGGGTAGATGGTACATTACAGTGGAGCGTCAGCACTAATGCTACATGGCAGCTCCTCAGAATACCATCTGCTTCCCCGGGAACTGTTAATATAGTTGTAATTATCTACTTCTAAGCACTTTATTGGGAGTATCATTTGCAAATTAATCAACTACAGACCGGTAAAACAAATGACATGCTTCCTCGAAAACAACGGCATTATTTCAGATTATTTTCCTAAGAATTTAGGAAAAGCTGGAGGGGGTGGTGGGGGTTCACGCACGTCTTTAAAGCCATGCCCTGTGTGTAAAAGGTGAGCAGAAAGAATTACAGACTAGGAGGATTACTAACAGAGAAGAGGAAGAGAACATAAAACCTAAGAGGTGGGTAATATGACCATGTGAGAAATGAGAGGCATTAAGATGGACCCCAACTGCCAGCTACGCAATGGTGAAGACAAAGAGGTCCACATGCTTCTGCAATCACTCCCTTGACTAGCATGTGCCACCTCTTTGGTCACACCCTCCAAACCTTCTAGTTGTTTATAGGGCATGTCTGTTCCCTCCAGCAGAGGCCAATTCTGCCTGCCACTGGACAGGAAGCAGAGCGCTGAGGGGAGAGACGTAAGCCCTAGAACCCTGATACTTAATTCTCCTGCCATAACTGAAACTCTCACTCTATAGAAAATAAGGCCCTGAAAGCAGAAAAGCAAAGCATTTTCTTTTTTTCTTTTTAATTTTATTTTTTGGTTGCAAAGCATTTTCTGATCGCAAAAAGGGGAAAAGGCAAAGTATGCAAATGGCAGAAGTTACACGGACAGCCAATGCTGCCCCTCGCCCTTTCTAACCAACAGAATGGCCCTGAATCGTGAACCTTCGAGGCTGTGGCTTCAATCCACAGGTCCAGTGGGAAGAAAGGATCCCAGCCACAACTACAGAGAGCTCGAGGTACACCTTCTGTTAGCAGTAAATCTCAGAGCCAAAAGACAAGGATTGCTCACCTTCCTGGCTCTCTTCCCCAGAGGCACTGGCCCTGGTCTGAAGAGAGATGGGGTCGGGCTTTCCAGGATGTGTCCAGACTACAAATAAATGGCTTCAAACCCTCGTGTGACTTCACCAGCATCTTGTCAGCTCCCCTATCACACAGCCACAGAAAGCTACACTAAAAGAGAATGGGACAGGAAGGATGCTGCTCGCTGATTGGTTTAGGAAAACCCTACCTAAGTTTCACTGATTGAAGCAGTGATTTCTTGGCATCATTGAACTAGGGTCCTTCTTGAGAGGGGGTAAAAAAAGTGTTTGGAACCAGAACCCTGGTAATGAACCTTGCCTTTGCTAATGACCAGTGACTTAATTTCATGGGACTTGAGTTTAACTTCTTTATCAATGGGAATGTGATATCTTCTTAAATAAGTTTACACGCAGCTTTAAAATAATGCTACATTTAACATGGAAGATAAAGGAGACATAAATGACAGTTTTCCAACAAAGGTAGGAAGGGCTGACAGGGAGAGCAAATGAAATAACACCATGTGAACGGCCATGGCTCTCTCCCTGCCATAGGTACAGAGGCAGTGACCAAGGTGGCCAGAGTGGGCAAGTCTACCACACTGAATTATCATAACATTTATTACGCATGCACTGCACTAGGCAGATTGGATTGTTATGCAATGGGGTATATCTGTGAAAAGGTGCTTTCTGTGAAAAGGACAAAGCCTGTGCCATATTTGTTCTTGTACCTACATCCCAGACTAGAAAGAATGAGAGATAGGTGAATGCCATAAGCATGGAGGGAGGTGCCGTGGCCAGTGCCACTCAATCAACTTTTCCCAACTCCTGTTTAAATATGTGTGTAAAGCTCTGAGGCAGGTATTTCCACCTGGTGTATTTGAGACTAATATTATTTATCCACTCTGACCAGACTGTCTAAAGTATGGAGCCACCTTAGAAGTATGGGCCTATCCACTCTGCAGCTGGCTCCTTATAAGATGATATATCACAGAGCTGACTTGCTCAAAATCAGCTTTGCTTTTGGAGGAGATAATGAGGTTCTTCAAAAGTTGAAAAGATTCACTGAGAATTTCTTTTGCCCTTCAGTTTTTTCTTAGGCCAAATTTTTTACCCGAGAAACATGGCTTGCAAAAAAATCAGGGGACCCAGCCTCTTCTTTATTCAAACACTTGAGTGTATCTAAAGGGACACTTTCCAGAACCTATAAGCAGATATTATTACCAGAAAAGGGATAGAAAGAAAATCTCATTCAGGAAGAGATTAACTTAGGAAGCAGCCCTTGAACTCTCTGATCATCCAAAATTCTCCCTGAGAAGGGAAAGTTCACAGCCTCAAGACCTGGTTTTGAAACAGTGATCTTGGGCACATTGTTTAAGCTCTTTGTGTCCATCCCTCATCTTAAAGCAGAACTAAAAGATATAACTACTAGTGTTGCAAAGACCACATAAAAGATAACACATGCCAAGTGCCTGATACATAGTAGGTCCTCCATATTAGCTCTGAATATCACAGAATATGGAGTGGAGGTAAGGTGTGTGCATATATGCATGTGATATGTTGAAGCAGGAAAAAGCATAAATAACATTTATATTAAAACAACAGAATATTTTAAGGATTTAAGAGAATGAAGAGTTTATTGGTCTCTTGGGTATTTTCTCTCCAGAGATCAAAAGCAATGCTTCAATTACTTATAGCATGATCATGTTCATAAGATTCTGTAAAATGATGAAACTGATTAAAGACCCGTACCCCCATTTTAACTACCAGAGATACAAAGGTAGTATTGACAGTTTGTTGAGAAAATGTAGGAATCCAACCTTCATTCTTGATTATCTGGTCTTCCGTAGACCATTACACACCCTCACAGAAGAGGGCCCCCCCGACATGAGAATGTGGACAGCTGGAGGCACCCAGTTGTTCAGGTGTGAGAACACGAGCTCATGCAGGGTGTTCAGTGGTGGCTGTGGGAACAAGAAAAAGGGCCTGAGACAAAAGAATACGGAACTACCCAAACATGCCCAGGAGAGAGTGCTGGTGCCCTTCACACAAACTTAGAAAATCAACATAAACAAGTTTTCTGGAGTATGAATTGCAGAATGGTGATGAATTTATCCAGACACCTGTTAAATCTGAAATGTTGAGAGGGCATACAGCAGCAAATGACATATAGCAAGTGCTCGATATATGCTTGCCAAAAAACTTGATAAATGGCATAGACCATCTTCTCTAAGAATTAAAGAGCACTGGACAAAAAAGCTAGACCAGGTGCTTACCAAGCCTGGTACACAAAAGACTAACTGGTAATGGTGGTGGTAGGAAAAAGAGATTCCATGACGAGTTTGGAAAACCCTGGACAAAACCATGCACACAAATTTCCTCACACTTTGTAGGGTACAGGGAAACTGGCCAGTGAATGAGCAGTGTCTTGAGGAGGGAGGCAGCCAGAAAGAAATGAGGAAGTGGGTCTTACTGCCTGGGCCAGGATGCAGAGTTGGACCCAGTCATGTGGGACCCACGAGCAGACTTACAGATTGTCATTTTTTCAAAAAGGTATTGAAATGTTGGCTAAATGTTTACTTAGAAGAGTGGCTGGGAGCTTCCGACAGGAAAGGTACAGGAGGTGGCAATACTCAGTTTTGTCTACTATGTCCCTAGCAATTCAGCTCTGGCCCATGCTCCTCCATCCTACTCAGCAAATCAGTTACCCACTTCCAACCTCAGGAGGCAGTTTAGGAAACATCCATGGTTACCCCTTGTGCCTCTAGAGGTGATCAGCCCCCCACCCCAAGCAGCACAATCATGGCATTCCCTTGCAACCACATTCTAATCTTCTCCTTAAGCAAAGTTCTGATCAATTTGACATTGTCTTCCTTCGGACCATAGTGCTGTTTTTAAATCCGTTTGAGATCGGCGTCCCAATGACCTGCGCTGCTGCTCACCCTTGACACTGCTTTGGCTGAGATACAAATGGATCAGGTCGGTCTTTTTCCAATGCAACCACTAAGTCCAAGATAGTGAAAAAGCCTCTTCCAAAGAAAACAACTGTAGTGTGACTTGGGTGGAGTAAGAAGGGAGTACTTATTTCCGCTTAGACTTCAAATTTTCAGCTGACTCAGAAGTGGTGATGGCAGAAAGATAAGAACACAGGGTGACTGGTACCAGGCCAGACATCCTGGAGATGTTTCACAGCCCCACATCCATTGGCTATGGAGCCAGAGAGACCGCTATGCTCTTCTGCAAGTGCCAGAACACAGCTAGGGGTAGTCACATCCGAGCCAACATGCTCTGAACTCTTGCTATCTGGCAGCAACCGTCCAAAGTATCTGTCCATCACTGAAAGCAGCTGTCAGATCAATGCCCACAGGCTGGGATTGCTACATTCTACATCCCACATAGAATCTCGCAAACAATAACAACCAGGTTATCTGCTCTATTACATTGGACTCTGGCTTCCCTGAACTGTTCAGTGATGGAGTCATTTTTTAAAGCCTCAGGGGAAGGGCCCTGCTCAGATAACAATCAGTCAATGGGTCATCTCTATTATCCCCTTAACTCTTATTGCTTTTTCACTAAATACCTGCAGCCACTGGCTGGATTCCAGATGCCCACCCCCTTTCAAATATGGATGCTCTTAAGACTAGTTAAAAATGTGGAGGTAGGAATGATGTTCGCTTATTTGGTGCTCTGTGAGAGGTACCCTGGATCTGGTATTGGAGGTCATTCAGACATGAGCCAAGACCAAGGCCATTGCCACACTCTGGAGCTCACACTTGCACTGTCCACCTTTACTATCGAGTGGTCCTTCCTGACGATCCCAGGAAGAAGTCCCATGCCTACAGGGAAGTAACGTCTCTAATTAGACCAATCTTTGACATAAAGTTTGAAAATTCCACTCCTTGGAAATATGCCCACTTGTTTTACAATTTCTTTGCACAACCCCAGAAACTACTAAAAGAATAGCAAATGGGGGGGAAAAATTAGAATGTCTCTGATGTTCACCAAAAAACGTTGCCATTTAAAAAAATTCTACAGACAAAATAAATCTTAACTTTTTTAGAAAAAAAATTTTAAAGAGGAGATCCCAAAATTCAACAGTGAGAGGACTGACGTTGTTGACTTAGAGGAATAAACACAGGAAAATAATGAAGCACTTCCCCCTAAAGTTTCTGAGTTTGAATTTTACTTAAATTCTTATTACATTTGTACTAAAACATATATATATATATATATATATATATATATATACACACACACACACACACACACACACACATATATACATATATATATATTATTAGGTCATTTATTGAACATTTAGTATGTGCCATGTACTGCCTGTGTATTTTATAATAATTATCTCATTCATTTTATTTAAACTGTACCGCAAACCTATGATGTAGGATGCTATTATCCTCATTTCATTCCTGCAAAAATTGGACATCTTGTCTAACATTACGGAATGAGAGATATATATTATAAAAACTAGGATTCTTTCCAGGTCCTTCTCACTCCAAAACCTGTGCTCTTTATTCCCCAGGTGACATTATCTCCCAAACAAGAACACAATTTCATATAAACAAAACATATGACTAACTCTTGACAACCAAACACAGAGAAGCTAACTGTGTGTGACACCAAAGCCCAAGGAAAAGGCACAAATGATACGTTTTAAAGAGCAATGGAAGAGTTGTAGTTAAATTAGCTAGTTTAAATGATTTGTTTGTCCCAATAACAATAAAACCTTTCTTTGCTCCAAGTTCACCATTCTGTCCGGTAGAGAAACAAACTGCTCCAGAAAACCCCAGATGTTGCAGCATTTGGAATGTTTGCATTGATTTTAGCAAGTCCCAGTATTTTGAATATCTGTCTTATGCAAGACACCCATTGGTAACACAGAAAGAAAGATTGCGGGTACAAGAAGAGGGTATAATTCAGGGGTCATCTCCAAGGGTGAAAGATATTATCAGAGGTTTAGCTCTGAACTTAAGTCAAAAGGCAGAGGTGGCTGAAAAACGGTGCTTTCAGACAGCAGGAGAGTAAACCTCACCCACCCATCCTAGATGTGGAAAGTAAGTTCCTCAGCATAGAGCAGAAGGGCCTGCAGGACATAGCATCTCCATCAATCTCCCCAACCTTCTGTCTATAACATCGTGTGCTACGCTCATTAAAAACAATGAGGTAACATTTTACACATTAACAAAATAGGTTCAAAGCCAGACTTCTTGGATTGATATCCCAGTGTTTGAAATTACTAGATACATTAACTTCTCTGTGTCTTAATTTTCCTCATCCTTCAGTGGGAATAATAATAATAATAATACCTATCTCATGAGGTCATTGTAAGAATTCAATGAGTATACTAAGTGATTGCCACTTTGTCCAAGAAATAGTAAATGCTATATACAAATGTTTGTTGTTATGATAAGCACATGTTCAAAGTGATTAAATGAAATCCCTTCTTACATATTCTGTAACAGAAACAAGCAGTATCAAAGCTCCCCCCAAAAAAGTCTTGAAAATTCCAAGGTTAGACTGTAGCACATTCTTTTAAAGGTCCTTGGAAAATGGCAAAAGTCTAATTAAGTTTGTTCTCAGAATCAGAAATTGATTTTCTTTTTCAATAATTCTATTCGTTGAATCTTCCCCTTTGCTCCCGCCAAAGGCGGGAACTTTGAAGAACATATTCCAGTCTTTGTCATCTAAATAAGATCATCTAATACCATCTTGTCAATATTAACATCTTTTACTGACAGTTTAGACCTATCATTAAATTTGCCACTAACGTATCTTATACCACGGAACAAATAATCAAAATAATGCAGCTAACCCATCTATGTATTTAAATAAGCCAAAAAGTAAAAACAAAAAAAAAATGATAAAATCCAATTCTGACAGAGTTGCAATTAAGCACAAATACTCAAGTATACATTTTGGGTAACAGGCTAAAATTTTTTAGCCTTTTGAAAAACATCATGGCAATATGCTTCAAAATCATAAAAATGTCTGTTTGTGCCCCCATGAGTCTATACCAAGGAAACAATTCAAAATATATAAGCTATAGGTGCAAAGACTTTCACAGCACTATTATTTGTAAATGTCAATGTAGGTATAAAATAAATTTCCACACTATGGAATATTTTACTTTTCCCAATTTTAAAGACACTTTTTGATAAATTTTCAACATTTTTGAAATTAGACTGTATCGTGCATTCAAAGTGCACATTTAAAGTGGTAATATTTCTTTTCCTCTTTGAAGAGCTGTTATGAAGGAAATGTTACAACTTAAAATCAGTAACATCTTATGATTAAGAAAATGCAGTAGTATATAGTCATTAAATACAGTGACTATAGAGGTGGTATAAAAACATGAAAATATAGACTACAACCACCGTAAGTTTTGTATGATAGGGGCAAGAGTAGAAAGGAAATGTAGACAAATGCAGTTTGATTTACAAGTAATACTTTTTCTTCCTTTCACTCAGAGTTCCATTAATGTTGCTATGATATCATGCATGTGTTAATATTTCTCCTTCTTTTTTTTTTTAAGAAAGAAATATGCCTCCTCTGACATTCACTTTCCATGAAATCCTGGGCAGAGATATAAACAAGATGACAGTGAAAAGCCACCTAAATGCCTTATACACTGTAGAACCAGAAACTTGAGAATTTTTAATCCTGACCTCCTCCTTACTTTCCAGTCAGATGTGTAGGGGCAGAGTTAGGGAGGAACAGCATAATCATTGAATACATCCATTCCTCAATGCAGCAGCGGTCTAACACAAAACAAAACCTCTTAGGGAGATTTTGGGACCTACGGTAGAATGCGGACCTACTGCCACATTGGACCAAAGACAGCTGGGCAGAAGGAGAATCAAGATATGGCAGTAGGACCAGGACAGGTATTTGAAAATAAGAAAGATGGCAGAAGGTTGATGTGGAGGCTAGGAAATAAAGCTCATTGAAATGCCCTGAGGCGGGAGTGTGTGAAAGATGGTCAAAGACCAGCAAGGAAGCATTGCAGATGGAATAGAGTGATGCGCCCAGAGAGGGAATGGAGAGGGTGGGGCTTTAGAAACTATCCTAAGACTAAAGCTTTCACCCTGAGTGAAATGGGGAACCATGGAAGAGTCAGGAGCACAAGGGTGACGTGATCTGAACAATATGAATGGGATCCACTGCTGTGTTAAGAACCATCCATGGAGAAAAGGAAAGAATCAGGGAGACCAGTTTGAAGTCTATTTTAATAATCCAGCTAAGAGACTTGAGCCATGGTGATGATTTAAAAGTTCTAAAAGTGACTGGATCTGAGGATATATTAAAAATGGATCTGCAGGATTTGCAAATGGATTAGATATGGTGTGTGACAGAAAGACAAGCATCAAGGGCGATCCCAAGTTTTTAGCCTGAACAGAAGGAAAATGGGGCTTCTGTGTGCTGAGATGCGGACAGTTGTGGAAGAAGTAGTTTGGGAGAAGACCAAGAGTCTGCCTTTGGGACAGGGTACATGGTTATTAGGTGTTCAGGCAGAGTCGTCCAACAGACAAGTTTAGGTTGGATGAATATATAAACAAATGGTCAAAGGACAGAAAAATGTAAAACAGAATGGGACAAAAACCAGGGCCAGAGAAAGCTAAAACAATAATACTAATACTGTAATAAGAGAAAGGAGAATAGGATTTATAAAACAGGGAAGAGAAAAAGAGTGAGGGCTGAGGTGAGAGCTGGCCCTGAGCACTGTGTTGTCAAGGGTCGGTCCCCTCCCCCATGTCGCTCTGTGGAGGTCTGAATTTCTTCCCAACCTCCCTTTCCTCACTGTGCGAAACTAAGAGCCTGTGTCCACACCTGCCGCTGTCTGACACTGTAAATACCAGTGACAAGTTGATTTCCCGCACGCTTGTCTACAATGTGTTCATTCTGGGCCGGGCTGTAGGATCGTCGGAAATTGGAAATCTGGTCACAGGGCAGAGGTGCCAGGCCTTCTGCATCACATGCTGTCAATTCAGCCTGGGTCTCCTTAATGCCTGTTTGCCATGGAATAGGAATTGTTCCAAGGTCCTTCCTCTGCGCGCCCTGCTTAGGCAGCTTCGGAAAGGGCTGTTCACCATCAATAAGGAGGATTAGGAAGACGCACACAGAGGGAGGACGGATGAGGTGGGGAACTCCCCAGACAGCAGCTTTCCCTGCCCCTGCCTCACAGTGAGGTGGGAAGGCTGCTTTAATGTAAAGAGTGAGCTCCTCCTCTGAAGCAATGCTGGGGAAGCTATCTCACAGCCTTTTGATGGGGGTTGATTTCTTTGGCTCTGTGTTGGGATAGAGCTGAAATCACCCACAGAAGGCCCGAGGCCTGGACCTGCACCATGACTTCCTCACAGTGTCATCTTGGGCACGCCTCACAACCTGTCCGGGCTCAGCAGTCTCTTTTGGAAAACTCAGGGCGACGAGTTGGTTGCCAGGAGGCAGGCTGCCATCTCAGCTCCCAAGGTCTACGGCTGTGTGACGCTTACAGACAGTGAAATGCACAAGGGCAAGAGTTTAAAGATATGTGGAGGGAACAGATGTGATAAGTCACCCTCCCACACGGTCTTTGAGTGGAACTTCTTATGGGATCCTTAGCAAAAAGAGAAAACCTCTCTTGGCTCGTCATTCTGTTCAGGGTAGTGGAACATGAAACAGTGGGAAACCATGTACTTTGCATTCAGCCAGAACTGGGTTTGAATTCTTGGTTCCAGCACTTCTAAAAATATAACCTTGAGCAAATTCCCTTTTATATCTCTGTGGACTCATCTGTAAAATGGAAATAGAATAACACAATGAAATCCAGGTTGCTGGGAAGATTAAATAAAATGACAAATGTAAAGTACCAATTCTATTAGTCGTGGTCCTCTCCCAAAACTGAGACCCCTGTAGGTATTCAAACAGGGGGGATTTATACAAAGGGCTCGCTGCTCCACTGAGAGAGCACCATTCATTATCACCCCAACCCCAAACTCAGCTCAGGCTCCAGACCTCCAAACCCCAGCCCCGTTCAAGCACTCCAGGCTCCTTGGACCTGAGAGAGAAAACTGAACATAAATGAAAAGTCAGAAGACAGATACCAGAGAGAAGGACAGAGAGCACCTAAACTGTGGAGTGCAAAATGGGAGTGGAGGCAAAAAAAAATAACAGGGTTCTCTAATGATTGGCAGAAACACTTTCTCCCTACTCCCAGTTTCCATGCGGAAAGAATTTCCCTAGGGAACGACTGCCTTTCCTACCCAATTCCAGTGGGGCATTGAATGACTCATTTTGCTTGAATTTGGGAAGAATAACTGAGCCCACTAAGCACAGCTCAGCTCCATCCTGCCCATTCTGGGTCCAAGCTGCCCTCAGGAAGCTGGCATTCTTGACTCTTCCAGCCAACACCTCTGGTGGGATGGGGGAGTGGCATGCCGCGACCAGGTGGAGAAATTGACCTCATCCGGGGCTATAGCGATGGGCCATTCACCCAGCACAGCCAAGCCTCATATCAGCTCCAGTGGAAATAAAGACAAGATGTGGCCTCCACTTGGACTTGCTTATTTCTCAATTGGCTCAAAATCCAGGTAGGACCCTTCAAAGACCACAATAACGAAGATCAGTTCTGGTCTTTGATTTAACGCTACCTCGCTACACTCATCATGATTACTAAGAATTCTCACTGACCAATGAAGGCCTTATGGTTTGTGTCCTCAAAAGCAGGTATTTTTCCACCAAAGTTCATTTATTTGTTTGCTAGCAGTTGCGGTCAGGGTCACTTGGGCTCCAACTCATAGGGTTCTGAGTCGGTCACTATCCTTTACAAGCTCCCCAAGAGAGTCCCACACCTCGGACAGCAATGTCTATAACTAGTGGTTCTCACCCTCGCTGCACATTGTAATAACCTGCAAAGCTCCAAAAAATACTGATTACCTGGACCGCAGTCCCAGAAATTCAGATCCAATTGTTTAGAGGTGAGGCCTGCATCTCTGAACTTTTGAAAGCTCTCTAGGTGATTCTAATGTGCAGTGTGGGTGAGACCGATTGCTATATTCTCTCGAAATCTTTCTTTAAAGCATTTGTTGTTAATGATGGCAGGAAGGGCCTTCTGTTCATTGGATGCCTCCTGGCCTCTGGAGTTCCTGTTCCTCTGAAGTGACAACATGGTAGCTGAAGGCATTTTTGGAAGTGCAGACAAAAATCCCAAAGTCCCAGCAGCATCATCAAAGTGCATTCCCACTCTTATGCAGCTCAAGTCCTCATCCCACCTTATTCCATTGTGGTTCTAACTCACGTTCAAATGAAGTACAATTTCCATCTATTTAACTAGGTGTATTGGTGTTATTACCACTGCAAACCCAGGGACTCAAGTGCTTCTCTTAGCAACAAGTTCTACTTCTGTCATCCATCGTCCTTCTTGTGTGACCACATATTTATAAGCCAGCCCTGGTGTTTAAACTAGCATACACTTGAAATGAACCCCAAATAGAAAAAGCCCCCCAGTTTGGGGGATTCTTCTCTTGATCCTCTAGATTTTCCTCTGGGGAGAGGCAGGGATAGGACAAGGATCTGAGACCAAGTTCAGTAGGAGTCAGTTTCCCTGTTATATGGACTGTTTCATTTCAAAGATGAGGGATGTGAGGTCAAGAGATATAAATTAACTTACTTAAGATCATCAGCTGGTTACTACTGGGGCAGTGAGCAGCACACATTTTTTCTAACCCCCTCTCTGGTACCCTTGGACCTACCCCATTGAGCACCTGCCTTTATCACAAGATTTGGTCTCTAACTTGAACCATGAGAACACACCAAGAGAAGGAAAGAAATATGGTAACATTAGACCTGGTTTCACAGTAGAATAACACTGAGCAGTATGAGTAGAGAAAGGGAACTCAAGGTAGAAATGAGGAAACACCTAAAAGTGGAAGAAAGCAAAGAGGGTACTTGCATCTTCCTATCTTGAGACAAACATGGTTAGGCTTGACAGAGATTATAGCCAACTGTGCATGTCAAGTAAATTGGCTCAGTGTGGATTTTAAAATATGATATAGAAATGTGTGGAAGGACTATTGATCCAGGGGCTGTACCCCTTGGGTACATAGGGAAGGGTAAGAAACCAAGCAGATCATCCAATATATGGAAAAAAGAAAGGGTTTTATTGTTCAACAAGTTACGGTGTCACTGTAAGTTTATAACCTGAACACTCTCATCAGATAGGGAAGAGGAACAGAGACCAAATAGTAAATAGTCCAAAGCGGTTTGGGGGCAGTGGGGAGGCTCTGTAGTGCTTGCAAAACAATGTCCAAAGTCCAAAGTCTGAATGCCAAGGCCCTTTATCCCTCAACTCCTTCCTATCTCCTTAGTCTCATGCTCTCACACTCCACAGCCAAAATCCTCTCTGCAACTATGACTACTATTGAAATGGAAAGAATAGTGGGAGTCAGGTGGTCTGGAGCAAAAGACTGGAGGCTGAAACCTTGATTCCCTATTCACTTGTTTTGTGACACCAGGGTGGCAACTTTACCTCCCTGTATACCATTATCTCTTGGGATGTTGACCTATATCCCACTAAAATTCTGGACCATTCACAGCCATGATATTCAACACTTCAAACAGACACCAGGCCTTCTCCAGTCTTGTCTGATCTCTCTCCTAAGGGTTCCCAGTACAAAGGATTCTCCACAATGCCCAGAGAAGCCCATCCCAAAAGCCTCAATGCCAGAAATCCTGGGTTCACATTGGGAAATTCACCCAAGATAAAAAGACCTCTGGAGAGAGAGCTGTAATCCTCCCCAAGTTATCTGTTAAGTGGCCATTTGTAGGGGAAATCAAGTACCTATTTCCAGAAACTTCCACTCAGGAAATTTTAATTCTATAAGGAAAAACTAAGAATGAAGTTCTAAACATCATTTGGGTATTTGGGGCATGTACTTTTTCTTCTTTATTTTTTGCCAACTGCAAGTCCAGTCCTTGTATTTTCAAATATCGTACTGCCAGAGTGAAACTGACAAGACACAACAAAGTTAAGGAAGAGAAACGCAAAGACCTAGATAGATAGTAACCTATTCATTTTCCAGAGGAAAAAAACTAACCACTATTCTAGCAAAGAAAATAGCCCTACATTTGGTCTCTCTTTTATTTTATTTTTTTCCTGTTTTCCCCTCAATTTAAGAGAAAAACTTTCCAAATTCACACAAAATGGTATATTCACTGTCTACTTTTCTGCCGGTGTCTTCAAATACATAACCTTTCAGGTCACCACGAAACACTTTTTTGAAATACATCTCAATCTGTCTTTCAGTCTGACAATGAAATTACCAGACAGTTCAGCATGTGACATGACTGAATTAGGCTGTAGCTGACCAACTGCTATCATTATCAGACTCCATTTTTACTTCCTGAAAGGGGGAAAAAGAGAGTCACTGAAAAAACCCTGGAGCGGAATTGCACCTATTTGCACAGGTGAAGGGACCCAGCGGGATGACACCGCTCCTGTCTCTGACAGATCGCAGGGCGGCAGAACTACTGAGGCAGAACCGCCTTTGCTTAAGCTCCTTTCACCAGCCTCCAATTTGAGAGTCCATTAGTTACACATACCTGTCCAACTCCCTTTGGACTGGCAGGAACATCTTGGAATGTCTTCAGACTAAAGTTATATAGAAGTACTTGACCTTTTTAAGAAACACTGATCAAATTTGCCTTGAATGTTTCAGTATATCATAGGAGCAATCAGAAAATGGCATATAAAAATTCAACAGCTGCTGAGGTCAATAAGCTGTCCACCCAGAATATATACATATAGAGAGTTATATATAAATATATGTATTATATAAATACATTTTTTCTAAAAAATTGATGAAGACTTGCTGCTATTCCAAGACTGGCTCACGCATTCTCACAGAGAAGCTGGCTTCCAGTCGGGCCTGATGGGGGAATACCCACAGGCAGAAATGAAATTCTTACCATGAGCACCATCTTTCTGCCTTCGGGCATTGTCTCTAGAAGGATTCTGTTAAAATGCAAATATTTTATCCAGAAGGGGTAGCATGTGGGGTAATTAGTAGCTTCTAACATATTTGCATGGATATGTTCATTGATTTAGCCAGCAGAAAACAAATCCTCAAGGTAGGGTCAAAGGCAGGTTAGTGTGATGAGGATGTGGATGGAGGGAAATCCAGGGAAGGCAGAAGTTGACTGAGAATATCCAGTAGTGCCTCAATACCAGCAAAAGGTGCCCAAGGCTGCATCAGGGTCCCAGGACTGGAGAGGCGCAGGGTTGTGCATTTTTCCATATTGTCTTGGCCCCCATTTTCTTCTTGAATAAAGCTCAGAAACAGCGAGGTTCCAATGTGTCTTTGGAATTTCTGCACAGCCCAGAAAGTCTCACTCAGAGGCATACGCAAATAAAATGAGATTAGAGAATTTCCTCTCCAACTCAAAACAAAGGTACAAATATATTCTGACAAGCCACCCAATAACCCCACAAATATGATGTGATATGTTCTGTTCATGTATCATAAGCCTTTTATAGTACACACTGTACCAAAAATTATTTTCTTTTCCTCTCTCTCTTTCTCTCCCTCCTCCTTCAATTTCTCTCCCTCCCTCCCTCCTCTCTTTTTCTCTCCCTCTCCCCCTCCTTCCTTTCTCTCAACTGGATTCCGAGGACATTAAGACATTGTCCCAGTAAAACTAAAACCAAACACCAAAGAACTTGCTGGAGGAAATTCATAGATGGAGAATACCCTCCATGTCAAACTCAAGAGGCTCTAGTAGCTGGAGATTCCCTTGGTGATTTGAACTGAGTACACACAACACACACACACACACACACACACACACACACACACACACACACACACACACACACACCAGGTTTGGCAAATACTCCCTTTTGAAGACCTTCCAAACATTTCTCTTCTCTCTCCAGCTACCTCATTGTCAATGAGATTTTCTTTAAATTTGTTTCAGTGATCACACAGGTTTAAAAAAATATTAATAGCTTAAGAAGCCGGGGCTAAAGATCAAAAAGTTAAAACACTTATAGGGCTAATAATCTGAAGAGGCAGGATAAAATCAAAAACAGAATGTAAATGGCCCCAGCCTAAGAACTGATAAAAGACCAAGTCCTGACCTATGACAGAAATGAGAACTTGATTGGGCACATAACTCAGAAAGGCAGGAAAGGCTCAGACACAGGACACATGGAATGTGAGGTTGAGGACTTAAATCTCAGTCTGACAGGGTCGGGAAAACCAATACCATAACACCAGGGAGGAGGAGAGGAGGAAAGACGGGCTGCGCCAATCCAGTGTGGTTTAGAACTTTGACTGCATAATTAGCCTGTGTTGTAATTAAGAATCTAGAAATGAAAGCACAACAGGCAGATTTGGATTTTGCTGCATCGAGCCAGAATACTTAACGCGGTGAGAGTTTTCCCCAATCTTGGCTGGATTTGTTGGGAGCTGAGAGTCAGTGAGGCTCATAAACATCTTTGCACTACCTGTTTTATAACAGTCATGACTGACGGGAGGGAAATATATTAAAAGGCCTTAGGTGGTGGTTTCAGCTTTGGGTTTTGGATCTAGCTTCAGGAAAACACTTTTTTTTGGTTACGATTTCAAGATATGACCACAGGAAACTGAGTTCATTACAGGCGTGAGGTCAAGGCTGAGTTATCTCTAAGCCAATGAGAAATTGGCATTACAAGTTTGTTTTATTTATAGAGACCTGTGATATCAAATTAGATGGAAAGGAGGAGAGGAAAGAATTTAGCTTTATTTAGAATCAGTGTCTCTGGAAGACATCTACTACCAGTTTTCTAAAGATACAAGACAATATCATGGGTTCTGTCTCTGCCATTAGAAAAATCAGAAGAGGAAAGGTTGGTGTTTACACAATATACCACAGTTACAAACTAATTCAAAGGACCCAGCTTTATGAGGAAGTAAAGCAACCTGAGGAAAATAATGCATTCTGTTCATTTCCACTTCTCTTTTATCCAATCCAATAAATGGACCCTAAAGGTCCCTGACTCAGCTTGCCATACTAATTGGGGAAAATGAAACAAAGAAAGATGTAGGGTTTTCCGGTTTTTTCCCCTAAGGATAGGCCTTATTACAACTATTTGCAACATTTAAAAAATCACATGCTAGAGGAATCACGGAGAAATGCAAATCTCCACAAGCTTCCCACAACACAAATTTTTGGTTTCAGAGGTTTCTGAAATGCTCATTCAGGGAAGATTTTTTAAGGCAATGATCTCATTACTATCCATCAAGAAAATGTCCACTAAACATTGACACCCACCAAGGTATCCAGAATAAAAAGAAAGGATGTCAGAGAAGCACTTACTTTCAGGTTAAAAATCCTTAATGCCAGGGGGGTGATGACTTTAAGAAACTCTGGTGAAACTGACATTTATAAGAATCAAGAAAGGAAACCTTGAGTATAAATGTGGTGAGCAGAAGCTCTTGGGCCCTTAATATAGTTTATCTTGCACATAAAGGTATCTTGAAAACCTTTACACAAGTCCTTTATGAGGGAATAATTTCTGAGCGAGGGCAGACAATGGTCTTTCAAATCCATTCTCCGTTTAGAAAGCATTTGTAAGGAGGATTTTTTCCAGCCACCGCATGAGAAGTGTGTGATACCCTTGGAAATCTCTGTAATTAACAATAAGCCTCTTTCACAATTGAAAGTGGACCCTCATACCCTAAAGTAGCACTGACGCTTCTATTTCTGACCTACACCCTTCATTTTATGCAATGTCTTTGTAAAAACCAAGGGCAAGAACAACGTGGAGAGAAATTTTCCAATTTTGGACCAGAGCCACCAAATCAATAATGGCGGAACAAAATGAATTATCAGCCTCCACTGCTTCAATCACAGGGAAAGGCAAGGAGTTGGCCAAAAGAGAAACTGCAGTCAATGTTAAGAAGCAGAATGAATTGACTTTGAGGTAGGCTTATATCTAATTAAATGA
Source organism: Furipterus horrens (assembly GCF_987537825.1). Taxonomy (NCBI): domain Eukaryota; kingdom Metazoa; phylum Chordata; class Mammalia; order Chiroptera; family Furipteridae; genus Furipterus; species Furipterus horrens. Next base: position 204,384,347 of record NW_028327172.1, on the reverse strand, counting down.
GACTGGGGGCAAAGTCAAGGTAGACTCATCCGCAGCTGATAAGGAAGTGATCAGAGGCAGGTGACTCAGCTCAACTGAACTGTATTGTCCAGGCTAGAAAGGAAAGCAGACAGTGGGGTGGGAGTATTGGGGGACAGGGGAGGGGAAACTATAAGTTTTTCCGAGGTGCATTTTGTCTCATCCTGGTCCTATATCTCAGACTACTTCAAAATATCTCAAACTCTGACCCCTAGCAATTAAGTGACTAGCAATATCCCAAGGCCCAGCATGAACCTCTAAAGGAACACAACCCCAGTGGTGGGATGGCGTATCCTAAATGAAGGGGGGGGAAGAACTGGTGAGGGATACCTACCACTGGTTTCTAGTGGTGAGCCAAAAGCTTTGAAACCTTTGTCATGCACGTGGAAGCTTTATAATGAGACTACAGTTCCCAGACTCTTGGGTTATGCCATCAGGAGCCACCCACATGGTGCCCTTGAGTCTGAGAAGGGTAAACAAGATAGATCTAAAGGTGTCTATATGTATTCCCCAGGGACTTGGCATGAGAATAGTCATAAAATGGGGTCCAACTTGACATCTGTTCCACCAAGGATAGCGCCCCCTACTTTGGAAGGAAGGGGACTTCCAAGGACCCTGCATTGTACATGCAAATGCTGTGCATGAGAACGCAAACAGCACCTGCTTTAGGCCTCAAGGCCTTGTCAGGGACCAAGAGCCTGAGCAAAGAAACAAAAGCCCATCTCCCATACCCCACTCACTACGCCCACCCCTGCGACCTGTATTCAGGAAAATTGCACTAAACTTTCATGGCAGACGCTCCAATCAGAGAAGCAGCAGCTGTCTTCCATTGTGACCTGAGCCTTACCCACACATATTCCCATTTCCTGCTCCATTTGCAAACACACAGTGTTCTTTAAATGTGTATAAGTGACACCCAGTGCTTTTGGAACACTCAAATAAGCCCGGGATGACTCACCATTTTCTGGTCCTGTACAGCTAATTATATGTTCAAAAATCCCTTGGAAAGTCACAAAATCTATCTCAGTCCTCTGAGTGCTTTTAAATGGCAAAAGGGTCAGCCATGAAGGAGGGGGCCTGCCAAGGCCACTAAGGAATGGACACAGAAACTGAAAACAGCCTTTGGCCTTTCAGTAGAGCTAAATTCCCAAGAGTTGTGCACAACCTTATCAGGAAATTATAGATCTTATTATTGGGGAACTGGGTGGCAGGTGCCAAAAACATTTAAATTCACTCCATTTCCAATTCATGAAGCCCATTGTAGCTTGGTATTATGGTTTTATTAGATTTGTGCATTTAGCCGGGAACCTATTATTATAATAAAATCAAAAATGCAATTATTGTTTTCTTGCAGTGAGAACCTTAGAATTATCTAACACTTTATTGTTTCCCCATCAATAGAAATCCCCCATTTGAATTTTTTTTAAAGATATTTAAAGAAATGTCACTCCCTCTATCTACTTTCCATAACAGTTCTTGCTTCACGCTGCTTAACAGAGAACAAGAGAAAAGGAATGGAGACGGAGGCCATAAGTCACATCAGTTTTCCTTTAATTACTGTATTATACTTATACTTCTCATATTTTCTACCATTATCTCTGCCCAGGCAAACCGCCATTCCTCATGCAGTGCTCGTTAATTGAGGTGTGTTTGGGGAGAGGTGATCTATAGATATGAGTTTCATATGGCCAAGTGCTCACCTACACTATTACACACCAAATGGAGTTCAATACCCGTAATGGTCAATTTAGCTACTTGTCATACGATACCCCTGCCTGCACGCACCCCTTACTGATGCTCTTACAATTCCTCTTTCCTCCATTCTTTCCACTTCTTGTCATTATTTTCTCTCTTCATCAGAAAATAAAAACGTTTTAGAAATACTGAGGGGAATCACATCAGATGTGAGACACCACAGAATGATGCTCGGATCACTGATCTTAGAATTGGAAGGGGCCTTAGTGTTCATGTCATCCAGCCTGTCACCTTCCATATGAGGAGAGTAGAACCCAGGAAGTTCCCACTGCAGTTAGGGACAGAGTCAGGACCTGTCACCAGTGAGCCCTGACTGTGCCCAACATTCAGCAAATGGCATCATCTCCCATAATCCTCAAGACAGCTCATGAGGTAGATGCTGATATTTCTCCCATTTTGGAGATGAGGAAACTGATGCACAGAGAGGTTAGGTAATTTTTCCAAAGACACACAGATAATAAGTGTGAATCAGGATAATAATAAGGCAGAATCAAGATCTGAATCCAAGTTTGTCTAATTATAGAGCCTTACCTCTAATGACTATACAGTACTATGCTCTCAATATTACCACCAGATGACCATACTCAGTTATTAATATATTCACATAAATAAACACATTGTCTGTGATGCTGTTTTACAATAAATAATAAAAAGCATAGATTTTGGCATGGGTTTGACTCCTAGCTTTGTCACAGATTAGCTAGGAAATTTTCATCAGAAACATTAACTTCATTGGCCAAATAGAGACAATTACAATATACACCTTAAAGGATTATATAGAAAGCCAAATAAAATCATTCAGTCTTTCATCAAACATGTACTGAGTGCCTACTATGTGCTAGGCACTGTTAAAGTGCTGGGTACCCAGCCTCACTGCTCCTGTGCTCTATCCTCAAACTCAAACCTGAAACACAATTAGGTGCTTGGTGACAGTGAAGGCAGGGAGAGGAGCAGGTTGTGGATTTGTGCTAGCTATAGAGGGAGGGGTCATCTCTGTCTTGCTTTTCCTCTCTCTGCCTGTGCCTCTCTTTTGGTGCATGGATGTGAAATATAAAGTGATTTGCAAATGCAAGTCTTTATACTGGTCATGAGAGTGATTTTATAGCACAGAAAGATTTCCATTTCTAAGGAACCGTTTACCTATCCCTGATTGGGCATTTTCTTTCTCCAGATCTCTTAAGAGAATCTGATCAAAAAACCCAGGGTGACAAATAAATGAAAGCAAATACCATATTCATGGATGGGAAGAATCAACATCATCAAAATGGCCATACTACCCAAAACAATTTACAGATTGAATGCAATCCCTATTAAAATAGCAATGACATATTTCACAGACCTAGAACAAATACTCCAAAAATTCATATGGAACCAAAAAAGACCCCAAATAGCAAAAGCAATCTTGAGACAGAAGAACACAGCAGGAGGAATCACAACATCAGATATCAAACAATACTACAAAGCCACTGTGATCAAAACAGTCTGGTACTGGCATAAGAACAGACATATAGATCAGTGGAACAGAATAGAGAGCCCAGAAATAAACCCAGGCCTCTATGGTCAACTAATATTTGATAAAGGAGGTAGGAACATAAAATGGAGTGAGAAGAGCCTCTTTAACAAATGGTGCTGGGAGAACTGGACAGGGACTTGCAAAAAAATGAAACTAGACCACCAACTTACACCACACACTAGAATAAACTCAAGATGGATCAAAGACTTAAATGTAAGCCATGACACCATAAAAGTCCTAGAGGAAAACATAGGGAGGATAATTTCAGATATCTCACGTAACAATATCTTCATGGATACATCTTCTAAGGCAAGAGAAATAAAGGAAAAAATAAACAAATGGGACTACATCAAACTAAAGAGTTTCTGCTCAGCAAAAGGAAACATCAGCAAGATGAAAAGGAAACCAACCATATGGGAAAACATATTTGTCAATGATACCTCAGACAGGGGACTGATCTCCAAAATATATAAAGAGCTGATACGACTCAACATCAAGAAAACAGACAACCCAATTAAAAAATGGGCAAAGGACCTGAACAAACACTTCTCCAAAGAGAACATACAGAAGGTCCATAGACACATGAAAAAATGCTCAAGATCATTAGCCATTAGGGAGATGCAAATAAAAACCACAACAAAATACCATTTTACGCCAGTCAGAATGGCCATCATCAACAAATCAACAAACAACAAGTGCTGGCGAGGATGTGGAGAAACGGGAACCCTACTGCACTGTTTGTGGGAATGCAGACTGGTGCAGCCACTGTGGAAAACAGTATGGAATTACCTCAAAAAACTAAAAATGGAACTGCCTTTTGAACCAGCGATTCCACTACTAGGATTTTACCCGAAAAATCCTAAAACACTAATTCAAAAGACCTTATGCACCCCTATGTTCACAGCAGCACTGTTTACAATAGCTAAGTGCTGGAAACAGCCTAAATGCCCATCTGTAGATGAGAGGATCAAAAAACTGTGGTACATCTACACAATGGAATACTATGTAGCAGAAAGAAAGAAGGAACTCCTGCCATTTGCGACAACATGGATGGAACTAGACAGAATTATGCTTAGTGAAATAAGCCAGGCAAAGAAAGAAAAATACCATATGATATCACCTAATACAGGAAACTAAAGAATAACACAAACAAACGAACTAAATAGGACAAAGAGCAGAATAGCAGTTAATAGGGGGGAGGGAGAAAAGGGGGATAAGTAAGGAAAGGGTTTAGTCAAAGAACGTGTATAAATGACTCATGGACACAGACAACGGGGAGGGATATGATTGTGGGAGAAGGGTTGGGCTGGGTGGGGGGGAGAAATGGGGGAAAATGAGACAACTGTGATTGAAAAACCAAAAAAAAGTAAAAATTTAAATAAAAACCCGGGGTGTAGGGGTGTGTGTGTGTGTGTGTGCATGTGTGTGATTACTGATTCCCTACATTTTATTGATTTAAACACTCTTTGGAAAATTTTGCATTGTACTTTCTATGGATACTTTCCCTCTAATTTACTAACATTAAAGAAATAATGATAATTAACATTTGGGGCCTTACTGTATTTCAGGTACTGTATCACTGGGGCATAATGTAGTATTTTTAGACACAGCTGTTAGTATAAAGACTTGAATAACAAGCACTTAATCAGAAACTTAGACTCCTTATCCTAAAGAAGTTTGCATTGAAAAGTCAGATTTGACTATGATATTTTTCATTCACATAACATTTACTGAGCATCTGCTATGGACCAGACACCAAGCTAGGTACAAAGAGATTTTGCTCTCACGGAGCTTGAAGTCCAGAGAGAAGAGTAAACATGTAAATGAACCATGACAGGAAACGGGGGTTGATTGTCATGTGATCGAGATGAAGGGCTAAAAGGGCTGCTCTACTTGGGAAATGAGGTTGGGCTTCCCAAGGATTCTCTAAGTCAACACAGACACCTAAGGACTGAGTGTAGTTCTGGTTGCCTCTCTACCCCACCTTTCTGCAGGATCTTGGGCAAATCACTTGAATTTTGTAGTCCTTAGTGTCCCTATCTCTGAAACCAGGTTAGGGATATAAAATAAGGCTAAGGAGGCTTACTCTCCCACAGCTGGAAGATCACACACTCCTGCAGGAGTTTGAATCAGAAATCAACGCACAGAAGGGGGAACATTTATGCTGAGCTTCAGAGTAAGCCATTGGCTTGCCTTTGGGATGAAAAATTTGGTGACAACAATAAATCACTTTTCTTTGAACTCTGGAATCTCATGCAGGGCGACCAATGAACATGCACCCTGAAACGAGGTCCCCCAACACATCTCCATTTCCTCACTCCCCCGCCTGTGTGGCCTCAGCTCCCGAGCTCTGTCCTTAAAGCCAAACCCAGAGCAGTACAACGGGTGCTTGGTGACAACAAAGGCGTGGAAGGGAGCTGATTGTGCATGTGTGTTAGCTGTGGAGGGAAGGGTTGTCTCTGCCTGTCTTACTTTCTCTCTCTGACTCTCCACACCTCTGTGTCTCTGCATCACCTCCTCTCCCCCTCTCCCCAACCTCTGCACCTCACTTCCCCCCAGTTTTATACTTGAATCCCAGTAAGTCAAACAAATGCAAGGTTCACTTCACTCTATGTTAAAATGCTGTGCATCCATGGAAAGTGTAGTACAAATACCAGCGACTGTTATTAGTTCCAGTTAATGCCGTGAAAAGACTCCCCATAATTTTTCAGAAAGGTATGTCTTATGCTGAGGCCCATGAGGAATATATAATAGACTTTGGAAGAACTACGCCAAGGAGACAGCATTAAATCAGAGGCTTGGAGACACAGAAGTCTTTAGGAAGTTCTGCGTGTCAGGTGAGAGGAGGACTCGGAATCTTATTTCTCTTTTAATTATCTGATGCTCACACCACCCCCCTTTGTTGCCTTCAGCTAGAGCTGATCAGGAAAGACACCAATAAATATCCTGGCGGTCTGAAGGGAGAAGCCATGTTTCATGGGACTCCCTGCTTCTACAGCTGTTGTTAAAATATTACTGCTAATTAGCTGGCTAGTTATATATAAACCCTTACAAAGGAGTATTTTTACACAATCATAAAATAAATTAAACTACCAAAAATTCACGCTGTTAATTAAAATAACCCCTGTAGGAGGGGGGGAAATCGCTACAAGGCTGAAGTAAACAGGAGGCAATTTCACAAGCACAAACTGATGAATTTTATTCCCCATTACATGTATTTGCTAATATTATCAAAATTAGAAAATAAAGCAATTTTGCCTTGACAGTAGTTCAAACGGAGGTGGTTCTAAGAGAGAAACTGAGCTGATTAGCTATATCCTGGGCCCTGAGGCAGTTCCCTGTCTGGAAAGGGTGAGTGGCTGTTCAGCAGACACTTGGGGCGGGGACAGACACACACAAGGCAGGGTGAGAGGGAAAGGGGGAATTTCCCCGGTCTGTGGGGGCAGCCTTCAGCACTCTGGGACTTCTGTGCCCTGAGCTATCACAGCCCCATTTGATAGCCAAAGAAGCAAACATGTGAAGATCTGAGAGAAACTCTGATGTCGAGGGGTGGCCGAAGGGTGTAAGAAATGAACTGGCACACCCCCAGTTTCAGGAACGGTGAAGACTGTTTACTCGCAATTTACAACAGGGTTTGCATTTTCTTTCTCCCGTGTTTCTCCTGCCCCACAAATAATGAAGCTGTGCTTTTACATGAGATCACAAGGAGTTAATCAAAAAGCCTAGAAAGTACTTTTGTAATGAAAAGTGCTGTTTAGGAAAGAATGAACTCAACCTTCGAGTTCTTTGGCTCTTTATCAGCCAGTCAAGTTAAATGATAGACATGAATTCAGCTGCAGAACCCCCCTGCCCCCAGATGCATAACATTTAAATCCCCCTGGACCTCCCAGCCCCGGCTGTTCAAAGCAAATACTCACCTGAAAATGTATTCTTAAGAAACCTAAATGCACTATTTTATATCCCTTTTGGTCAACCAGAAAAATTCTCATGATTAGTTTGGTTATTTTACAGCCCCTTTGTGTGGGGTTTATTCATTCTTACACCCCTTAAAATCACTCCACAGGCTCAAGCCCTATTTAGCACCTACTTTTATGAGATGACCCTTCAGAAAGACTCACAGGTTTTGTCAATGGAACACCAAACATCTGGAAGAAGAGACAAAACTTCAGACCTAAATCCAGATGTTTTATCTGTGCAAGTCCAAACATCTAGATGTTTGGGGGGAGGGGCAGCATTTTATAAATAATATTCTGACTTTCATGCACAACCTCAAAGAGCAGATAAAATGGGAAGTACACATTGTTGCTTCTGGACATGCTGGGATATTTTATTCCTGTTATTTTGCTCTGCCGTACAGCTTTCTTCCAAGCCCTATTTTGTCCAGAATAATGTTAACATTCGCCAGCCTTTCCCCAGCTACTTGGGAAGCAATAGTCAGGACGTCTGTGGCATGCTACAGCCCCATCACTAAGTCCCGCTCATTCTCTCTCCTTAATGCTCCTGGCCCACCCGGGGACATGATACCCCTATTCCTCATCCTGACCACTGCACAGCCCCTAGAGCAGATGTTCTGGCTTCCATTCTCCACTGCCATACAACAGGCCAAGGATCCAGCTGAGGATCTGGCTCTCCTTCTGCAAAATCTACATGGAGCCTGCAGGGCTCTGGGCCAGCTGTCTACACCCACCCTCAAGCCATGTGCCCGGATGCTCACCACCAACACTGGCCCTCTGCTCCAGCCTAGGAAGGGTATCTTCTGGATGATCCCTGAACATCTCCAGACCTGCCTATCTCCGCAGTTGCTGTTTCCCTATCTGGAATGATGGCTCGGAAGACGTCCACTCTTATTTCACAAGGATTCGATGTGATCATCTCCATAAAGCCTGCTATGGCCTCCCCAGTGGAGTCAGCAACTTCACCCTCAGCGCTCTCACAGTATGTATCTCTGTGCATCCTCTCCACCCACTGATCAGGCCCATAGCTAACCACGGCTTGGTCTGCCCATTTTACCCTCTGTAGCTCTTAACTTGCCTTCAACAGCCTTGGTCTTAAGATAAAGACCAAATCTATAGCTTTGGAAGCCCTGCTAACCTCATCCACCTCTGCTGTCTGGACTGAGTCCTGCGGCTCCATCACCCTTGGGCCCCTATGTTTGCCCCTGTTGCACCATTTGCCACTCCCTTGATTGTCATGCCAACCCCTCCCGTCCCCTTTCAACCTCAGAACCTCGTTAATTCCTGCTCATCCTTCACAGCTCAGAGCGAACACTTCGGCGAGGAAACACTTCCCAGTTCCCCCTTTCCATGCAGTCTGAGTCAGCTTTTGTGGTTATAGACACACAGAACCACACCCCTTTCTCTCACTGTACTTAAGTTAGCACAATCTCATTATCTATTTATTAAGGTGAACTTTTGATTAATGTCTTTCTCTTCTATCATATGTCAAGCTCTACGGAGAGTAGAAATGGTGTTCTTGCTCTATTGTATCCCCATCCCCTAGCAAGGTACCTAATTCATCATAATTGCTCATAAATGTTTGTTGAATGAATAAATGAATGATTTACATCCATGCAAAACATCATCACCACCACAATTCATTCCTTGAGGACAAAAGCTATATTTTATTCATATTTGGGTCCTGGCATACTGTGGATCCTCAGGACGCACTTGTCAAATTAATATTGAGTGCAGAGGGACAGCGTGGTCCAGCATTTGACCATCCCCCTTCACGTAACAGTGAGCTTTTACTGGAATCATTCAAGAAGAGGATAGACAGGACACATTGGGAATCATCTAGAATCAATTCAACCAATGGACTTGATCATCTCCCCTATTCTTTCTAACAATCATGTTCCATGGTATAACCAGAAAGGGTTAGAAAGAGGATGGACCTAAGAAAGAGAGATCTACAGAATGTGAGTGAAACTGTAACACCCCCAACTCAAGGCAGGAGAGGTTCAGAACAAATGGGAAGAGTAGTGTTTTTTGTCGAGGTTTTCTTAATTTCTGGCAAGTAGCATACTTGAGAGGCTCTGTAAAATAGGCATGTGATGGCTGAAGGAGAGACATCGAAGATTACAGGCTTAACTCCCCTGGCTGATTGTCTACTCATTTATTCTTAGCCAGGCCCTTATTTCTAGATTTAGATGCAGCTCATAAGGGGCTTCAACTTTGAAGACCCAGACAGAAAACTTTGCTAGTCACATAGAAGCATTTTGACTGTTTTCTCAGCTGTTTCCTAAGAAAATGGATTTAACATTTGTCATCTTGTTCCTGAATAAGGAAGGCAATTTCACTTTCTCCTGAAGCAAAACCACAAGTTGGATTTGGCATTTGTTGAGTGCAGAATGGAGTTCAGATTAATGTCGTGCTGAGGATTCCTTTGTTTTTATAATCTTTCCTTATAGTTTAATGTGCAAGAAGCTAAATAAATTGTCCACACCTCTTCATGGGGCTTCCTCATAGAATAATCCCACTGGGAAACTGTTCTCTTCCATCCCCCTCCATTTCTCTTTCCTTTCTCCCAGTTTCACAGCTTTGGCCATAATCAGTCAGTTTCTGGAAAATAGAATGGCTGGAGGATAGAAATAGAAGGAAAGATAAGAAGGTCAAGACAAGAACTGAGCAACACATGATAAAAGGGGCTCACAGGACTGCCTTTTATTTCACTGAATGTCTAGGTTGACAATCGTAGTATTTTATATGGCCGGTCATATAATCAGATCCTCAACTTTTGAGCATGTATCATATGCCATATACTTTATACATATTAATTCACTGATTTTCAATTACCTTATAAGTTATTATCTTTATCTAATAGGTGAAGAACTTCAGGCATAGATAAGCTAAATATCTTGCCCAATGTTACACCAGTTCATACCAATTACTGTTGGTTCAGGGTTCAAACGCAGGTTTTCTGCCTTTAAATCTAGATCTGATAACCATATGTCAGACACAGTGAGGTTTTTCAATAACAAAAACTCCATAAACTGTCACACTAGACCAACCAGGGGCAATTTTGTTCCCAAGGGGACATGTGGAAATGTCTGGAGACATTTTTGGTTCTCATAAGTGGGTAGGTGCAACTATCAGCTAGTGACTAGAGGCCAGGAATGTTCCAAACATCCTATAATTCACAGAAAGCCCTCACCACAACAACAACAAAAAATAATCAGATCCAAAATTTGAATAGTGCTGAAGTCAAGAAACTCTGCAGGAGACACTCCCATGACACTAACGTGACCTCCTGTGTTAAAAAGAGAAACAAAAAAAAGAGAGAGAGAGAGAAACAGCTCATAGCTTCTTGACATAAAGTTATATGCTTAACAATGTGCAGAACTGACCGATTCTTTTTAAGAATGAAAAATAAAGGAGTAGGAGGGAAAAGAAAGAGAAAAAGAGAAAGAGAAGGAGAAAACGGACATTAGAAATTTGCACTGCAGCACTCAACAGCTGGATCACATTACATGGAAATCAGCCCCAGTGACAGCACCACAGGCTGCTTTTGTGTCTTCATGAATAACGCAATGCGCTGGGTAAATGCTTTTCCCCATTTAGAAACAGGTAGTTAATGGGAATTGAAGTGATCAAATGCTGTGTACCCCAAGGTTACGTACATCACGGACCTGGGTGGCCCGGAGCTCATAAATAAAGCATCTGAGCGTCTTATTTTAGGCCTGGTCAGATAAGCAAAGGCCCGTATCATGTGAACAGAGCCCACAGCATGATATGACACTGAGCCTGCTAATTCCAGGACCTCTTGGAATGTGACATTTCCAGCGCAGTACACTGAGTTCATGCCCTGTAGAAGCCCCGTGGCCCACCATGCCTTCATTTTCCACCCTCTCCTTGATTTGGCTGCCACGGGAGAAGGCTGTCACTGAGACGGACTTTAAATTATGCCAAGCTCGTTCCCTACAACGCAGAAGTTAATTTGCAGCACATTTGCAACTTATAACTCTGATTTACTCATTTGCTGGTACGAGGACCACACAGCTTGACAGCCCGCCAGCTCGCCCAAGCCATTCCTGCGGAAATTGTTTGGCCCAAGTTGTGACCCAGCTTGGCAGCTGAAAAAACAGCTGCTGGACAATGGTGGGAAGTGGAGTTGAATATAAGAATAAAAAAGTCTATTTTTCCTCTCGAATTTTTACATATAATTATGTAATCATCTCCCTATTCAGATACTTTGACATAAATTGTGCTTAATTAAATTGTTGCTAATTTGTTGTTTTATTATTAGTTCATGGCTTGTTTGCTGATATACACCCACAAGCCATGTGCACACACACACACACACACACTCCCTCTCTCATACTCAGTTATACTAGTGTTATTGCTTTGGAAGTAATGAAAATGTTTTCTGTGAATAAAATTTCTCTATTTGACAGAATAAAAAAAGATTTCTAAAAGTGCTTATTCATATGGTGTACAAATGGCTGGATGAATAACTCTAATGTGATAATTTGCTGGTGTTATTGTTTCTTTTCTCATAGACTTCCTGTGATCTGATAACATCAATCAAATAACATATTCTTTGCATGAAATAAATTCTCTTTACTATAAAAAGAGCAGCTCCCATAATAAATATATTTCCCAGTGATCAGTATTATACTGTTTCTCATTCAGATCCTGAGATCCCAAGAGAACGTGCTCAATAAATGTTTGTAAACTTCAATTTGGGGTAAGATATACGGTCTAAATTTCTTACAAGACTGTTTAACTAGTGGATCATTGACTAAAAGCTACCACCAACTCATTTATGAGACCATCTTCTGGAAGAGGGGATGTCTTCCTCTAATACATGTCCTCTCTCCCACTCCTCGTGGCATATCCTCAGGAGCCAACTCCTCTGCCTCTAACACTGTTTCTCAAAGCATGGCCCTCAGAACCCCTGCTTGTTAGAAATAAAGATTCTAATAAGCTTGTTAGGGCCCTTATTAGAAGAGAAAGAGTGCTTATTAGAAATGGAGATTCCTAGATGCCATATCCAACCAATTAGATCTGAATCCCTGGGGGGATCTGTACCTCTAACAATATGTTCAGGTGAAATTGGCTTTCTTCTCTGGGCCTTGAGGAATATGGATGGAGGGGTGTAAGTGAGAAAGCAAAAACACACTAATAGACAATTGTCCAGGGCACAAGGGATGCAAAATAATATTGAGATTGTGGGAAATATGCTCATTAACTCGCTGCATTTGAAATAAACTGATGTCACAAATTTCATGCTACAGACCATCAGTCGGTGAATGCCATAGATCCCCTCGACCTACAAAAAAATACCCTGGTCTTCAGAATATAACCCTGAGGCCCAGCAAAAAGAAAAAGGTATGAAAACAGAGATATAAGCCTATTCCCATGATACAATTTTTTTTCATTGTAAAAATGGATTTTCAACCCAAAAGACTGGGGGGGAAAAAAGTTTTCCTAGATAAAACTCCATTCACCTCCTAAGCATTCTAGTACTTAGAGGTTTTGCTTTATTTTGCCAGAAAATTATCTCTTTAGTTTTCTATTTCATTTTACCATCATTATGACAGAGTCAAGTAACTTGATTCAGAGTTCCAGAAGAAGTTCAAAAGTAAAAAAATAATAATAACATAATGTATGCCAAAGAGATCAGCTCTACCTGCAGAATTACACCTGAATCCCATACAGCACCCACAGGGTGGCCAACTCCAAACACCTTTGTTACCCATATTCCAGGCCATCGCGTGGCCAGGCTGAGTAAGTGCATGCACTGTGCTGACTTAGCACAGTGCAATCATTCGTTGGGGTGGTTCTGTTGTGGGTGTGGTCATATAAAAGGAGTCATGGGGCCTATTTCACTTACCAAAGATCTCTTGCACTCAACCATTCCCACCAACTAAAATGTAAGCACTTCAGTGGGGAGAACTATCTCTTCTGTTTCTCTGTCTTCTCATATCCTCTAACATCTGGCCAGATTGATAACTGCCCTCAAGAGATTCCTGGGGCATAAAAGAACCATCCTATGAGGGTTAGCCTTCAATGGGATATAGAAAGTCCACAGCCTTGGTCTAGGGCTACAAAGACCAAATAAACCACATTTTGAATCTTCTGCTTCCCATACAGGGACATGGATTTCTTCTCCAAAACACTCAGAGATAAGATGGCAGACTGTCCACATCTGGGGAAAAAATACATTATCGGCAAGTTTTTGCAAATTCAAATCCTTTTACTTGGCAACCACAGAGAAGGAAAGTATCCTGCCCCCACTCAGGGACCATGACACCTCTGCCTGGATCCCAGCTGTATGAGAGATTTACCGTGTGGCCTTGGGCGGTTCATTTAACCTCACAGTGTCTTAATTCCTTCATCTGGAAAATGAAGAAGCTACCTACAGCACAGGCACAGCACTTCAAGGTTAATGCACGAGGCTGACATTGAAACGCAACGTTGCAGGGGGGTGTCTAATTTGGGGGGGATGTCAGGCACAGCAGTGCATTTCGGGGTGGTTCTAACATATGCGGTATTGCAAAACCAGGCCCTAAATTCTGCAGCACGCGTGACAAGAGCAAAAAGCCATTCACAATGCACCACCTGGAGTCTTTTATTGTTACTGCCAAGTGGAGTTGATAAAGCAAATAAAACAAAGGGTCAGGGACCCTAATTTATCAACCATATTGATACAGATCTGATATTGGCAGGCCCTGGGACACTTTTAGATTCAGATCAATAAATCCATTTCATAATACAGTACAATCCCAACATTTGGCCCTCGAATCCATACATCTAGATATTAGAAATCCATCCTGCCTTGCCTGCAGTCTGTCAAATGTCACCACGGAGTGCAGAGGCCACCCTGCCAAGTCTATACCCTGAACTAAATCCCAATAGAAACTCCCCAGATATAAATAACCACTATGAACTTACAGGGAAGAAAAATAGCTACAAAAGTTTCACTCTTACTTTTTTTTTCTCCCTTTTAGCCTGTGACAAGTAAAAATCATAGAGTTACTCACTCTCCAAAAACAATCTAAAACCAGAAGGCTTAACCAATTCAATTTTCTAGTCACTGCGACAACTATTTTATTTTGTAAGACAGCGTTTGGGGCATATACACAGGCCTAATGCCGTGTTTTTTTCTCAGGCAGCCCCTGCTGGAAACTCTGAGAACAGCTTCCGCTCCTGAACTCACTGTGGGCAGTGGCATTTGATGACACTCAGTGTCTCCAGCCATGAAGACAGATTCCTTAAAAGAAAGAGAAGAAAGAGCTTTCTGTCTATATGTGAGTTGATTGAGATCCTAGGGAATTGGTCATGAAGAAGTTCCAGTTTAATAGGAAGTGAGGAAACCTACTCACTGTTTGCAATACCAGGAGAGAAACATAAAAAAAATAGAAAAGTGAACCCTAAAGGAGGAATACCTGGACTTGAATGGTGCAAAGCCATGTGCATAGTCTTGGTTGAATTATTTAGTCTCCCTGAGCCTCAGTCTCCCCATTGTGGAAAGGTAAAGAGGGCTGTTGTGAGAATCAAATTGTATGGAAGCCCCTAGCACAATGTCCATCACATAGTAAGTGCTCAATAAATACTTGTGAAAAGACAATCTAAAACAAAAAATACAGAATTATTGACATCACTCCTTAGCCAATGGCAAAAGTTTCTGTATGAATGCATACCATATGCCCAGCACTAAATGGGGAGAACAGAGAGGTAATAAGACCGAATGATAATGCTAGTCCTTGGGGTCAAACAGAGGAAATGCATAGAACTAGATAAAGAGAATGGTTGTCTCTAGATATTAGACCCAGGTCTGGAGGCCCAGGGACAGGCATCCCACCCCAGGTTTGGAGGACTGTGGAATTATCCAAAAATTCCTTGCCCCAGGGTGGCTGGCTACACTCCGGTTTCTGGCAACATATAGACTAACTCCCGTGCTCATCTGCCCAGGGAATGCAAACTCCTTTTTATATTAGCCTCGGTTGTTAGGAAGGTAAGTCTGCTGCAAATATAAAAGCCTAAGCATGGATTAGTTTAGGATTACCTAAACGACCAAAGGAGAGACTCAGGCAGACATGAGCACCATCCTGGAAAGCCAAAGGTAAATTCAAATGCCCTGTCGGGTATCAGAACTCTTGTTCCAATTGAGTTGCTTTAGACATGCACGTCCTTGGGCCCTGGCCTCTTGGCAATCTGTCCTCAGCACAATAAAAAGGAGAAGGTGAAGGGGTAGAAGATGAGAGAAAAAGGCAGAGGAAGGGGAGGGGGTGGAGGAAGGGGAGGAGGAGAAACTAAAGAGCTGGGAAGTAGCCCAGATCTCGGTCCGGTCTCTGCAGACTTTCCGGGCCAGCGGGGAGACTGCAGGAAACGGGAGTGTCCTCAGCCAGCTACGCACCGCAGTCATCTTTACCCACACCAAATACTGTAATGCTCTATAACATGAACAGGACCTTAGGGCAATTTTGCTCTGTGTGGCATGGGGTGACTGTTAAAAAATCAGACCCCTGAGCCTGGACCTTTTGAAGGAAAATCTCTGGGTTAAGGACTGGTAGTCACTCCTTTGCAGAACCACAGCCCTAAGCTACGTATGGGCTTATGACCCTGCTGAACACTCCCAGATTCAGACTGTTTCCTTTCTAGTGCCGGCGTTTTGTGCTGGTTCTGACCTCTCCCACCCTGCAAGTTGACAGCTATCATTTTTCATTGCTAGCACACGTGGCCGCATGAATTTTTCCTATTTCTTCTTCTAGCTACCAATGCTGGTTTGGTGGTTTCAGAACTCTTTTCAGCTTTAGAACACACTCCTGAAAGCTGGTTCTTAGGCAAATCAGAGACACTCTAATGGAATTTGAGCTGCTTGGTCTCCCAGTGCTGGTCTCCCTGCCTTCCCTCTGGCCAGCGCCACCTCCTCGGAGGCCCCGCCCCTCATTCCCAAGGCTTCAGAGGGAACCTTTTCTAAACAACTGAGATAATACAATCTTCTGGCAGGTCTTGCCACACTTGAATAGTGACAGACATCTTACTTTTTCTAAACATTGAAAATTATCAGAGAAGATTTTTTTCATGAAAGTTTGCCAGTGTTAGTCCTAAGTCAAGTGCGTATTTCTTTTTATTTGAGGGCTTATCACCAAATGTATAAAGAGCCCCTATGTTTTAGTTGTAAAGTTACCCCTTACAATGAATAGTCTTAACGCAGAAAGCGATGATGTCATTGTATTAGTAATTGGTCTACTAGATACTTTGGAAAGGCTCTCCGAAAAATAATGGTCAAGAGAATTTGCCTTTTCAAAAAAAGCAAATCTCTCCTTTGTAAAAGAGAATGTCAGCGCATCCAGAAAAACTTTCAGAACTTTCAAATTTTAGGCATCTTATATTGACCATGTTCTCAATATTCTAGTATATTAATAGTCTACCAATAAATTTCAAGCAGCAGATTTTAAAATTGAAAAATATATTTGAGCAAAGATTTTTAATGTTCTTTTTTGGCTTTCTCTTCTAAAATGCATAATTCAGAGATGTAGAACGTCGAAAGTAAGTTTAACATTATGTGCACTAGAGGGGGGAGGAGGATGCTGAGTGGAGGGCACATGATTTCTCTGGTGCATTAGGACAAGGTTCAAGATCATGTCCACAGAGGGGGATACAGTCAATGTGGCCAAACACGGGCAATTCGTAAAGATAGGGAAAAGGTGTACAGAGTGCTTCTCGTACTATTCTTTCAACTCTTCTGTAGCTTGGAAATTTTTCAAGATAAAATTTGGGGAAAATGTTCAAATAAAGCACAGTCACACATGGAAGACCAGCCTACTCAGCAGGCCTGGACCAGGGTGAGGAAAGTGAAGCCCCTAAGCTGTAAAAGCTAAAGAGCCTTCTGGGGGACCCTAGGAGTGAGCACCTCTGTAAATTTTATACTGCGGGCAACTCACTTGCCTCGCGCTAGTGCCAGACTTAAAATTCAACGTTAGCAAATCCACCGGCTTTCTTATGCTGATAGTAGTAATTCAAAAGAGAAGACATCTAAAGTCCGTTTTATCCATGCGTTAATCTCCAAGCATATACTGAGTCTCAGCCATATGCTGAGGGACTACTCAACTCGGAACCTACTCTGGGCTGATAAACCATTTGGACTCTTGGAAAAAATAACCTCAGACTAAATTTCTGTCATTCAGTTACTCACCTATGGGTTAAATGCTGGGGGTACTATGATGACAGACCAGTCCCTGGTAAAATATCCTACTATCTGCCACACCCTGTTTTAATGCTGTTATCTATAACATCACCATCATCACCATCATCATCTGTTGACATGTCTATTTTCCCAATTCAATTCCCAAGGCAAGGAAGAGCTATTACTCATCTTTGTTTTTTGATATCCACAATGGTGGTAAAGTGGTCACTAAGTATTTTTTGGAAGAATGAAACCATAAATCTACTTATTTGTCCTCCCTCAAAGATTTGCCACATTCAGAGGAATATAAAACTCCCTCCCGGGTTGCCTAATAATACAAGCTAGCATTTACTGAGCGTACAACCTGCCTGGTATTTTCTGAGCTCTCTCCATACGTTAACTCAGTTAAGCCTTGCACCACCACTAAGATTCTCCTTCTACATGTAAGGAAACAAGGGAGATTGAGTTTCTTTCCCAGGGCCACTGAGCATGGATGAGGCCACACCAGGGTTTGCCTCCAGGAGCCCAGCTCTGGAGCCTGTCCTCTCAGCCACTCCACTAAGCTATCTCAGAATCAGGACCCAACAGGGACTGCCCAGCTCCAAACAGCAGCCCTCGCCAGCTTGCATTTCACCCATTATTACCTAGAAAGATCTAGAGGGCACCAGGGACACTTTCAGCAAAATGATCCTCAACTCTCACAGCCTGGCCAGGCAAGTCAGACTTTGGGGGACTTCCTGCTTAACTTCACCTTGTCTAAATATAACCAACTAAAAATAACCTGAAAGGGAAGTGTGTCGGAATGGCCAGAGGAGCCGCAGAAGGCTGCAGAGGATGTGCTGGGAAAGAACGAGCCCGGCTGTCCTCCTCCATCAAAGGCCCTGATGCTTTTCAACATCAGCAAGTTGCATATTGTGATGGGAAAACTAAGTTCCCAATTATTGGAATTCCATTGTGTATTTAATTATGCAATTACCTGATTGTATGAACAAGGGCCAGGGCACAGCAGCAATTGCTGAGATTTTGGCCATTTGGAATCACAGGATTTATTCTTTCCCTTCGGCTGATTATTTCTCATGAGTCCGTCCATTTTTCTGGGATTATGGAAATGACCCTATTTTTGAACTGCTCCATTAAGAAATGCAAAGCAAATCAGCCCCCAGTCTTGCCACTCCAACTTTTAAGTATGACCTCACTACAGGCTAAGCATATTTCAGGGGGGAGTAGATATTATTCCCACCATTTCTGTTTTCATTAATCACTTCAGGCTCTTACCTCTTTTGAAATTCAAATAAATATAATGTAAATATAAATAAAAAAGCAGTTATACAAATTACATATTTTCAATGATGCGAACACAAATACATTCTTGTTCATTTGCATAATAAAGACTTATCCCAAAGGGTTCATGTATCAGACTGTAAAACCCAGAGTATTTCATCAAAACATCTAAAATAGATATGCTGTGATGTTATTATGCATTTCTATTTGCCACAGTTACCTCAGCAAATATGAAATGCAATCATGCAAAATTAAACATTCCATACATTTTCTATTCATTCTCTAACACTCTCTCCATACTCCAAACTAGGCTATCACACTTTTAAGTTTACAGGGACAAAAAGTGAATCAAATTCCTTGTTTCTGAAAGCATTACAAGTAATAGATCTTTTCACTTAGGGCTTTCCATCTAAGAATCACCTGGCTCTTCACACATAAAACACAATTACTCCATGCAGCTGGCTGCATCCCTATCCAACGGGATTCCTCCTGGCTGACAATTACTCACAGGGAAGCCATGCCTGCATTTTCTCAGCTCAAGTGGGGCCAGGCTATTAGGAATGATGTTTCATTTCCTTCAGCATGACTAAGAGGCACAACTATGTGCAGGAAAATCTGGCCCCTTGTCCCCAAGAAGCAAGAGTTAAGAACACAAACTCTGGACCCCAGTTGCCTGGCATTTGAATCTGTGAGGTGATGGAGCAAGTCTCCTCACATCTCTGTGCTTTGGTTTCTGCAGTGACAAAATCGGGACAATCATAGTACATATTCCATCAGGTAGTCAGGCAGACAAAATGAGTTAGAGTATGTAAATCACTTAGAACACAGCCTTGTGCTGTCCAGATATTATAACAAGGGTCCCCAAAGGTCCCCACTGCCCCACGGTTTTGGGAATGGGGGGAAAGGGACTGTACAGCCTTTAAGGTACTTTGCATATCTATGGCTGGTAACTAGTTTCTTAGTTAGGCAAATGGCTATTGTCACTCCACAGCACCAAGAAGATGGGAGGGGCTTTGACCATAAAAGCTTAAGGGGCCTGTGGGAGATTCTGTGAATAGCCAGGATCTGTCAACACACTGACTGCATCACAGGCAGTGGTCAGGGGTTTAAAATAAGGCAGCAGCCATGTGAGGAGAGAGCCATGTGGTTTGAAGGGAGGGAGAAGAGCCATGCAGTCTGGAAGAAGGAAAGGAGCCAGGCAGAATGAAAGGCGGCAGTCATTTGGTGCGCTGGGCCACGCGGTTTGAAAAGACTGCAGAAGCTCTGCACCAGCAGGCCATGCGGTCTGGTGTGTAGGAAGAGAGCCATGATGTAGCAGCTGGGCAGCTTTGTAAGAGAGCTGGTTTGCTACAGGAGAGGCCATGTGGCCTGGGCTCGTAAGAAAGCAGGCCCACTGCTGCTTTGATTGTGCTGGCTCCCGCTGACTTGGAAGCCACCGAGGACTCCGCCTTGCAGACCCAGACTCTATCTGGACTCTTGGAATTTGGGACATGCAGAGAGGACACGCTTAGGACTTGCGCCTTTCCAAAACTTCACCATGATCCAGTGTAACAGCACATGCTATTCTGGACTGTTATACGGAGGCTGGTGACATCGTACCCCAGATCCTGAAGGAGACAGCTGACGGATAGGAAATGGGGAACTTCTGGGCATGGTTTTGGCTTATAGTCTTTTGGGGAGCGAGGGAAGTGCTGGGTGTCATGGGGGAACAGGGCTCCAAGCTAAAGTGCTACCAGCCACCACCCCAGGTTGGAATATTGTAAATAAAGACCTGTTTTTCTCAACACTAAATGTTAAGTCTTACACCAAGGCACCTCGTGAATGAACCCCATTTTACTCAGTGACAATATGACACCTGATACCTTTCAATGCCACTTCACAAGGATGACCTCACTGGGGTCTCGCCATCTGCCAGTAAAGTAGTGGAAGCAGATGTTAGTACCCTCATTCCACAGGTAAGAAAAGAGAGACTCAGAGATGGCTTCTCACAGTCAGGACCAGAGCTCCTGAACCAAGTCTAGTATTCTTCCACTATTCTTCTTTCTATCCAGAACAAACTTACTCAGTGACCCAGACAAATCCTTGGGGGAGGGAGTAGGGGATGGGGACAGAGGTCTTGTTTCAATGGAGACAGGAGAAGCATTCTGTTGTCAAGGCTTGTCTTGCATAGCAAAAGAGGCCCAGATCATCAGAAGACACATCAACAAGACTGCCTTAATCATGATTCCAGCTAACTGAAAGTTAATTTCATGCCTTGCATTCACAGACAAAAAGGTTCAGTACTGTTTAAATTCTCTTCAGCCCAATGACAGTTAGTAAACAGGAAGCTTCGTGTTCGAATGCTTCAAATCACCTTTCGTATCTTGATATATTATTTATGCACTCAGTTTAAAATAAACAGCAACTCCGAAGTAGGTGAGTGGTCTCCTCTAATACACACTTTTTTTTTTTTCAGTCTGGCAGTTACTCTAAAACACCGGTAAACAACCTTAATTCACTTCTAACAAATTAGTAGGCCACTGCTGTATCTGCAGGAGGCAAGCACATTGTATTATTAACCAAAACAACTTCCTCCCTGTCAATCATTGGCACCTCACAGAGGGGTGTGGGCTTTGCTGTCTTATAACTCAAACCAATCCATGGGCGCAGTGACTCCAGATGGTTTCTTCGAGGTCATTCTCTTCCGCACCTTTGATTAGATCTCTCGATTCTGAGATGCAGAGTGGGGCCTGGAGAAGGCAGAGTCTCAGGGCTGCTTGCTAAGAAAGATATAGACAAATGAGAACCTTTCCAGAGGGTTATGAGTTTGGAAGTCATGGTATACAAGGTCCAGTGGTTGAGGGAAGTAAAACTAACAAAGAGAGTGCTCTAGGGGAGACCTGGTAAGTGCCACCAAACACTTGAAAGGGTGTCACTTAGGAGGAGAAAACCTTGTTCTTTGTAGGTAAGGATAATAAAATTAGGGCCCAAGGGTGGAGGATACATAGAGGGTGGATTTGGGTTCAACTGAAGAAAGAATGCTGTAACTACAAAGAGTCGCCTCTTGAGGTAGTAGATCTGCCTCTAGAGGGTCCCAGGCACCCATCAGATGAGTCCTTAAACTGGCCAAGAAAGAGCACTAGATGATACATGTAGACCCTTCCAGATAAGATTCTGCAGTCCAATGAATCTCAGGGTGACTCACTAAAATGGGCTTCAATAACTAGTCATGACACTTTTTATATTTCTCTATATTAGGAGTTTTTAAAAGGTGACAATCGCCTTTTAAAGGTGGACATGTCACCAGCCAGTCTATAGCTGTCCACACAATACCAGGGCATTGGTTGACCTAGCAAAATAAAAAGATGTACCATTCAGCAGAGAAAATCAGTTGAAGCAGTTGCTTTGGGATTGTACAGTTTCTGCCTGTTCTCTGGCTTTGTGGCTTTCAGCCCTTGGCCATTCCGTGGACAGGAGGCCACCCCCAAGCCATCTGGAAAGTAACATGGTCAGAGAGGGATGATCCACATTTAGCTCACCATTCTAGTTGGCCTCCTCCTTCACCCAAAGTCTGGAAACACAAGACTTTAGCAAGTTGTTTAAGGACTATCTCACTTAGTTTCATCATTAACAAAACATTGCTGACCTAGTGAAACATTCAGTCTCTCCCTGAGACCAACCATTTCTTTAAGACACAAACTGACTGCTCAAAACACAAAGTTAAATGCAAGTCAAAAAAAGGGACAAGAAGATGGAGCAAGAGAAATCAATATAGCTTGCATTCATATCCAAGGTTCATATCAGCATTTTTACATACTATGTACACGTGTTCCTCTAAATTATCTAGTAAACATTGCCTGAATATTTTGTGGGTCAGTGGGTCAGGCTTTTATATCCAATATATTGAAAAACCATGAGAGAGTTCAGAAATATTAAATTCCTCAAAGGAAATCAGATTACTGATATTTGGGTATAAAACTTGATGTTACTTATTTCCTAATATGGCAAGAACAGACATCTGATATTTATTTGCACTTTGAAGCAACAGAATGTAACATGACAATAATGTGTTATACTTACGAAGTACCCTTCATCCATGGGGCTCCAATTCTACCAATATTAGTTCACTGATTTTCGCAAAAAACCTGAAAGGCAGAGGGTAAGTTTGTGTTACCCCCATTTCACAGATGGGGATATTGAAATGCAATAGGCAAATAAAGTATTGGTCCATTGTAGTAAGAGCATTCAGTAACGGGAGGACAAGAATTACAACTTTCATCTTCCCCACCACAGCACAGCTTGATCACCCACCTTTTCCTGGGGGACTGATATTTCCCACATCACTTCCACCACCATCTCAACCTATTAAATAGATCTTACCCCAAGTAAAAACAGTGCTGAATGTAACCCCTTGATCAAATGAGCCCAGACACCAACATTCCTTTAATACCAGAGAAAAGGTTATAAACATGAAAGAAAAATTAGATTGACAAAATACAACCATCCAACTAAAACTTGGCCTGAAAATAATGTTACTACTGTTCAGTTTGTTATATACTTATGTTCACATGTCAGCATATGGACTTGTCTTCAAAAAGTATTCCAAGGAAGTCAGAAAGCTTCAGAAGTAATCTTGCTGACAACACTTTTAGAAGGCTATATTTTTAACAGCCCTTTCTAGGACACCCCATCCTTTCAACTACTCTCAGGCCACTGATTCATGCATTGACCAAATAATCAATATTTACTGGGCTCTTACTACATATAAGTTTTGCACTCCAAGTGGCTTCTTGAAAGATACAAATTCTATCATCAAGAAATCTATCATCTTATGGCTCAATGATTTGAGTACAGTTCAAACTACTCTGATCTAAAACTCTCCAGAAAGAAGGGGAAGGGACTAGTCAAAGAACATGTATGCATGACCCATGGGCATGGACAATGGTGTGGGAACTGACTGTAGGAATGGGGGGTGGAGGGGGAAAAAGGGAAAAAATGGGATAACTGTAATAACATGAACAATAAAATATTTCAAATAAAAAAATAAAAATAAAAATATCCAGAAGGATCTGACAGTTTCTGGACACTTGTGGTGAGTCAGAGACACCAATCCCCAGAAGAATGGCACCTTCAGAACATATTCTCAAAAAATGATGAACTTGGGTACAATTTATGAGCCATGCTTTTGGGATTGCAGAAATGCAGAGAGATGGAGCTCCTTAAAAATGTCTGACCCAGAGCCTTCCACCAAGTCCACAATTTGAGGGTCATGAGCTCCAACTATCTTCTCAGCAGCAGCCACACTGACCTCTTGGTTTGTCCTAAAGTCCCCAAGCACATCCCCACCTCAGGACTTTTGTCCTTCCAATTGCTCCCTTTCCTTGGGACAATCTTGCTGCAGGCATTTCATGATCCCTCCTCACATGCCTCTTCAATGAGGCTCCCTGGAACACTTACCTAAAAGAGCTCATCACCCTCTGTCCCCTTACTGCTCTTTCTCTTTCTTCATCTCTTTACTTACTTTCCTATGCCTCCCTTTACAAGGACATAAACTCCATAAAAGCAGGAGCCTTTTTGTTCACTGCTAAATCCCAGGATCAAGGCGCTCCATAAATATTGGTGAATCACAGTGCTGAACTGGGTGCTCCGCCTTTTTCCTGGGTCTCCTTTATTCTCACTGGGATACCATTATAATTATAAATAAATTAAATTCAATACTGAATCATATTTCCCACCCATGGGGGTGGGGAGGACTCTACAAACACTCACTGTAATGTTTCTGAAAATATAACAAACACCAATTGTTATTATTTTCCCTTCTCTTGATTGTTGGAGCCTGGGCCAAGAGTCAGGTGACCTCGCTCTCTGTCCAGCTCTCCTGGGAGTTGCTCTGTGGCCCTGCCCTCTTCTTCATCCTCCAGCACTTTGTTCCCTAGTGACAAAATAAGGAAGCCTTAGAAGCTTGTTTCCAAGGTTCCTTCTGGTTAAGAAACTATGAAGAGCAACATATAGGTAATGGACCAAGTTATACTCATAAGGTTGCCAGGCCATTTCATACTAAGCAACAAGGAATTCCCGAGGGAAGTGTTTGGTTATCTAATCATATCTGCAAGCGTGCCAATTTTGGATAAACACCACAGATTTCACTGAAAACCCTCCCATCCCCCACTATCACACCACCAACATATGACAGACATGCAAAGAAAGATGCCACATCAACTGTCTACAACTTTAAATCACAGACACTTCACAGGAGTCTCTAAACAGATTTCTTGTTAATAAAACTCGCACCTTCGCCAGTCAGGATATTTTTCCCCAAGCGTCACCAGTCAGAATTTTTCCCCCCAAGCGTCTGAACATCCACAGAGATTTAGAAGCAATTAACATTCACGAATAACAGAGCAATCAACATGGGACTCGCTAATGGCACTGGACAGAATCCAAAAGCTGATATTAGGATAATAGTGAGCGCCTGACATAGGTTATGGTATTAGTTAATTCTGGAGGGCAGACTCATGATACGTTTTCAACAGCGTTGTGGGGCTGCTGTCACAGTCACATACGCCTCGCCTATATATGGATCCTAGCCCCCTACGACAGAGTTTTCTAACAGCTATTGAAAAGAAGGCATTTTTGCATCATTATAACACAACCTCTAGCATTAATGGTGTATATTGAATTCAAGTATATTTTTAAATTGCCTACCTGACAAAAATGTTAAAATATCATTTTTTTTCCCACTTTGGGTCTCTAGACTACCTTCACCTGTTAGCTCTCATAGCTAGAGGCCACAAAAATAATAGCTATGCATTTCCACCTTGACGCCACCCCAATAAGTTTTGCCACTTATTTGCATACACATGGGTTGGTAAATCCCCCGTATACAGGAAAACAGGGACATTCCTAGTGCAGTGAGCTCTACACCTACCTTCTTGTCAGTTTTCCTCATTGGTGATTGTAAATATCATTCCAGAAATCCTCACCCTCCCCCCCCCCATTTTTTTTTCAACCAACTGCAAAGGTCTGCGAGTAATAGAGAATGTTTCCATTACTACTCTTCGTGCCTCCCCTTTCCTGGCCTTCTCTCATTACTACATCCGTCTAGAATGCCAGTGCGAAGCAAATCTCTCTTTACTTCCCTTGAACCACATTCCCGAATCACTGCCCTCCTTCTCCCTCAGCCTAAAATGTAAATGGTTCAACCTTCAGAGCCTGGGGTCTCTAGATCCTCTCAGTCCTCAGCTCCTCTCCCAGCCCTTCTGGGTCATCTGGTGCCTCTCATGAGTAAGACATTCACCTCTAATTACACGACACCTTTCCTTATGCATGGACTGTGAGCCCCCAGCAGGCAGAAAAGCTAATTTATTCTCATTTGGTTACTTTGGATGTAATTAAACACAGCCTATTATGATTTTCTTTATTTTGTGTGGCCCTAAGAAAATAAATGTGTTCCAAGGTGGAGCTTTTAACTTTTTTCAACTAGTCAATTGTTAGATATGAGTATGTGATTGGATAAACACCGTTCAATTTGATAATGTTTTTCTGGTTATTTTATTTCATTCATGTTCTATTCCATTCCTTTCTCATTTGCTGTTTCTGTCTCATAAAAGATCCTTACCTTTCCTTAAGAATCCAGCTTTTTTCCTTCACCTTCCCACCCTCAACAGATTATGAAATTGTATCCTTGACTCTGGCTAGTTAGCTCAGTTGGTTAGAGGATTCTCCTGATACAGATACATCAAGGTTGTGAGTTCGATCCCCGGTTAGAGCACATATAAGAATCAACCAACGAATGCATAAATAAGTGGAACAATAAATTGATGTTTCTCTCTCTCTCTCCCTCTCCCTATAAAAATCAATAAATAAATATATTTTTTAAAGTGTATCCCTATTTAAAGCTTTCATTTATTCCCTGAATGCAGTCAGCCACTGATACACCACTTGCTGCCAACAGGCTGTGTGTGCTAAGTCCTGTTCTGAGAAAAATTTTATACACCAGACTCCAGATTAAAGAAAAGTTATCAACAGACCCACACACAAGAATCCCTCACTTTATCTCTGCGGCATGCAGTTTCATATTCCCAGCGCCGGCCCCAAAGAGGGAGACTCGAACCTTCAAGGTCCTCTACAGCACATACACCTCAGTCATCGCCTCTCCTGCCCCAGCTGGCACCCTCCCCACCCCAAGGAGCAGCAGTTGAGAAGAAAGTGCTTCTGGGGCCATGGGAATCCAATCAGGGCTGGGTGTGCTTCAGTTTCTACCATTAGGTCAGAAAACATTTGGGCAGAAAGCCTTTCCATTGCACTGTGCATTCAGCACCAGTCCTGAGCTCATTTCCCATGGCTCTGCAGAGGTAAGGTGGTCACGAGACCCCTCTGCCTTGGGAGCAGCACCTCACATGCCTTTCTAACCTCAGGATACCAGAAGCACCTCTGCCATAAAGGAGTGAAGCATATGTGTGTTAACGCACGTGTGTGCGTGTGTGTGTGTGTGTGTGTGTGTGTGTGTGTGTGTGATTCTGACTATACTCACCAACAGGTGGAGGGGGCTGGGGGGAATGGGCAGGCACTGAGCAAACACACAGAATATTTTTTAACTTCAGAGATGAAAGGAGGCCCATTTTTCAACCCTTTGCCTTACCTAAGCACCAAGTAAAATATTCCACCCAGCCTGTATTAGTCCACAATGCTCAGGGGTCCTTATCATTTCCAGATCCCTTTGGCTGTCTGATGAATCTATGCACCCTCTTCCAAGAAGAATGTCTTTCAAAGGATTGCAGAGGAGATTAATTACATTGAAATACTTTTCCATCCCAGGTTAAGAAGCCCAGCAGGTTGTGGTTTTAGCGATGGGAAGTAGAGCTGCTATCTGGACTTTCTAAAAGAAAACTGCTGAAGAGATTTATGCTGTGACAGGGATGGGCTGTAACAGAAAGCAGAGGTGGTGACCCTGCATACTGTATCCCTGAGACTACACACCTTCCTGTGCACCAGGTCTCTGAGCTGCTTCTGCTCTGCAGACAGACCCGTGCCCATCAGCCCAGAGCTCTTCAATGATTACTACACTGGAATAGCTAAGAATGGAGATTTCCTTTATTTACAGTCCTAAGTAGATTTTAACTACTCCTGAGAGAGAAGTAGATGAATAAAGAAAGCAATTTGAGGAGTCTGGGGAAAGTAGAAGTAAGATAAAAACCTGTTTCGAACACTTATTCTTTCACCAGATACTTACTGAGCACCTACTCTAGGTTCACAGCAGCAAATAAAAGACCTGAAAGACCTTCCCTCTAAAAATTCACATCCAAGTGTAAGCAAATAAACAAATAAGTGTAAAAATAAGGAACAAGTAAAATATATGTCCAGTGGAGGCAAATGCTATGGAGAAAAACAAAGCAGAGGAGACTAGGGCATGAACTCATACTTTGTATCTCGTATTTCTCCATTTGATGCTAAAAAATATTTGTCACCAAGCTCCTACCATGTTTCCAGCCCTGGAATGGATTCTGGAAAAGCCAGAATAGATATAGATAGATGATATAGACATAGACAGAGACATAGACATAGACATAGACATAGACATGGACATAGACATAGATATATAGGTATAGATAGAGATAGAGATAAAGTATAGGTAACATGATGGTTGCATGAATAGGTATAGATATGGGTATGTATTCATCACATGCTTGATTCCTGATTATTTATATGTGAAGACTATGCAGTCTTCACCAGGAAGGCTCCGTGTGGGATGGCGGACTCCTGACAGCGGTTTCTTTTAAAGGGCAACCGACGAATGCCTCAAAGGGACTCCAAAAACAGGATAGGGGAAGTGGGGTCTGTGTCTGCTGTGTGAAGGGCGTGATTGTGAGAAGCACTGAGCATCGGAAGCATGGGGCGTGGGGTCAGGAGTCATTGTCCTTGCACAGCTCCACCTCTTACCCCACTGAGTGGCTGTAAGCAAGTTCCATCACCTCTTTGAGCTTTAGGATCCCTGTCTACAAATCCAGGATCACAGGCTGCTGTGTGTTTCAAAGGCAACCATGCCAGGAAAGTGCCCAGCACAGTGCCTGGCACTAAGGAACTGAAGGCTGAGCCCTTGCCCTGCTCATCTTCTCATCCAGGGTTAAAAAAAAAAAAAAAAAGACACCAGAAATTCAAAAGCCCCAACCAAAGACTATGACCCAGAATAAGTACACTTGACCCTTGAACAATTCAGGGGTTAGGGTCACTGACCCCCGCCAAGTCAAAAATCCAGGTATAACTTTTGACTCTACAGTCACTCCTTCACATTTGCAAATTCAACCAATTCTGCATAAAAAACAGCATTTTTCATCAAGATTGGGACAGCGCAGTTGGGAATGCAAAAATACTGCTTCTAATCACCAGTGGGTTGAATCTGACACAGGAAACCCTTCTGCATTTATTGAAAAAAAATCTGCATGTAAGTGGCCCTGCACAGTTCAAACCCGGGTTGTTCAAGGGTCAACTGTATTCAACAACTGCTTTTGCTTATTTGTTTTCCTTGTTTTTATGGCTAAATAGTTCTAGGGAATATGAGCAGACTACTTTTAAAAAGTCCACAGTCAAGTGGGTTTTAGAAACAACCAACGAAATGAAGTCACCCAGATCTCTTTACTTGGTCCCTCCTATTCTTCAATATGCTGATGTGCATCACAGACCTCCAAGAAATGTGAACAATGGCATGAGCATTCCTCAGCCTGTTTGACTGGGGAACCCTTTGCCAGATGGTTGTTCAGGGGAACAGACTTTGGGAGATGTGGGTTTGCTCTGAAAACAAATGAATCAAAAGGTAAGGAATATATCCCCTATTTGGCTCTAATGTGGTCTGGTGGCTCTCTTTGAAAAGGCTGACTTGGGCATATTTTCTGCAAACCAGGAAAGCCTACTAGTAGTGCCCATCCACTGGACCACAGCAACGCCTTCCCCTTCTCCTATTAAAGAAGCCATTATTCTGGGACCACAGCGCATTTTGGGGGAAGTATCGGCAGCATCTGAACACTTCTCATTCTCTTGGACAGGTAATTCCCCTATTTTCTGCAATAAATGGGCTCTTAAAATTAGTTTTGTTAATTATTCTCTTTAAAGCCAAATCTCTTCTGGCTACACTGGGGAAACCTGCTGCTTAAAGTCACTCTGGGTTTTCTTTATTATCAGAATGCTTTGCCGTGAGTGTGCCTTACACACACAGAAATCAATGCTGAGGGGAAAAAAAGAAAAGAAATTCTAATGGGGGGTGGGTATTGATACACCAATGATTAGTCGCAAAATGACTACTTGTACATAAAGATTTTTATATATGGTGCTTTTCATGAAATTCTTACTTAATATTAGAGCACTGGATACCTCTGAAGAAGGAGGAGCAGGTAAGGAGGAAAGCTGGCCAGGATTGTTCCTCACATACTTAGAATTCAATAGTGCAAAAGAGGGGAGAAGAAGGGAAGGGAGGGGAGGGGAGGCGAAGGAGAGAGGAGGGGAGAAAGAAAACTAGAGAGGGGTAGGCAAGAGATGTTGAGAAGCCTAAAGTGGGGGGAGGGGAGCACAAGCCCACAGATTAAGTTGTCCCAAGTTAATACCCAAGGCTTTGTGCAAGGTATCTGCCATTAGTGGGGTTGGGACTGCTAAAGCCTTGTGAACCAAGTACAGAACATAACCATAGATGCCAGAGTCCGTTTCAAAATAGACATCTTAAGTAATATGAAGCTCTACTAGCAGGTACTCCAAGCATTTGGCATGCCTGCTGCTGGCTTGGGACCTGGCTGGGACCGGAGCTGCCCAATTAGCAGCAGCCTCTCACCTGGGACAGGCCCCACTAGGTGAGCCTTAACCCTTAGGTGTGCCGCTGAGGAGTGGGTTGGTGGTGTCGCAGCAAGAGAGGTGGGCTGATTCTGGCTGACTCCTTTAGGAACGAAAATGATGTACACAGAGGAGAACCTCTGAGTTTAGAATCAAGCATTTGTTATTTCTTTTTTTTTTTAAGTATATTTTATTGATTATGGTTTTAACAGTTGTCCCAATTTTTCCCTTTTTGTCCCCCTCTGCCCGGTACCCCGCTTCCCTCCAGCAATCCCCCAACCTCAGTTCGTGTCCACAGGTCATGCATATAAGTTCTTTGGCTTCTCCATTTCCTATATTATTCTTAGCTTCCCCTGTCTATTTTGTACCAACCAATTATGCTCCTTAGTCCCTGCACCATTTTCCCATTCTCCTCCCACTGATAACCCTCCAAAGGATCTCCATGTCTATGATCCAGTTCCTGTTCTAGTTGTTTGCTTAGTTGTTGGTTTTTTTTTTAGATACAGTTATTGGTAGTTGTGAATTTGTTGCCTTTTTATGGTTCATGGTTTTGATCTTTTTTTTCTTAGTAAGTCCCTTTAACAATTCCTGTAATTATGGCTTGGCGGTGATGAACTCCCTTAGCTTTACCTTGTCTGGGAAGCACTTTATCTGACCTTGCATTCTAAATGGTAGCTTTGCTGGATAGAGTAATCTTGGTTGTTCTTTCAGTCAGTCTTTCGTGAGTGCCTCCAAAACGCTGGGAACTGTTTGGGGTCTTGTGGATACCTTGGTGAACAACATCAGGTCCTTGCTCACGGGGGAGCTCTACACTCTCCCAGAAAAGGGGACACCAGAGTGTAGCAAGAATTTCTGCTGATTGTAAGAATCCTGAAGAGAATCAAAAAAGAAAAAATGATCGGGGAGACTGTGGCTCTGGGCAGGCACAATGTGCGCAGGGCAGGCATCCCTGAAACAAGAGCATTTAAGCAACACTGGAATAGCAAGAAGAACCTCACTCTGCACAGATCTAGAGAAAGAACAGATGCAGGTTAGGCCACCATCTTCCCGGGTTTCACTTCCAATCAACTAAGCTTTGGCAATACTAGATTCCAAAGCACGCAGACGTGTTTAATTTTAAAATCTTAAATTGCGTCCTGCGCCTGCTAGAAAAATACATCCTGAAACTCAGATATTTTTAGAAGCGTCCACTTCAGTTTCCTCAAGTACTTTTTTCCAGTTCTACCACAAGACCCAAATAGCCCAGGTACGTCAGCCTCCTCTAAATACCTGAAACTGCATTCATTAGGCACTTTTTAAAAGATTGGGTCTTACTTCAAAGCTGAATGACTTGATTACTCCCCTAACAGAATACATTACGCTGATTACAGGATTATTCACGTGCCATTTGGAAAAGGTTGGGCAACATTTCTCAACATTCCACCCACCAACAAACAGAGTCCTGGAAGTGGAAAAAGTAATGCTAATATTCAAATGCCCTCCATGCCCTGATCCCATGAGGAAATTCCTCTCCACTCTTCTTCAGCCAATATAAAGAAGGGGGGGTGGCTCTTTTGGTACCATATAGCTGAGAGAAAATAAAAGAGAAAAGCATCAGCAGCGTCCCAAATATAAAGCTGTTCCTATGCTCTAACATACACTAGGCACTCAGCAAATACTGGTTCCTTTCCCAATTCCCCTTTTCTCTTGTGTGCCAAAACACTGAGTATTGATTTTTATATCAATAATTTGCCAATAACATATTCATTGGCTCATTTTTTACCTGTCACTCCAGTGCTGTGTTTTCAGGCTGCTGGCAATTGATTCAGCTTCATCAATTCATAAGAATGTTTTGGCGTGAGAAGAGGGGTCAGGAGGTGGAAGCATTATAACTGTGATTCGCTGCTAATCAATAATTAGGATTTTATGCTCAAGACAATCAAATTCCTATTATTTTACATTTTTATACATTTTTAAAGGAACGCTTCCTAAAGGCTGAAATGAAAAACAGGGTATTACAAGTTCAAATAAGCTATAAATTAGACAAAGAAGAATAATTCTACGGAACACCATTTTATTAGCTAATCAAAGTGTCTTTTTTTTTTTCTATTGGCATCTACTTACTGTCATGTAATTTCCATAAGGAAACCATCTGTATTTATAAAAGAATTATCTTTGTGGTGATCCAGCAATCTACAAACAGCAGTGATATTTAACTTTTCTTAGGGGATCAATTTTAGAACTGGGTTAAAGGATTTATAAGTCTCTTTTTCATGATAAACCTTACAAGGACTTGTTCATACATCTCTGTGACATTGGAAACACTTGAAACAGAAAAACAAAACCAACAACAAAATGTAATTTTGATTTATTAAAATGGTAAGGTTCTGGATCCTGACTTGTACATTTTTTAATCAAGCAGAATGAGGCTCCACTATAAAGTCCAGAAAATAATCATAAATAAAAGATTTCCTCTTATTTTATTTTGGCTGGAAGGGCAAGTTAATTTTCAGTGTGATCGGATTCGGTGCCCTATGGCTCAGACAGAACCCAGTGTGAGCCAAGGTCACTGCTATGGGTTTAATCAGGATCCCGCATGGTCACTCAGTTATGACTCATGGTCAAACCCTGCCTTGTGCGGTTCTTAATGCTGACCTTGCAGGGCAAGCCATCGGCCCATGAGGGCCAGTCAAGATGGTGGAGATGGGCCAGACACCCCCTCACCACTGACAAAATAGAAACCCATAACAGACTTCCTTCTTTAGGGCACATACTGCAGAAACAAGTGACAAACAGGGAGATATTTGTTTAAAGGCTTTCAGTGAGCCCTGGCCAGGTGGCTCAGTTGGTTGGAGCATTGTCCCCTACAGCAAAAGACTGCAGGTTTTATCCAGGTCAGGACACATACCTATGTTGTGGGTTTGATCCTAGGCTATACAAGAGGTAACTGATTGATATTTCTCTCTGCCTCTCTCTCTACACTTCCTCTCTCTCTAAAATCAATAAAAATATCCTTGAGTGAGGATTAAAATAATAATAATAATAATTTTTAAGAAGAGTTTCAGTCACTACCAAATAGGACCTCAGGCAGAGCAGTCTTTTGTTTTACAAAGGTATATAACTTCAGCTTTGAGTCACTCAATAAGAGGACGATGCAGTCTGAGAACATCAATCAAAGACAAAAATCTCACTCTTGGTTAGGATAGAAATTTCTCCAGTAATAATCAATTACTTTGTAAATTTAATTTTAAGCAAGATTTAAAGGAATTATGATTTAAAATGTACATGGCATACTAACCAACAGGATACAATAGCAAAATACAAATTAATATTTATATTTCATTGATTGGTTCTTTAATTTATATATGTTCATACATATACTTTTTTAAAGAGACAATAAGTACCATGTAGGCAGGGACCATAATTGTTTTATTCATTGTGCCTGATACTGAATACAATACTTAATATATGGTAGGAATTCATGAATGTGTATAAATTAAAGATTTAATCAATGAAATATAAATATTAGTTTGTATGTTGTTGTATTTTGTTGGTTGGTATGCCGTGTACATTTTTAATCATAATTCCTTCAAATCTTGCTTAAAATTAAGTTTACAAAGTAATTGATTATTACTGGAGAAATTTCTATTCTAACCAAGAGTGAGATTTTTGTCTTTGATTCATGTTCTCAGACTGCATCGTCCTCTTATGGAATGACTCAAAGCTGAAGTAATATACCTTTGTAAAACAAAAGACTGCTCTGCCTGAGGTCCTATTTGGTAGTCACTGAAACCCTTTTTAAAAAAATTATTTTTTTAATCCTCACTTGAGGATATGTTTATTTATTTTAGAGAGAGAGGAAGAGGGAGAGGGAAAGAGAGGGAGAGAGAAAGTGACATCAATTTGTTGCCTCCCATACAACCTGGGGTCACACACAAGAATAAATTCAAAATGGATTAAAGACTTAAATGTTAGAGCCGAAATCATAAAAATCCTAGAAGAAAACATAGGCAGTAAAATCTTGGACACTGCTTGTAGCAATATTTTAATCTGATATATTTCCCCCGGCAAGGGAAACCAAAGAAAAAATAAACAAATGGGACTACATCAAACTAAAAAGTTTTTGCATAGCAAAAGAAATGATCAACAAAATAAAAAGACAATCCACGGAATGGGAGAGTATATTTGCCAATCCATCTGATAAGGGGTTAATATACAAAATTAATAAAGAACTTATAAAACTCAATACCAAAAAATCCAATTAAAAAACAGGCCAAGGACCAGAATTAACACTTCTCCAAAGAGGACACACAGATGACCAATAGACATATGAAAAAATGCTCAACTCCACTAATCATCAGAGAAATGTGATTAAAATCACAATGAGATATCACCTCACACCAGTCAAAATGGCCATCATCAATAAATCAACAAATAATAAGTGCTGGCAAGGATGCGGAGAAAGGAGAACCCTTCTGCACTGTTGGTGGGAATGCAGTATGGAGATACCTCGAAAAATTAAAAATGGAATTGCCTTTCAACCCAGCAATACACCTTCTGGGAATATATCTGAAGAAACCCAAACACTAATTTGAAAGAACATAAGCACTCTTGTGTTCATTGCAACATTATTTACAATCACCAAAACATGGAAGCAGTCCCAGTGTCCATCTGTAGATGAATGGATAAAACAACTATGGGACATTTACACATGGAAAACTACGCAGCCATGAAAAAGAAGAAACATTTACCCTTTGCAACAGCATGGATGGACCTAGAGAACATTATGCTAAGTGAAATAAATGAGTCAGAGAAAGAAGTACCATATAATTTCACTCATATGTGGAATCTAGTGAACAAATTGAACTAATAAGCAAAACAGAAACAGACTCATAGATAGAAAGCAGGCTGACAGCTATGGGTTGGGGAGCTCAGGGAGTGGAGGGATCTAGCAAAAAGGAAAAGGACCCATGGATGTGGACAAGAGTGTGGTGATTGAGGTGGGGAGGGGGTATAAGGGAGATAAATGGTAATGGAAAAAGTACAGTAAAGACCTCTTTATAAAAAGTATGTGTAAATGAGCAATTGAGTGGAACATCACCAAATCATATTAGTGATTGAACTAAGATATATAACTATTCTCTTTCCCTCTCTCTCTAATATAGTTTTATTGCTTTTAAAATTTAAAACATTTATTTCCTTTAAAAAATTTGATTATGCACCAGAGTCAGGAAATAATCATTCTAGATCTTGGTTTTTGTATTTGCTTTTTGTTTGTTTCTTTTTTGAAATAGTATTCATTGAAATGTTAACATTTGGAGGAATTTTGATTATTGAATTTCTAAAATACTTTAAGAAAACGGTGTTGAGGAAAACATAACAAAAACCTACTCAGGAATAGAAAATGGGTTTTCTTGGGGAAAGATAAGGACTCAGGATCATTTATCCCAGGAAGTAACTTGATTATTATCTCTCTGGGAAATAAGCATATGGACTCTAGAAGCAGAGAAGTTCTATTTTCAAGTCCTGCCTCTACTACTATGTAGTGAGAATCTCTCCAGATCTTATTTTTCTTATCCATTAAAGGGACATATCACAAGAAGTAAATGAGTATAGTAAACATGCAAATAATCTTAGTATGTAGTCCTTGATCACTATTAGCTACCTTCATCACCACACTGTATCATCACCATCATCATCATCACCTCAAAAAGAACTCAATGTTTACTGTAATAAAGGGCAGCTTTTGAGTATCCTAGCTAAAACCCCAAATGAAGCTGGTGACAATCTTTCTTGAGAAAACATTAGAATTAATTCAGAATCCTAGCATTTCTCACGGTGACATGTGCAACCTTGGAGCAAACTCTTCAGCCTCTGTCTCTGCTTTCCCAGCTCTAAAGTGCATCTAATAGAACTTATTTAATGAAATACATTAAATATAGAATGCTGCCAATTTTATAGAAATGCACATTCTGACAACAGTCTACCATAAAAATGGTCTCTTTTTTAACAACCCATGATAAAAATTTCCAGAAAGATTAAAAACTTGAATTTCAGCTCCATTAGTCACAACATAGTTCACAGCGCTTATATTCTGCTGTCCCAGTTATCTGGTCAGGAAAATGGGGGAAAGAGTATGCTCTTTGTAAGGATGACAAATTAGACGTGCAAAGTACCCAGGAGAGGGGCTGGCAGAACAGACACATCACTGATAGGGACCCTCCGTTCTTATCTGTTAAACTGTGATTCAGAATATTCCATATTTAATATGTATATCCCCATACTCTAAAATCCTTTAAATGAAAAGCATTATAAATAACTTTTAGGTGATCTTTAAATAATTCTACATAGTTTGGAGGGAAGAAAACCTATAGAAAAGTAAAATATCCAGAGTGTCAGGTATACACTATAATAATTGTGTATGATATTGCTAATACAGTTCAATCTAAACTGCAGTCTCATATTTGTCTTAATCATACATAACCAAACACTAATAAAAATTGCTGCCTTATATTTCAAATTAATAATTATGGTAGTAAACATTAACAACATGTCAGATTTAAGATGGTGATTTGTTCTGAAATGTATTAGAGATCATTATACTGTATGATAATTTTAATTACAGTTGGGTAGTGAGAGTGCATGCAGCAATCTACAGCTCCAAGTGCATTGTGGGAATAATGCAGGTCTCCTTAAGCCCTGGCTCTGACTCCCATTATCCAAGTTCAAGAGATGCACTATTCTTTCTCCACCTGCAAATTGTGAACCAGTTTCCCCTACAGAATCAGCATTATCACAAGGTTTGGAACCATTCTTCCAGGGCTTAAATTCCTGTTTTATTATTCTCTAGCCATGTGAATTTGACTAACAGTAGTTTCTCTGTGCTTCAGTTTTCTTGTCTTTGAAACAAAAAACCTGGTAGTACCTACCTACCTCAAATGATGCTAATAGCAGCTAAATAAGATCATACTTAACCTAGCACCTGGAACATAGTGTCTTCCATACATACTAATGGTTATCATCATTTTGTATTAATATAAACCTGGTCAATCATTTTCCTACACTTTTAAGACCATGGTTTTAATAATAGTAACCAAGTATCCTATTTAAAGTAGTAATGTGCTGAATGTTAGCTTCTATCTCTCAGGACACTTTATTCAAAATTCAGTTTCTCCTTTCTTCTCTCCTCCCATGTTTTCTCCATTTCTCACTCACTCAGTGTTGTGAGTTGAAGGAGAGACCCTGCTCTTTATATTTTGACCTCTCAGGAATGTCTGGCTTTGTTTGGCTCATCCTTTTTTGGCTTCTATCTCCATGTTGGCTTTGACCATGACCTCTAAACATAGTCTAGCATGCATTGTATGCTCCGTTAACAGTAACACTGGAGAGACACTGAGAAACTCCAATCCCACAAGTCAGTCAGTGTAGGAGCC
Source organism: Furipterus horrens (assembly GCF_987537825.1). Classification (NCBI taxonomy): domain Eukaryota; kingdom Metazoa; phylum Chordata; class Mammalia; order Chiroptera; family Furipteridae; genus Furipterus; species Furipterus horrens. The sequence continues at coordinate 204,346,445 of NW_028327172.1, read as the reverse complement.
ATGAGACTCTAACCTCCACCCATATTACAAATTAACATCTGATCACTAGGCCTTAATTTAGGGTTTTAGTGCCCCTATCCCCACCCTCCCCCCTCATCCATCTACCTCCACCCCCAAAAAGTTAAATTTGTTACTCTAACATAAAAACCACTTGTGTATTCAGTTACCTATTCCCACCCCCTTTTAAAGATCTCTGGATTTATTCAATATAAAAAATAAATTTAAAAGATCTCTGGTCTTGTACTCTTTGCAGGACCTTCCCAGCGCCAAGAGCTCCTTGCATGTCCATGGTCTCCGGCAAAGTGGGGAAGAACTCCCAGCATTATGATAAAGTACCTTTCCTGCCTACATTTGCAAACTGTTTCAGGTAAAATATTGAGGGGAACAGACTGGACTGCTAATTAGAGAACTGTCTAAAACCACCATGAACCGTATTTCCATCAGTGCAATAAGCAAAGATTCTTCATTAAAATCACTGTCCTCTGTAAGGGAAAGCTGTTTCAAATGCAATAGATCTAATTCACAGAAGTGATCATGCAGACCCAGGTACAGTATTCATTATTAACTTAAAAAGTATGCCAAATCAATTAAAAACCATTTTAAAGGGAAGGAATAAAATTTAGTTCTACCTAACTGCAGCTCAGCTCTAATTTATCTTCCAGCCACTTTCAAGGGATTTTACTTGGTTCTTCATCTAACATTCATCAGAAAGAGTAATTCTCGGTGAAATGACAATGGCATTTCTTGCATCTTTTAATGCAAATGTTCCCATTCTTCGGAAATGGAGAGCAGCTTCTCCAATAAAGACTCCCTTCAAGGTGCAAAGTGAAGAGCTCCAGGGATCTGCTTGAGGAGAATAAAACATTACATTGCAAAAGCTGCTCGCGTTTAAAACGCAGCCTGCATCCTTATGACAAATTGTGTTCCAAATATAGGTTAGTTACAACATGTTTGTTATAAGGCGAGGCATATAAATTCCTGCCCTGTCTTTCTTTACAAACATGTCAAGACTTGTGAACCTTTAATGAAATGCAGCATTTTAGAGGCAAGAGGAAGCTACAAAAGAAGCCATAAACAAGAAGTTCCTTTCCTAGCCCTGGGGCCTTCTCACGCTGGTGACGGTTTCCCTTTAGCAGAGATACCGTGTCATCTCAGAACCAAGTGGGCCTCAGAGGTCATTGGGACAACCACTCAGGTGAACAACCGCTTACAGATGAACAGATGGGGCTGGCAAGGGGCAGAGACGACCAGTCCCTCCCAGGTCGGGCCTGACCAGTAGTGCCACATGGCTGACCGGACTCTAAAATAGACTTTGCCCTATTGGGGCACCTTTGTAAGTCCCATGGGGCACCAAACTTCTGGTGTTCAGATAAAAGTTCCATAAAACCTTGGAAGGGAGCTTATCCCAGAGGGATATTTTTAGTCATGCTACAGAAGTTAGTTGGATTGCTTTTACAGTTGGCATTTTTTTTTTTAACCAAGGCTCAGAAGTATAATTCATCTCATTTGTTAACTCATTTTCTCCCTTTTAAGTAAATCACCACTCACCACTGTTCACTGGTACCCAGAGCTTCCTACTCAATCCCTCCCCAGAATGGGGCTTTCTGAGAAAGCCAGAACATAGCAGTCTGCCCCGGTTTTGGTTTAAAGCAAGGGTCAGCAAACCTTTTCAGTAAAGGGCCAGAGAGGGACTATTTTAGGCTTTGCAGGCCATTTCATCTGTGTCTGAACAACGCAACCCAGTTGTATAAAAGGAGCCACAGACAATATGTAAACAAATGAGTATGGCTGTATCGTTAAGACTAGATTTGTCCACGCTGAAATTGAACTTCATACAGCTTCCATGTGACGTGAAGTGTTATTCTTCTTTTGATCTTTACTCAACCATTTTAAAATGCAAAAGCCATTCTCAGCTCATGCGCTATCCAAATACAGGTAGTGGGCCAGATCTGTGTCCCCCCAACCTGCAGGTTGCCACCCCTGTTTAGAGTTAGGACAGCACTCATTGCAGAGAAAATTTCCTTTCGCTACCCAGATGTTCTCTTTATGCCTGACTGCTGGCACTCACCTGGCTAACCCGCATTCTCTAATAAATAAGCTGGCTTTTCCATTGGTGTGTAACAGGTATGACTTCAGTGAGGTCATGTCTGACTTGCTAGTGACTTCAAGAATCACACAGTGTTTCTGGGTGGGTATATCTTTTTTGGTGTGAAATATAACTGAAATCACTAACTTGGTCCCCAAGAAACAGTTGTGAAATTATGTCATTATTATACCACCCAGATTTTTTTTTTAATTTTTCATCCATGAAACAGTTGATATATGTTCTACTGCTGCATTTTTAGCCTTCATACATAAATAAGGCTTTAATTTGGGGAAAAAAATGTTTTAGTTTTGCATATGGCCAATATTAGCACCAATAAGTCAATCATGAAATCATTATCAATCTTTTGTCTGTACAATGAAGTAAGTAGGAGCGCTCCATATAAATACCTTTACACACAGCACAGCTCTACCGGCATCAGCATATTACAAAAACCAATTTTCTTACATCAACTTCTATCTACTTCTAATTCTGTAGCATAGCTCTGGGGAGTTGCTACAAGGTCTGTGTAAACCGAAAATCTAAATAACATTATGACGCCTATTACAGAACTAATTTATAATCTAATACCCCAGTCGAATTTAATATCCTATTTATTTATTCAAGCAAAATATCTGGAAAAATATGTCACATCATAATGTAGTTGTTATGAAAATGGAAAAATAAAACATAACTTCAGAAAAGGCATGATAATTGCTAGAGGCAGGTATGAGCAAGAATTCCAGAGCCCCTCACACAAAGGAGAGATGGGGCCCTTTAATAAATAGAATTTTTGCTTTATAATGCAATTATTGTCAAATTTAGTATTTTACATCAAATTTACAACTTTAAAATGTGATTCCTATTAATGTTATCTGCTCAGAGCTACTGCAGCGTAAAACTGTTGGCCAGCAGATGCCACCTCATCAACTGTCTGTGACAACTCCATTCTCATCCCGGATGGAAGAACTGAGTTTATGGCAGCATTTATAAGCATGCATTGCCAATCCAAATGCTCAAGTGATGAGCATTTATATACTACACACTGGCTAATGGGAAAAACTATAGAGATGCGTCTCAGAATACTAAGTTACACACTGATTTCCTTATCTTAAAATAAAAGGAGGAAGGGAGGGAGATAGTAGGGAAGGAAGAAGAGAGACAGGAAAAAAAAAAGAGAGAGAGGAAGGAAGGACAGAAGGAAAGGAGTAGAGGAAGATATTACAGCATTTGAATAAGAAAAGCTACAGAAAGCATAAATATAAACACACTGGGAGGCGATAGTTACATCCTACCACTGGATGTTTCTGGCCATCCAGGAAGTGGAAATGATTTGATGGAAGTTCAGTGGGGCTGGAAATACATTTACAGGGGAGTTCCCATGACTCAGAAAGAAGACAGCAGCACCTGAACCCTTCCAGTGAATAAGGAAATGTCTCCTGCTTTCTTTTTCTTGAGAGAGAGGCCATGTCTATAGTTACAGTAGCAGCCCAAAGTCATGGTTGTTTCAGATCCTGAAGTACGTGTGCAACCAAGGACACACACACACATGCACACCTACACTCACAGTGGTGACTTTCAGTCCTCACAGAAAAAGCAGGATAAGCAGCCATCTACGTTACAGGTCTCAAACCTTGAGGTCTTTGAGTCCTACTCTAAACCTGTGTGTGTGGATTATGAGCCCTATTCTAGACCTCATGTATTTTCAATAAGTTCCCCAAGTTATTCTGATGCCCCTCAAACTATAGGCACCAGTGGCTTCTGTGATCATATTTTAAAGCATCTAGGAAGAGTCCTTTGGTTCAGAAATTATTATAACACTACTCCCCTAATAACCAGGAATCTCATAATTAGCAATTCATTGTTTTGCCTTTTAAAGGTTCTCTGGTCTCCCAGGGTACTGAAATTAACTCAAATATACCTAGGAGAAGAAATAGCTTAAGTCCTCATATCAGATCATGTCTTGTTAGATGTTCAGCCCTGCAGAAATTAAATGAGGCACCCCCAAATGGAATAGGCAAGAAACTGAGTCCAACATCAAGAGAAATTCACATTCAGGTCCCTAATGTGTTTCAGAAAGTACTCAGCTCCAAACAAGTAGTCCTTCATGGGTATCCATTTTCAAAAACATACAGTCAGAGACTTTGGTGTAAGCATATGCTCTCTCCTGACAGATGGGCCTCCTCTAATGGTTTCCCTTCTCCAAATATAGAGCTGGACCCCTTATTTCCCAAGCATCTCTCCTTGTGTAGATTCTGCCCCTCTCCCCCTACTAGTATCAGCTCAGTTAGGATGCTTGGGGACTAGGAAAGCCTGCTCTTCCCTGACTCATTATCCCTGCTCTTTGTGAAAAGTACACGCGTGCAAAAGAAACCCAGCTCAGCACTCTATTGATTATTACCTATAAATCTGGCTACTCGTAAAAAGGCTTCATGAAATAGAGTCCAGGGACATAAATCTCTCTAAGAGAGATGCAATCTGATGGGAAATAAAATTTCCTCATTTCATTTATTCCTTTGTTTAAAAGACTGACTTTACAATCAGCTGAAAACATTAACATGAGATTGGCAGGGAGACAGAAACAGAGTGGGTTTGGGGTCAGACGGACAGGACAGCAAATGCTCCCTGCGCCACTCACTGGCTGTGTCACCAGCAAGTGACTGATCCTCTCTGAGCCTCAGTTTTGTCATCATCTCTAAAGTAAGTATAATGAATTCCCTTGAATGGTTGCTATGTTAATACACTGTAATGTACCAAACATACTTTGGGAGCAGCACATCCCTACTTCTTTTTAATAAAAAAAAAAAAGAAAGATAATAATTACTACCCCCCCCCAAATCCATACAGATCCAAGCAACAATCTATGAGATAGTTTCATCTACTCACTTGATATTTATTGAGCACCAACTATGTGTCGGGCCTTGTCCTAGGTGCTGGGAATTGTCTAAGCTTGACTTCTGATTTTAAAACGTTACAGCATCAGCATTTTAGGTGACACACAAGAAAAAGAGGTGGTGGGAAAGCCATATTTTTTTGCAGAAACCCATAAACTGCACACAGGCTTAGTCCTCTTTGTCCCTCATAGAACGTGAAGAGTGTGTCTGTCCTCTCAGAAGCCTGAGACCTGAAACCCAGCCCCACACCTTGGTTCTCTTAGCTCCCAGACGAAGGTCTGTCTCTGAAGTCCCACACTATATTGCCATTTGATTTAACAAACTGACAGACCCTTAGACTGAGAGCTTTATGAGGCAAGAGACAAAGTCATGGTCATCTTTTTCTTCCCTCCCTCACCAGAAGAGTGAGGTGCACAGGCTCGTCCAACGGCCCCTCTGGGACTCTACTTCCTGAAGAAAAATCCTCACCATGGACATACCCCAGGTCACTCCTAGTGACCAGAAAGTCCACCCCTGAGCTTAAACAGCTGAGTTCCAGTTACATTTTCCCATAGCAAAATATGACAAACCGAAACTGTATGCTCCTAGAACATAAAAAACAGCATTAGCACTGCCACTTTGACCAGCCAGCAAAATTGCCCGCTGCTTCTCCCATCTGATCTTTGTGGCGTTGCAACTCCAAGCCCCTGTGATCTGACCACACGGCAACACCCACGCTCTACACTCTTCCCACGTGCTCAAACAGTAAAATGGTCTTTGGCTTGAGAGAGCCAAGAGCCTGTCAGTTTCCCTTTTTTCCTTAAAATATATGGTGCAGCTGAACAAGAACCCTTGAACTGACCCAATGGTGAGCAAAGAGCAAAGCAAGTTTTAGTGCTTTCCCAGGAATCTTGAGAAAGAGAAACTATGAATCCAGTGAGTGGTCCTTGTACAACCCCATTCACAGGCAGAGAAGTCTGGAACTGGAGAAAGGGAACAGGGATGTGTTCACATGATGCAGAAAGAAGTAACAGGGGACGAGAGAACAATTTCTTCTATCTTGAATTCTGTATAGTTAGGCCAAGCATTTGTTATTGTTGTGTCTAGCTCGCTAACCCCCCCCCCCCCAAAAAAAAAGAAATAAAGTAAAATCAAACAAACAAAGAATTCAGCAGCCAGAGCCAGGCAGACTCTCTGCCTTGATTCACACGCGGTCTCCTCACTCCCTACTCCCGCCCCAGATGGTGGCGATGCTCCACTGACACACGCTGCACCCTGAGGCACTGACACTTCCTCTGCTGTCCCTCTGCGAGGGTGGCTGGCAGCTCCCAGTCTCAGCTGCCATGGGGCCAACTTCGCCTCCCCCTTCTCCTACTCTCCGCACCCCATCAAAATGGCACGTTGCTAGAAACGTGCTCAGAATGTGTGATTTGGGGCAAATAGTTGCTGGAGTTCCCATATGCTTAAGGTACAGAACTGGGCCACCGAGAAAAAGGAATTTAAGCATTCTAGAAAACAGCAGGAGAGCAAATTGGCCTTTCCCTCCCAGAGCTATTATTAGAGAGGCCCAGCCCAATTCAACCAGAAAGCCAGTCTCTAGACCATCCGCTGGCTCTCTACCCCTCCCCACCCCCAACAATGTCCCCCGTATCACGCCCCCTTTCAAATAGGACGACGCTAATGCATCTCAGCCAGACACGCGTCTCATCTTTAATGGTGACCACTGGCTCGCAGAGATCAGCAGAAGCATCCCTTCTCACACAGCCACTTAACGGTCCAAAGTTTAATTTCACATAATACCAAGAACTTACAGAACGTGGCATTGCCTTTGATTTGTACTCGTGGAACTCGGCGACCTGCTAGCTCTTCTCTCTGTGTACCTGCTGAAGTCGCAGCTGCTGCCTAAACTTTGTAAATAAATGCTAAACAAAAGCCAAATAAAGAAACTAACTTCCCAGGAAGCGGAAGGGGCAGGAGATCACAGTTTCTGTTCTCTGAAATATGTTGTGACCCGCTTCCAAGCTCCATCCTGGAGGCTCAGGTGTGTCTCTGTTCTCCTGTGTCTTGGATGCTCTTTTACCAGAAGGCCCGGGGGCGGAGGTGGTGGTGGGGCGGGGGGGACGGGAAGGATGAGGAGTGGGTGTAGGAGAAGAAAGGAAGGCAGGGAGGGAGGGAAGCAGGGAAGGAGGGAGGGAGGAAGAGAAGAAGGAAAAACAGGAAAAAGGGAAGGATAAAAGAAATGAGGGAGGGAATAGGAAAGGGAGGAAAGGAAGAGGGAAATAAAGCCTTTCCTATTATTTGTCCCCCAACTAATAAGTAGAAAATATGAACTGGGAAGACTATTATTTCTTATAGTACACATTTCTACAGAAATGAGAAATTCTGGAGTCAATTTTTTCAATGAGATTAATCTCCAATTGTAAAGTGGAAATTAAGGAGAAAGCAGGTTTCACTTGATCCTCAACTTCTCAGGCCCATATCCATTGCATACATGAAGACATCGCTGGGTGGGCCCCTTCATTGCTCTTGGCCCTTTGGCCTTCCGGGACCTGTTTCTCAACAGCAACTCCTTGCTGAAGGATTATAGAGTTCATTACTCAAGAGACTCTGGCATGTTGCAGTCTGTGTTCTCTTGGGCACAGGTAATGTACAACTGAATCAACCAACCAAAGTTGGCGAAGCCCAGCATTTCTCATCATGGGTAAAAATAGATGTTATAAGATGGCTGTCAGGCAGCCACCTCTATTTCCCTGCCTATCTCAAAGGATACATCCATCCCATATGCAAAATGAGGAACTAGAAGGAGGTATAGGCGTGACAGATGGACTAGATGTGACAAACAGTCCATCTCTGCCTTTCAGATTCTGGTCCCTGGTGACTCAAGCCAAGTAAATTCAGTAACAATGATGACACTTGTAGCTTCTATCTACTAAAGGCTCACATGCCAGGTTCTGGGTTATAGTGCTTTATGTACCTCACCTTCTCCCAATAAACCTGGAATTCCATGAAGGACGAAGATCTTGTCTCTGCTGTTTTCTCCTTTTGTTTTTTGTTGTCATTGCTGTTGTTATTTGCCCTTGTCCTTCCCACATAATAGTAGCTCACCCTTACATAGCACTGACTCGGGACCATGCACTGTTCTAAGGGCATCCCATATAGAAACTCATCAAATCCTCACAACAAGCCTGTGAGGTAGATACTCTTATTAGCCCCACTTCTTAATAGATGCAAAAACTTAGGGTCAGAGTCCTTAGCTAGCTTGTCCAAGGAGCGGTGCAACCCATGTTCAAGTAGATATTCTGCTTCTAGAACCCATGCTTTTAACTCTTCTGTTCTTGGAGGGTGTTTACTGCACCAATAAACATTTTTTGAATGACTGAAGGCTGTCAGGTAAGCATAACAACAACATCCAGGGGGAAAAGATGATTATCCTTATCTACAAATTAGGAAACTACGACTCAGAGTGGCCCATTCATTTGCCCAAGGTCACACAGCTAAGTGTGCAGAATTAGGACTCAACTCAGGCCTTTTAGACATGGAGGTCCATGATCTTGAAACAATTGTGGTTTCAAACAACTCACTGCTCAGGACTTTCATTCAGGGCGTCATGTCCCCCACCTTATCAATAAGAGCATCTAGTTTTGCACACAAAGAAACTTGTTTATAATAAAGCAGACATAACTCTGGAAAGGTCTGCATCTCTTTTCTGTTCTCCCCAATAAGCTGTGTAACAAAAAAAAAAAGGCTGGTATTTTAGATGACAAGTGAGAAGTGGGTCAGGCAGCTCTCTGATTTCAAAGGAGCCTGTTCACCAGAGCTTGTCACTGAGGAGGACCTTCTCTGTGTGGTTAATTCTGTAATGAATGTCCCTGCCTTGGGCTCTGGCCATTGCTTACTCAGTAGTGGAAATTCTTGATCCCAAGGAACACAGAAAAGAGGGGCGCTGATGGCACAGCCTGGGTAAGTCAAGGACATTGGCCCTCTCTCACCCTGGCACAGTAGGTCAGCAAGGTCCTCCTCAGCTGTGAAGACTCTTCCCTTTCCCTGACACCTGCTCCCACAGCTCGCTCCTAAATGACTGCTCTTCCATCTGATTATTTTTCTTCCACACTCACCTGTCAGCCAACTTTTCATTTTTTAAAAAGTTTTAAAAATGTATTACTCCTGAAGCGAGAACCTGAGAATGAGCAGGCGATTAACGGAATCATTTGACTGACCTTCAGGAGACCCAAAGGTGGGTGATTGATGAAATGGCTACGGGTTTAAGCAGCAGGTCAGCTTCAATAATACGGCTGCTACTTCCCACGGTCTTTACAACCCAATTCTCTCATTGGCCTTCACTTCTCCTTTGCAGCAGTGTGAAGGCCAGGACATAGGACTGACTCCACCACAAGCTGTCCTCCTGTGCCGCTCGTTGTGTAGTGACAAAGACATGGCATTGGCACTGGAGCCAAAACTATCGCAATCTGACGCCGGACATAATTGTCTTCAACCACTGAAGTTCCCTGTTAGTTACTTTCCCACAATAATCCAAATCAGCCTCCCTTTGGGGTCCCACAGGTGCTTACCGGGAGAGGGAGTCTCCACTGCACCACTAGTCAGCCCATTACTGCTGCCCCTTCCCTGTGCTTAAAATGAGGGTCATAAAACCAACCTCCGCACCCTCAGATATCTGAAACATTAAAGTTCTCCTTCTAGCTGGTAACATTTTAACTTGAAAGAGGGAACCAAAACAGGAAAAAAACCTTCCTTCATGAAATTTTTTTCTGCCAACTTCTAAGGGTCAGTAATAGATAACTCTTTAACTCATCAACACTTAAGAACATACTTCAGATGTTGTCTGGAAAGTAACCCAATCAATATAAAATAGTGATAACAATAATAACAACTAAAGGGCCACTGTATCACTTTGACTCCTCAAGAGGTTTTCTCTGAAGTCAGGACAGTGGAGTGGGTAGGAGCAGGGGCTCAGGGCCCATACTACTCAGGTCAAAATCCTAGATCTTTCTCTCACCAGTTGTGTGATCTTGGGCAAGTCACTTAGCCTTATCCTGTCTCTGCTCTGTACACAGAATGGACATAATGATATCAAGCTCTTAAGGCCGCTGTAAGGATTAAATGCATCAATGCCTACAAAGTGTTAGAACAGGTCTGGGAATGCAATACATGCTTATACTATGGTATATTATTACTAATATTAGTCCAATTTTGTAAATGAGGATACTGAGGCTTTGGGAAATGAATTAAATGACATGCTCAAAGTTGTGACTATTGAGCAGAAGCACGGGGAGTTGGACCAGGCTGTCTAACTCCCAAGCCCAAGTTCTTCACCACTCCATTAGCTTCTTGCTAGGGTCAGTTTTCAGCTGTGAGTCTCTGAACTAACAGTCTTCTTTAGCCTTTGAAATCAGTTGAAGATGAACATTTTGAAAAGGAAAAGACCCCACAAGGGCAGCCCAAAGCCATAACAAGAAGGTATCTCCAGAGGGGCAGCAGGAAAGAGGTTCCCCAAAGTGCTACAGACTTGGGAACAGCTCAGCTCTATCTCCTCCAACCCTTAACAAAAAATAAATGAACCTTCCCAGTCTGTTCCTGTCTTGAAGCAGGATGTGAGGGTACAGTTTTCGTTCCTTGGAAAGGAAAGAAAAAATATCAAGACCCCTATTGAGACAGAAGGCATCACTTGGTGTTGTATGAAGCCTTTCATTCTAATGAGACTTGGCATTTGTAGAGTCAGTCTTGGGCAGAGGATGAAGAAATGGTTGCCTGCATAGGGTGATTTAAGAGGCCATGGAAAGACACAGCTTCCTCCAAAAAAATATTTATGTACCAACATCCTACTATTCATGATTTATGCTTTTGCACTTAGCTTGTATCCATTTGGCCTTCCTCTTTCAAAATGCAAATATGCCTCTGATGGGTAAAAAACTTGAATTCCCATTCCCAGTGGTGGCTGTGTTCCTCAGATCCCTTTCCCACGTGGCCCGACACACAGGCATGTGGATGTCTTCAGGAAAGAATGAGGAGTGAAAGGGTGACAGGGGGCTCTGAAAAACAGGTTGGGGGAAGGGAAACAAAAAACCAGCCTCTAAGAGTCTACCAAAGAGAAGGAACTCAATTTGACTTCCCATGAGAGAGACAGAAACATAGTACTGACTATGTTCTATGTTGGGTGCTTTCATGAACTATAGATTATAGCATTGAGCCTCAGAGAAGTTAAATGACTTGCCCAAGATCATGCAGCTAATAAGGGGCAGAGCTGAGATTTAAATACCTTTGTCTCCAAATCCCATGATCTTACCTCCATACTCTCTGCTTCTCTGTATTAAACTACCAGCTCTTGCAACTCAGATACCACCATGGGTCTCTATTACCAAACATGAATTTGTGCTCAGCCATCCTTTTCCAGATCATTGCGTTTACAAACTTCTCCCCCTCATACGTATTTTTCATCTCCTCACCGCTTCCAATGCAGTCATGAGGATAAAATATGTGATTTTGTTTCTTTCCATAATTTCTCCTCTGGAAGGCTACGGTCACAGTCCAAAGAAGCAGGGGTTGCACTGAAGCTTAAGGAAAAGCAAAACTATTAAAGCACAATCCATCCCTCTTCAACAACTCTGCCCTGACTCTCATGGAAACAATGCTCCCTGTTACATCAGCAGTCCCTTGAGATCCATCCAGCAGCCAAGAGCAAAATACCTGCACCAATCTGGGCCTTTTCTCCCTCCTTATCAATTCCCTGCATGCAAGCCTATCTCAGTGGGAAAATATCTGCTACAAAAAGGGAAGGAATAAATGGGATCTATAATTGCCCAAGCAGTCAGTCCCAGAGAGAGACCCAGAGTCCAAAACTTGGGATATGGCTCTTGCCACCACAAGAAAGTTGCCCAAAGCTACAGGCTTCTTACTCCCAGAGGTAAAGATAGGGAATTATCTGTTTTGAAGCCTCTTTCTTTCTTTCTTTCTTTCTTCCTTTCTTTATTTCTTCCTTTCTTTCTTTCTTTCTTCTTTTTTGCTAATGGAGACTGCTTGCTTGCATAGAGGCCAAAAATGCCTAAAGCAGCCATGGGCAAAAGTCGGTTTACAGTTGCATTATGCTATTCTTTTGAGTTTATAAAGCTATTGCAATAAGCATAACCTGCATGTCTTTTTCCATACGAACAACTGTAAACCTATCACACTTTGCCCACCCCTGTATTCCCTCTTCCAATCCACCTTAATCTAGAAGATTGGTATATGTCTTAACCATGACCACAGGCATGTGAGAGGAAAGTCTTGTAGGTATCTCCTGTGAGTTTTCACCCCACATAAAAAGATGTGCCTCAGCAGTAACTTTCCTTCTTGCGTTTGGGTTTGAACACATGATGCCCAGAGCAGCCACCATGTGATCCATCATGAAGAACCAGCCAGTGCACAGAGCTGGCTGAACGGAGGCACAGGGAGAACCTGGGCCTGGATGGCATCTCTGCATCTTTGATCCAATTACAGAACTACCTTGCCTCCACACCTCTTGTGCATTCATTATCTCGTGCTGTGTAACAATTACCCCACAGTTGAGCAGCTGAGAACAACAAACATTATTTCCTAGCTTCAGTGGGTCAGGAATCTTAGTGTGATGTAGGGGAGTGATGTTAACTTAGGGCCTTTGACAAGGCTACAGTCAGTCAAGATGCTGATCAGGGTGGCAGTCATTTCAAGGCTTGACTGGGGGAGGATCCGCCTCCAAACTCACCCATGTGGCAGTTGGCAGGCCTCAGAGGTCATTCACACAGGCCACCCCAAAGAGCTGCGTCACAACACAATGGCAGGTGTCCCTCAGAGTAAACAATACATGAGAGACCAAGGGAGAGTAGCCAACGTGGAAGCCACGGCCTTTTTTTTATGACCTAATATTAGAAGTGTCACCTTGTTACTCACTACTATATTCTAGTCTTTCGGTGCAAAAGTTCTCAACCTTGACACTGGTGACATTTCAGGTTGGGTCATTCTTTGCTGTGGGGCTGTGCCCTGTAGGATGTTTAGCAGCATACCTGGCCTCTATCTACTAGATGCCAGTATTACCACCCTCACCCCCAATTGTAACAAAAAAAAAAGAAGTCCTCAGACATTGTTGAACATCCCTTGTGGGACAATTACTCCCAGTTGAGTGACAAAATCTAGCCCACACCAGAGGGAAAAGATTATACAAAGGCATGAGTGCCATGAAGCGGGGACCACTGAGCGCCATTTTTGAACTTATATACCCCATCTTGCTTTATAAGATAATCAACGTTTTTAATGTCTAAGTCATTTAAAGTTCATCATTTGGTCATCTGAAACCATGATCTCCCTAATGGAAACAAAGGGACCAGCCACTTAGTTCACATATTAATATAACTGTTACTTATCCTGTCTTTCAAGAGTACTGAGTGAAAAGTCAAGCAAAGCGCCACGCTTTCCAATGAAATGACTCTACACTTATGTCCTGGGAAAGAACCAATATCTCCAATTTCAGACCAATAATATGCTTAGTACCACCCCCCAACACACACACACACACACATACACACACATGGGTTCTAAAGCAAAGACATCAACTGCCCCCATCTTGTGCATTTTCAATGAATGGAGAAGACACAAAATTCAGAATATAAAAGGTAGCAATTTAAAAAGGCTACCACTTAAAAAAAAAAAAAAAAGAATGACCAGTTAGATTCGGCAAACATTTAGTAAATGTCACATACTCAGAAAAAGGCTGCTGTTGACCTGCTTAGTATACAGTTGACACGGAGAAGACTTATCTACCGCCCAGAAGACTTTAAGAGTTGACTGTCTAGCCAAGGAGAATGACAACCAGCTGATCCTGAGGACCTTCTCTCATATTTGTGCCTCTTCACCACACACACACCCCCCACCTTTTCAGGGTGCCCCCCCATGTTAAATACTCTTGCGAGATCTAGCAAACATTGGATTCTTCCACAACCCATCCCAGTTCTCTGGTGAACCTACTGTTACATCCCAAACCCAAACCACAGGAGCCCATCCAGTGTACCAAGAACCCTTTCATTCTGCAGATCCCTCAGGAGCTGATCATTCAGTACAGTATCCCAGGGGCAAAGACTTCCTTTCTACCTTACAACAACCCCTGCTGGGTTTATCACCCCCCAGGCTTTCAACACCTGGTCCTCAGGAAAGACCATAGGGTGATTTTTGTTCCAAAACCAAGGATCTTTTTATTGGCCTAACTCCTCCCTCCACAGAGCTCCCTCAGGAGATTACAACGTCTGTAACAGGCATCCAAAACCAATTATCAACTAAGGGGCAACAGTCCCAGGAATAACTATGGAGTTCAAGATGAAAGGCTCTAAATGAAAGCTATTTCCAACACAAATATCTCTTCGAATGGTAGAAATAAACCTTGGGGGGAAATAGCATTATGGTAAAATGTGTTTTATGACACTGTAATGATTAATGGCATTTCACACTAATAACGTTGACAGGAAGAGGATATGAAAGACTAACGAAAGTGCAAATACAAATTTCCTTTTAATATCACCAGCATTTTTCTACAAGAGCAAGACATGTGCCAACAGGATAAGAGGAACAGCTATTTTAAAAGTCCAAAATAAATAAATAAGCAGCGGTAGAAATCCACAATACAACCAACTGAACAGTAAGTCTCATTTGATGAATTCCCCAGAGAGACTAATAAAAATAGTCCTCCCTCTTCTCACTACCCAATCTAGTTGGCTGACCAAGACTTACACCTAGATAGCATGGACTCTTACTGTATAAAGAAAAGCTTAGTTGTCTGAAGCAACAGTCTCACCTGTCCATTACTTTACTCCATTTCAGCAAATCCACGTCCTATATCTCCTTTCTTATCCTTCCCTGCACCCAGAACTGAGCCCTACTGTCAACACTGGCCCCTCCCCCACTGCTCTCTGTCCCATTCCCTCCAGCCACCTGGGACCTTTCCTTTTCTTTAGCAGGCCAACAATTTATTCTTTCTTCTGCACTTCCCCTTCCAGGAACTTGTCTCCATGGAGAACATAACTTCATGTGGTCGTGTTAAGTGCTATTTTATTTCACTTCCTTCTCTCTCTGACCCCTGGGATGAGCGGTCTATGTTCATTTTCTCACTAGACGTTTCTTCAATCTAGAGGAATTTGACATCTGGCAACTACTGTACTACTTGGGGAGACTCTCAACACGAGGAAGTCGTCAGTAGTATTCTTCTAGCCAAATCCAGAGGCCTCTTCTCATTTCTTATTCTGCTTACCTTCCCAGAGCATTTGACATTGATTACTGCTACCAGCTGCTTCTGATTTTTCTCCGGCTCTCTGACTTTTCCTTACAGCTCCTTTGTCCCTCCCAGCTTCATTGGTCAATATCCTGCAAAACTCAGTCTTAAGCCTTCCTCCTGTGTTAGAATCCCTACGCCTCTACTTCCTCATCTATAAAATGGAGATTTTTATAGTATCTCAGTGACCTGTTTTATGATATAAATAGCATAAATAATCCACATAAAGTGCTGAGCATGGTGCCTCCCAAAGTCAATGTGATGTATGATCATCATTGCCTTGCACACGCATTCCGAGCTCAAACTTGGGGCGGAAGCCCTAGGAGGACAGGGACTTTGCTTTGTTCACTCCTTTATCTATCGCTCATAGAATCAAGCCTGCACAAATGAGACCCCTAAAAATGATATTTTGAACCAACAGAAACAAAGAACATTTCAATTAACGACTCAGTACTGGAAATTCCAAAATACAGCCCCTTATGTATGCCTTCATTAGATTTTGATTTCAAGATCCATTTCATGTGACATTGAAGTCACAGTCTGACGAAAATTAAATTTAGTGTCTCTTTTCTTACCGGTGCCTGTTTGCAAAGTGCTCATTTTTATTAATTTCAAACAACCATTTTCCCCTTATCCTACGGATATAAATCTGGGTTCACATTTTACCCCCACCCCCGCATTGCACCCCTCCTCTCATGTATCTCATCCTTCCTTCCTTCCTCTCTGCTGTCACTTGAATCTGGATCTTTATCCCACTTTCTGACCCTCAGATCATCACCGCGTGGCCTCCTGAATGCTTTTCCAATTTCAATCTCCCTAAAGTATTCCACCCCATTGCCAGATGAATCCCCTGGAAATGGGTGCCTCGTCTCATTAATTTGTTTAAGAAGTTTGTCTCTTTCACTTTTTATAACAAGTTCAAACCCCTGAGCCTCACAAAACTGCTTATTTAAAATTTCCTCTCTCTGCCTCTCTCTCTCTCTCTCTCTCTCTCTCTCTCCCTCTCTCTCTCTGTCACACATACACACACACACAAAGCATCTCTTAACGACACAATAAATAAATTTCTTCCCACCATTTCCCCAATCTCGGTTTTAGAGTGGACAAGAAGTCATATGCAGCCCTTCTATGTCAGTGCATGTACCGTGTAAATGTTAAAAAGTATTCCTTGAACTTGAACTAGGATGGCATTAAACAGTAAACAATAGCCATGGCTGCCACTCATGTGGGCTCTTGCTCTCTTCCTGGCATGATGCTGAGCCCCACACACACCTACCTTCCAGTATCACATTTAGCCTCACAAAAACCCTAGGAGATAGAGAGTTTGGTCCCCAAGTGTGAGAACCCTGATGTTCAGAGAACAAGCCAAACACACAGCTACTAAAGTAGTCATTTTTATCCCAAGTCCTGCTGATCCCAAGGCCTAAACATTTAAGCTGAACTCGGGGGGTGGGGTGCCTGGTATGGAGACCAGTGGACATGAAGAATAAATTAGTAAAAAGAGAAAAGGAGCAGGAAGAAAACAGAAAGTCAGAGACAAACATCTGGTATGGAATCAGTGGAGAGTGGAAGAGTTGGAGAGAGAATTCACGAGAGAGTGTGAGAAATGAAGACATAAGTGAATTTGAGGAGAAAATGGCTAGAACAGCTGGAAGAAAATAACTAGGACTCCTGTGGATGCAGAACAGGAAAGGTTATCAAATTGGATGTCGGGCAGCAGTGAGTACAGAAAACCAGGGACGGGAGCCTTGCTTCTGCGGAGACAGAAAGAAATGGGTGAACAAAAAGAAAGAGAATACAGGGAGACAGGCCCAGAGGAGACCGCAGGCCTGACATGACCAGACAGGTACATCAGCGCAGAGGCTTCTCTCCCCTATACCTGCTACATGGGCACTGTCCTAAAAATGTGGCCTCTGCTCGCCCCCCAAGCATAGGGATGAACTCCAGGAAAACACATAGAAATAACCAGTTACAAAATAGCCACTCAACAAATACATTCTGCACCGAGAGAGAGAGAAAGATGAGGGTTTGCTTTCCATGGCCTGATTCTGTCAATTCTGGTTGCTTTCGAGAAAGGAGGGGCTGTAAAGAAATAAGAGGTCAGGACTGCTGTCCACGAGTCTGTGGAAAATGTCAATTACAAATAAGCAGGTAGTCAAGATGTTCCATCTCCTGGAGTGCCCTTTCCCAGAGAAACTTCCGAAATGTCACCCCATTAGGCCTGCCTGGCTTCCCTACCAAGGTGTGCTCTTCTCGAGCCCACCTCCCAGGTACCTGTCACTTCAAGGCCCAACCTTTCTTCAAGGCCCAAATCAAGAATGAGAGTTTTCCTACGTGCTTTCTAGAATAATCTCATTCCCAAGTACCTTCCCTTTGCTGTGAATTCTGGTACAGCACGTCACCCTAAACTGTTTTTATGGTGGTTAAGGGTACAAATGCCTTCTCCTTTGTACTTAAATCCAGGTCTGGCAGCATAGAAATGATATTTTCTCTATTTCTTACCTTCTGCATTTTCTTAGAGAAAGCCTAGACCAAAGCTGAGGCTATTTTTACGGAGTGAATGAGGAGATAGATAAATACATAAATGTATAAAACTTTTAGAATATACCTTGGCAGGCAGAAAGCCTATATAACTGTTAGTTATTATTATTACTATTTTAATAGCTACAGTGCCTTGCCTGGTACATAGTTGATGCTCAGAAAATATGACTTGAGTGATTCTTCAATGTCCATGGATATACAGTTAATGTCCCTAAAATGCATAATATAGCTTAATTTTTATGGAAGGCCTAATCTTTATGAACTTATATTTCTAAAGTCTGTCTCTGGAAATAAATATTTCATGCCTATTGCTACAAATTCTCTCTTTTTTTAAATAAACAGGAAGCAATTCAGAAGTATAGTTAGGTCATGAATAAAATAATAAGTAAGAATGAGCATAAACCAGCTGAGTTGCCACCAAGAACACCCAGTGAGGTCTCGACCTTCCCCAACCCCCACGGAACAAGCTTTCTGTGGGTAGAGAATCATAGGATTTTGAGATTTCTAACCAGAGTCAGTATTCACATGGGTCTCTTCATCCATGGCTACCAAATCACCATGCAGGTAAATTTTAATCTCTTGCTTTGAAAGATAAGAAACCAAGCAAAGGATTGCCTTTTGGGTCTTTTTTTCCCCATGATCCCACAAAGAAGCAATAGCAAGGCGATCAGCGCTCCCAGTTCTTTGGCACCGATCCTGTCCGTAGCTCTAGGACAATGACCACCAGGCGTTTTAAGATGGCAGCCCTACCTACAAAGCCTGTGCAGTAACACAGCACAACCCCAAACCCCTTGCCACCCCCCCCGCCCCACCAGGCCCCGCATGCAACATCAAGTCCTTGGGAAGGCTTCTGAGGAGGCAGTTTCGTGGGCAGCTGGCCATGCGGCAGTCAATCAGAGGCATCAATCTCAGCTTTCAACCCAGCTGCTTCTCCAATTAATGCAAAGCTGTTTAGTTAGTGCCTTGAGAGCTGGGATGGAGAAACAGCCTCAAAGAATATTCCATAAGGATAAAAGCAAAACCTCTTTCCAATCCTTATCACGAGATGTTTTTGTGTGTTTGTTTTCATTTTTTTAAGTTTACCCAAAAAGGAAGAGGATCGTAATAATCTCTTTCCCTCCAACACAACTTTTAGAGATGTTTATCGAAGCCAAAACCTCTCTTGACGTTTGCCAATTGCTAAAGAGGAGTTGAATTTCCTGCCAAATATACCCTCTCTTTTTCAGTGCTTATAAATAGATTATATATAAATAGGACAAGTTAATGCTGTTCATCTGATGAAATGGATTAAAATAGATGAACACAAAATTAAGGTAAGACAGGGTTCTTTTGGAGTTTGTGGGAAAAACATCAGAGAGAGCCTTGTGCAAAAATCCAGGGCACCAGACACTGGAGAGACAAACCCAACTTTATCCTAAAGGCCTGCTAGTGACTTGACTAACAAAGGTTGCCAGATTTAGAAAATACAAATAGAAGATGCCCAGTTAAATTTGAATGCCAAATAAATAAGAAATAATTTTTGTTTTCATATAATTATGTCCCAAATAGTGCATAGGACACACTTATACTAAAAAGTATTCATTGTTTATCTGGAATTTAAATTAACTGGTTGTCTTGTATTTTATCTGTCAACCCTACCCCCAACAATTTAAGCTGATTCTGAGAAAACAATGAATGAAGTCACTTTGGCAAACTCACTCAAAGGCCAGCCTCTTCACCTAAGTCAATTAGGCTGGTAGAGAACTTGCTTAAATTCTTCACAAATTCAGGACCCAGCCTCATGGCAACGTGGTAAGTAGCCATCACCTCTGTAAATTTAACCCCTTCGGTGTTCCTTGCCATGTGTCCCTGTGATATGTGCTTTACAGGGGTAACCCATTCACATTTCAGACAGAAAATGACATTATCATCAAGAGTGTTTTGATGTTCGTTCCCATTCTCTGTGCTAGGCCTTTATAATTCCAGCTCATTTAATCACATCTCTGTGAAGCTGGTTTTATTCTTCCCTCAACAAGTTGCAGAAACCTGGTCAAGGTCACATGGCTGGTAAAAAAGAGGTGCCAGGATGGATATCAAGGTCTGTCCTACTCCCAAGTGTGTATATCCCTCTCTCTCACCATTCAAATCAATACATTATTTTGTTCAATTGCAAGTGTGTAATGTGTGGAAGACTGGATCATTGCAAAGACTTTATTACCATAAGGTCATATATATCAATTGTTTTTTATTTTCTTACACTCCAGGAGTCAGGAAATAACTAACAGCTCGAGCTTGCTGTGAGCCTTGAGGGAAGTAGAGGAGGCGAAATCCCCTCGCAACTTGGTTCTATTCGGTCACCATTGAGTGAGTATCCCATGTGTACACAGGGAAAAAGTTGGCAAAATAGCCCAGTTTGCCTGCATCCAAAGCCTCTCCCGTCCACCCACAGAGAGGTGGGAACAAAAGAGAAATGTGTCACTAAGATGTAATCGCTCTCCTGTCATCTGTGCTCTCGGTCAACCAGGTTTCTTTGGTTCTAAGCAACAGAAATCATCTTTGGCTAATGGAAGCCCAGATAATTTTTTACAAAGAAAAAAATGAGAGGACGTGTGGTAACCCACAGCACCAAAGGAAGACTGTGGAGCCAGGCTTCAGAAAGAACAGGGACCTACACAACAGGAACTGATAGCTCTTCTTACCAGCCACCTCCATGGAAACATATTTTAGCTTCAATTATACTCAACATTCCAATTTCTGGAAGACAAATTTGATTCACCTCATTTTAATCCCATAGCCAGCTAGGGGGGAAAGCAAGATTCATGTTATATTACAAAAAAAAAAAGAGGGTGGAGAGCATAGACGCTTCAGCAGACAAAAAAAATTAATGATTACAAAAATACTGTGTAGTGATTACAAACTTGGACACTGAAATCAGGCTTCCAAGGTTAGAATCTGGACATTGAGATTTGCTAACCGTGTAACCTTGGATAAGGCTAACCATTCTGTGTCTCTGTTTCCTTCACCATAAAACGGGAATGAGAATGGCACACATCTCATTTAGTTGGTTTGAGTGTTAAGAGTTAATCTATGTAAACTCTTTAGAATAGTGTTTACTATGTTATAACTACTGCATCATTGTTATCATTGTTACCCACGATTGTTATTGACCACCACAATTTGAGGATTGTTTGTCAATGCAGCATAACCTATCTTATCCTGACTAACAAATAACTTTACCTTTCTAATGGTTTAGTTCATTTTGACTAATATACACTAAACAGTACCAGATTCTGGTTAAGGCAGTAAAAATGCACTGTCTGAGCTTAAAATGTAGTAGAAAATGTATAGAGTCTCTATAAACATGGCTTTTACTATGTTCAATTCCACACCAAAAACAAACCTAGAAACAGATGTCAAGAGACACAGTTCCTATAAAGTTCTTGGGCTTTACTGGGTTCTGTCATACAAATTTACTCTTCTCAAAAGGTAAACATCCAGAAGCACCTATACCTCCCTTCTGTGAAATAACATTTATACTACATATGTGTTTAATAAATGTGCTTGCTAAATGTTCAATGCTAAGAACCTAAACAACTCCTCTTGCTACAGTAATATAACAGCTAATAGGCCACTGGTGGACTGAGCAATAAAAAGAAGTACAGAATTGAGTCAACTAAATCCATAGGTCTCATTACCAAGAAGGGGATAAAATATTCTATACCAAAACCAATGCACACACTCTGCCAGAAGTCACAGCCAAATACACAGAATGAACACAAAGAACAGCTGTGGTAAAATTTTTATGCTCTTTATTATACAACTTCTCTACAGACCTAATTTTAAATTCAGTCACTGATTTTCTCATTTGTCAGCAAGGATTGCCACAGCAGACCACAGAAACTACTTGATGAATGAAATTTTTGCTATTAAAAAAAAAATTCTCTAAAGCCATAGTTTCTGGCATAATAAAAATTATATATTGACATTACAATGTTAAGTCTTAGCCCTGGCTGCTGTATCTCAGTGGATTGAGCACCGACCTGCAAATGGAAATGTCGCCGGTTCAATTCCCAGCCAGGGCACATGCCTGAGTTGCAGGCCAAGTCCCAAGTTTAAGGCGTGCAAGAGGCAACTGACCAATGTATCTCTCACACATTGCTGTTTATTTCCTCTTTCTCCCCTTCTCTCTGTCTCGCTAAAAGTAAATAAATAAAATCTTTTTAAAAAAGAAGTCTGTCTTATGCATGAGCATTATTACCTAAGCAGTTGTGACATAGGGACTCGGTTCTATCTGGAGTGTAGGATTGTCCACAGAAGTAAGCATATGGGCTTTTTAAGGAGGTAGCATACCCTGGACAGGAACTTACCAAATCAAGCCTCTTCAGGGGGCTGAAATGGTTAACCACCTTGTTCAGCCCTGGTGGAGATGAAGAATTAGCCGACTATTTTGAGTCTGGAAAAGGTGGGCTATAACTTGGTCCTTCTTATCCAAATAAGTAAAAATATGAGTCAGTTAAATGATATCACATGGACATGGACAGGTAGCCAAGACCATGACAAACTAAAGACTTCCCAGCCCCCATTCATATTGCCTGAACAATCACAAACCTATTTAAGTAGGCTGTTCAGATCCTTCTGGACAGATCCAACTGACATTAAAAATAAACAGCATCGGGAGAGGCAAGGTCCAGCCCAGGAAGTCCAGATGAGAAAGCACCTTTTTGAGAAATATAAAATCTTTGCATCTTAATTGCCTATTAGTCAACCTCACCAATAAGAACCACGTTGCAATTATAGTCCACATCAAAAATCATGTGACTTTTATTTGTGATGTACAAATTAAACATTTCCATATTTTCAATTTAAGCTTTTACTTAATTCATCATTTCCAATCTGATGAGGGTCCCATGCAAGGAGGCCTTCTAAAGGTCAGGTCTGATTAGGTGGGAGCAGCATGAAATAAACGTGAAGACTCAGCACTCTTGCCTACAGTATCTACTCTTAGATCCTTTTACAGGAACAGTTTGCATCAATTGTTTGTGTCTTCCTCATATTTTTACGCCATTGTTCAATTTCCCATATTTTGATATATAGGACTTTATTATCTATAAACAAGGCAAAACTGCTTTATGACTGCTTTTATGATTCCTTTTCCTCTAAGCAATAGTAGTTTTCCAAACTATAGCATTTTACATAAGTTAAAAGCTTACATGATCTAGGCATACTAGCATACAAGCATACCTATGTGAAGAAGCATTACATGAGCATATATCAAAACACATGACTGTGTAAAAGCGGGTATATATATATATATATATATATATATATATATATATATATACATACCTACATCAGTACAAATGTATAATATGAATTTCCAGTTAGAAAAACTAGTTCACCTTTGGCATCTGGTAGTAAGCTGACATCTGCAATAAAGCTGTTATTAAATTGACCCATCAGGTTATAAACTGGTACTTGTATGCCACAGAAAATGTCTACCTAACACCTATTAGGCAGGCCACCTACCTAAAATTCATTCTCCCGTTCTCCTTAATAATGAAGCCCCAATTTCACCTGGAGCACCAATATGCCTAGCTGAGCCTGTATTTCATAGCCTCCTTTGCAGCTACATCTGGAGAGGTAAGCTCTGGCCAATGAAATACAGGCACAAGTCATTGACTGGGATGTCCCAGAAACTCCTTCAGAGATGATAGAAGACTAGAACTGCCTCCTTTTGCCCCTTGCCCTTCCTCTTCTTATCTGAAACATGGCAGTTATGGCTGAAGAGTCAGCAACTGTCTTTCATCTTTAAGGTGAAAGCCCATACACTACAAACAAAAGAACAGAAAGAGGAAAAAAAACTGGGTCCATAATAAATTTTTGGAGCAACCATACCAGTGTTAAAGAGTCTATGTCTGGTCTTCATTTATAGAAAGAAAAAAAAAAACCCTAATTTTGTGTCATTGCTACTTAATTCAGTATGCATAAGAAATACTACATTAAAAGTCAAAATAATCATTAACAATCACATTATTGGTGAATAAATAAATATAATTTAGATTTTATCTTAATAAAAGTTGTTGGGTTTTTTTTTTTTTTTTTTTTTTTTTTTTTTTTTTTTTTTTGGTATTTATCATAAAAAAGAAGCACAAGACCTTTCAGACCCCATGATTTGGAAAGGTTTTATCTGGCAAAACCATCCAAGTCCAGGGTTAATGAGGTTCATGTTGATGAGAACTGAAGTCTAGCTGTTAAGTAAATAATAACACCAGTAGTGACTTAGAGCCTTTCATCCCTAAAATTTGTAGCAAATTGCAAATAGCCTTATGGGGTAGGTAAAATTACTGACATAATTTTATTGACAGAGAAACTGAGTCATCAAATCATTAAATGGCCTGGGGTCTATTTAGTGAATAACAATATCAGTTGAAAGAGATTGCAGTTAGCATCTAAGGCCATCAAAGAGGATTCTTTAAGGATCAGCATTTAAAAGAAGAGTTTATAATGCACCCTCCCCACCTACATTAAAAAAAAAAAAAAATGTGTGCGCATGCGTTCTGAAGCAGGCAGTTAAGGTTTTTTGGTTCTTAGAACTACTGACTCCTTCAGATGCAAAGATCCTGTCTGCTGTGCTTTTATCATTTGCCCTCTAACCTAGCACAGTGCTAAGCAGGGAACAGGTGCCCAACAAATGTTCACTGACTGAATAGCCACTTTCTAAAATCATCCTGTGGGGCATGCTGCTCCTGAAATTAAACATTCACTTTGAAGCGACAATATTCCTAGTTAGGAGCAGCCACTTCCTATTCTCTTTCTTCCATTCCTCCCAGGTTGTCCCTCTCGAGACAGAAACTCCGGATTCTCATGAGTCCCTCATCACTCTTAGCTTCAAGCCACCTCCTAAAATCCATCTTCCTTCCTGATTCATTTTTCAGCATGAACAACAAAATAGTTTGATGATAGAATAATAATTGATGGTTATAATAGCTGATGTATAAAAGGTTTGATTTCATGGCTGCATAACTGTTTACAAAATATCATATACCAAAAACACGTTGTCCTGAGTGATGTCCTTGCTGGATTATTCTGTTTCTAGAGGACAGCATTGCTGCCCACAGAGCCTGATGGGCAAGTTTACAATTAGAGAGAGCTGCAATGTCTGTTCTCCCCTCACAGGCTGTTGTTAGAAATGGTCAGCCTGTAGTGGTCCTTTCTTTGGCCCTGCCCCCAGGGTCATCTTGGCTACTTGTCTTAAACTTGAGCACTTTGACAGGGTGTTTGATGGAGGTGACCCTGGGGAAGAGAGCTAGTTTTATTGAATTAAAACACTGTGTCTTTATTTAAGACCTTTCATTCAACGGCTGGTGAAGACCTTTGAGGCCCTCATCTATAGCAGGTGGCTGAAGTGACCTCCCTGTGACCACTTAGAAAGCTAAGGGCCAAGCAGAGCACTCCCTAATCAAGTCCAGTTGCCATGAAACCTCCATTTCTTCCATCTGTCATACACACTCAGTGGTTCTCAGATGGCTTTCAGAAATTAACCATCAAAGGGGGATCTAGAAAAGCGGGGTCTGAGGAAAAAAGTTACAGGGAGACAGATGAATCTGTGCCGGGGGATGGACAGGCTCAAGATCTGATTTCAACTTCTCTAAATGAAGAAGAAAACCATCTGACTGAACATTCTTTCCCATTTTCATTCTACTTGGAAAGTCATTAAACTCTTGTACCTCTCAGCCTAGACTCAGATAAAGAAAAAGGGTAGCATCGAGTTCAAGGGGGCATTCCTTTCCCTGACATGAACACCTGGACCCCTGTGTTCAACTACCACCACATTCAAAAGTCTTCCTTTCCCCACAATTTCCATCTCCCGTATACAGGCCACCAGAAATGTCAGCTAGACAGGAACAGTTGAAGTCCTCATGGAGAACACTCACTTTACTTCTGCGACAGAAGTTATTTTTTGCCCAAAAGGGAGGGGGAGAAGACAGAGGAGAGGTTATTTACAGAAATTAGTTGCAAAGAGGAAAAAAAATTGACTCTAAATGGAGAGATTATCAACATACAAAGATGTGTTGGAGCCTAATAAGAAAGACAGGCTGCGCACAGTACATCTGAATATAACCATTAGCATCACGGAAGAGAGGCTGTTTACTGTATTAAAGCTACCTTTACTGGTTGTATAAAAACAAAAAAGGATTGTATTGGGGCCATCACACTCCCATCTTTTCAATTACAGAGATAGAACAATCTCAGATTCCGAAGCTAACTACAAATCAAAATTGTGTTATGTTATCTGCTGAGACACAAATGGAAAATAAATACTGTTAACTGTCACTTTCCATTAGGTAACAGAAATTCAATTACATTTCAAACAAGCCTCCATGTCAACAGAATAAATCTGTTTCATAAATGAGCAGGTAACCATTTTTGATTTCAACTTCCCAAAGGGAAAAAATCAATTTTAATCAAAATTCTACCATTTTTTTCCCCATATGAATGTTTTGGAGTTGAGTACATCATCTGGTCTAATAAACAGTCTTGTACAGAAGAAGGGAGAAAAGGCTAAAATTGGTTGTTGTTCATTTCTGGTGCCTTTTAAAGCAGAGAATCCTCACATCAGCTTTAACTGAATTCTGTATTGTTCCTGTGCTTTCACTTTAAATGCAAATGCCAGACAGGGGGCGGAAATGTACAAGCAAAATTCTCTTTGCTGTGGGGTTAGTCCCAAAAAGAAATGTACATAGGGATCACCAATCAGTTCTACTGGCAGTCCTGAACGGGAACACCCTTCTGCAACTCCCACCCCAACTCCCTTGAAATATCTGGAAAGACACATTTCTGTTCTGGAAGATTCCATCAGCCAGAGGACAAGCCAGCTTATCCAGGATGACTGGGGAGCTTAAAGTATTGTACAATGCTCATCCTATATGAGGGTATTTTGACCTAACAAATGCTTGCTGGTTATTGTCTTCTGTCGCAATGGGACAGCCTTTTGACAGGGGAGCTTTATACGTTTCGTTTAACTTTTAGTGAGTGTTAAAGGATAGAGATTTCCAATAATGGGCCCCAAACTGTTTATAACTTGTTGAAGAACAGAGTACTCCTAATAGCTCTCACTGACCCAGGCACTGCTGTAAGCACCTTAATGATTTTGTCGTTTAATCTGCACTAGCAACCCTGTGAGACAGGTCTTACCCTCATATTCATAAGGAAATGCAGGCACAGAGAAGTTACGTTACTCGTCCAACTTGCACAGCAACTGTATAGCTGAGCTGTGATCCAAGCCCAGGTGGTCTGACTGCAGAGTCTGTACTTACAATCATCTGTCCACCAGACTTCCAAATTCAACCCTCCTGGGCTCAGTGATGTTTTAACTGTTCTATCTGGGTGACCTTATAATTCATTAACCAAATCAGGACACTTCTGAGAGTAAAAGAGGGTCCTATTCATAGGTGTGGCACAAAAAACAGAAGCAAAGTAGAACTGTCCTTGGCAAATGGAGAAACACAGCCCCGTTAGGTGTAAAGAAGGAGCACATGTTACAGAGTTTGAATGATAAAGGAAGACCTACGCAAATGTCATGTGTTACTGGTTTTTAAGAAAGGGTAGAGAGGGCTAGTAAGCTGACCCACTCAATCAAAAAAATACTATTAAGCACCCACTGCATGTCAAACATTGTGCCCGGTACCAAGATAATGGCTGAGAATAAGTCAAACAATGTCCTTGGCCCCTTGAAGCTTACATTCTAGTAGCTTTTTGTGAGGCTTAAAATCAATTAAATTAAATACAATTCACAAGAATGCTTGTTTGTGGGCACTCTAAAGTGGAACACATATACATTTTGCTATCTCTAAGAAGCAGGGTGTGATGGTGGAAAGAATGTGAATTTTGGAGGAAAATAGAACTGGATTTTAATTTGGCCTTTACCACTTACTATCTGTGTGAATCGAGGCACATTAATTAACCACCGTGGGTCTACCATTCTCTATCCACAAAGCGTAAATAATAATATCTTCAATGCAAAGTTAGTGAGAATTATAGATAATGTACATTACATGCCTAGCACGATGTTCAACACTGCTTTAAAAATGGTGACCATTATCATTATTGAGATGTCTGGGTCCTCATACCATAGGTAGATACAAAATCCAACCAATGTATACAATCTGAAGGTGGCCTAAAAGAGATAAACATAGTGAAATCAGAGCTATGTCTTCACATTACGGGGAAAAATCTGAATGACACCAAAAATGGACGAGGTAAGGAATAGTGCCCATAAGTTAAGAGAACAAAATCCAGAGGAACAGAGGGCAAAAAAAAAAAAAAGTACAAGGTCAATATGCTCACTGGGTTCTTGGGATTGGATCACAGATTTACCCTGAGACCTTGGTCAACAGAGTGAACCTTATCTGCAAATTCTAAATGATGGTCTAGGCAAGAGGATGGCAAGCCTCTTCTAAAAAGGGCTTGATATTAAATAGTTTAGACTTTGTGGGCTATACAGTCTCTGTTGCAACTACTAAAATCTGTCATTGTAACACAAACACAAAAACAATAAATTTAAGATCTGGCCACAGAATCTCTGAAAACTAGTACTATGTTTCATCATCATAATCTCTCCAATATCAAACTCAATGTTCACTAAACTCATTGGGAAAATGAATGAGTGAGTGAGTGAATAATAAAGCTAAGTTGAAGCACCCAGTAGCACCACTCTGAATAGCAGTTGGGGTTTTCAGGTTAATAACAGGGAAAAAAGGGAATAAGAGAAGAGTCCGCAGGACTTAACATAATTGGTAGAAAGATGAGTATACACTAAACTGCAGGAAGCGAGAAGCGAGCAAGTGTTCTTGCAGAGGGGTGTGATATGATCAAATCAGTATTAAGAAAAAAAATACTCTTGGGTCCAATATAGGAAAGAAGCAGCCTTAAAGACAAGACTCTTAATCTAGGTAAAAAAAGAACAAGGCCTTAACCCAGGATAATGGCAGTGATGTCAAAGAGTACAGAGTCAAAACATTTTAGAATTAGAACTGACAGAATTTAATGTACACAATAAGAAGGAAGCTTACACTGAAGATGCCTCTTCACTTTTAACTGTGAGCATCTATAAGGACCATGATGACATTAACCAGAGGTTTATGGGGTAGGGGTGATAACCCAATGATCATATTAAGTTTGACATACCTCAATCTGTGACATAGTTCTTGATTAGCAGTAAATTCTTCTATGTCTTACCCTCGCATTCTCCACCTTAGCTATCATTTCCCAACCAAAAGAAAAATAACCTGCAGGGTCTTGGTCAAGCACACTGATGAAATCAATATTCATGCTACCTACAGCATGTCCTGATTGATCAGTCTAATAGTCCACCAGAAAAGAAATGAGGTTAGCTTGGCTTCCTTTTCATTGACGTAAGTGATCTTTCTTTTTTCTTTATGTTCAATCACTAGCTATTTAATTCTCCAGAATTTTATGAGAATTTTTCTTAAGATTGATAGACTATTCAATGGTTTGTAGGATTTCCAAGATCCACTTAATTCTTTTGCTTAAAAAATTAAATCATCTATAAATTTCCAGGCCTCTGACCTGGCTCTATTTCTATGGGATAACCCTACACCACCAACAATGGTCCTCTAATACATATCCAAGACCTGGCAATCATTGGATCACATCTACCACCCACCCCAACTTCGTCACCATCAAGCAACCAGTCTCAGCTTGGCAGTCATTGCTTTTGATGACAAAAATAAACAGAAATGAAGGGATAGGCTTCCTTTTTGCCCACTACCTTCCCCAAGCAGTAGGTCCATCCTTCCATCATCATTCTTATACAAACTAAGAGGCTTGCCCAGAGTTCAAATTCTATTTCTTTTCCTTTTAAGAGCCACCTCCTCCCCAAAATGAGGCTCACTGTTTCTTCGTGGGATCCTAATTGGTTCAGTGACCAGGTACACACACACACACACACACATGCACACACACACGCACACACACACACACACGCACCCCTGAAACAAAAGTTTCAAGAAAACTTTCTATTCATGACCTCTATTTTGAAAAACCCATTTGAGATTATACCCATAGTAGGGAACATAGAAAAAAACCAGCTAAATATGCTCTGTATTGAAAAAACAGAGATTTGGGCACAGGGTGGAAGAAAAAAAGGAGGTAAGGCTAGTTAGGGAAGAAAAAAGAAGATGGCCAAGCAATATGGCAAGGTTTTTAAATAGCTCTTAGAAATATGCATGTGACACCACCAGGGGCAGATCCAGGAAGTGCAAGTCAATCTAAGAAGCAGAAACAAACAAGAAGAGCTACAAAAAAATGGGGAGACAGAGAAATGACATCCCATCAAAAGGAAAGGAAGAATCCCAAGAAAGAGGGCTAAATGAAATAGAGGAAAGCAAACTACCAGACATGGAATTCAAAATATGGATTATAGGGAAGCTCAATGAGTTCAGCAAGCTCAAAGAAAACTACAAAGAACTCCAGGGAAACTACAAGGAACTTACTGAGAATTACACTATCATTAAAAAGAACATAGAAGCTACCAATAAGGGCCAGGAGGAAATGAAGAATACAGTTTCTGAATTTAAGAACACAGTAGAATGAATTAAAAGAAGGCTAGATGAACCAGAAGATCAGATCAGTGAGCTGAAGAAGAACATAGAAAAAAAATTCCAGACAGAGAAACAAAATGAAAAAAGACTGAAAAAGAAGGAAGAGGTTTCAAGAGAGCTGCAGGACAGCATGAAATGTAATAATATTCATATCATAGGAATACCAGAAGGAGAAGAAGAGGAGCAAGAGATAGAAAACCTGTTTGAAAAAGTAATGACAGAAAACTTTCTTAATTTGATGAGAGAAAAAAACCATGCAAGTCCAGGAAATACCGAGGGTCCCAATGAAGATGAACCCAAATAGGTCCACTCCAAGACACATCACAATTAAAATGGCAACATTGAAAGACAAAGAGAGAATCATAAAAACAGCAAGAGAGAAACAACTAATAACATACAAGGGAGCTCCAATAGGGCTAACATCAGATTTCTCAACAGAAACACTACAAGCCAGAAAGGAATGGCAAAAAATATTCCAAGCAATGAAAAACAAAGGCCTACAACCAAGACTACTCTACCCAGCAAGGCTCTCATTCAAAATGGAAGGTGAAATAAGGAGTTTCCAAGACAAAAGAAGGCTAAAAGAACACATCTCCACCAAACCAGCATTGCAAGAGATGCTAAAGGGTCTGCTTTAAGATGAAGAAACAGATAGAGAAAGAGAGGAACACGAGTACAAAGGGGAAAAAAGAGAATAAATAAGTATCTATCAATAATAACTAAATGTAAAGACAAGGGGGGAAGAAAGGAGGAGAGAAGGAGTGTAAGAAGAGAAAGAGGCTAGTCAAAGAACATGTATAAATGACCCATGGACATGGACAACAGGATGGGGATTAACTGTGGGACAAGGGGTGGGCAGGATGAGGGGAAGCAATTGGGGAAAAAGTGGGACAAGTGTAATAGAAAAACAAACAAACAAAAATTTTTTGTGGGGGAAAAATAAAAGTGAATAAATAAGTGAATAAAAAATGATCCAGCAAATCCCCCCCCCCAAAAAAATAACCCTTCACATGTAGGAAAGTGAACAAAAGAAAGTCTAAAGTATGGAAAGACAATTTTAGTGAATAGTAGAAGGACAAGGATTTTCGTTCACACTGTATATTTTTCTCCCTACCTGATCCCTCCAGAACTTGGCATTCTGAAGAAGTAAGTAATGACATAAGGTTCTTTGCATAAAATTAATAAGACCAGTTGTTAATAGAGGTTTTTGTTAGCCAGATTTTGACTGGAATGTCATGCCTAAAGGAGGCATGCCTGGGCTCTGGTTGTTACCAAAAATCCCTGAGGAACTGGGATTGACTTTTGAAGGTAATAAAAACCCACGAGAAAAAAGGCTGGTACTTTGGTTGGTTGTGTGGTTCTTTCCAGGGAAGGAACAAAGGTTGCTTTCCTGAAAGATGGCTAGAAGGAACCCTAAGGCACAATAGAAAACCTGAAAGACTTGGAAAAAACATGGGTTTTACAGGCAAGGCCAAATGGCAGGTGTGTGGCTCAGGTTCTCTGTCTTGGAGGGCAGACTGAAGGTCAACCTAAAGGTTCCTTGTGTAAGTTCTAGCAAAGCATACTTAAAGATGATATATGATCATTTGCTGCTCTTGTTGTGTTTATGCAAATGAACAGGATAAATTAAAAATGGACTTAATACAGTCCCTTTCATGACAAGGAGGGTAATCTTAACGAGAAAAATCGTGATTCAAGGAAAATCACAATGATCAGTGGTAGACTATAAACTAGTACAGCTGTCTTTAAAGTTTGTTTTCATTTAAAGTTTGTTTTCATTTGAAAGTTAAACTAGGTCTGTGACATTATCAAAGATGCTTAATTTACAGGCAAGAAGAATGTCAAATGCCTTGCAACTGGATTTCTTACCAATAAGATAGTCTTACAGATTTAGAGACTGGTTTGTAGGTTATATTGGGAAAATTAACATGTGTGTTCTGTTTTCATAGGGCATAAGCCTATGATCTCATTACTTGAGTGATTGTCTGTATGTATAGACCTCACTTAATCCTCTCTGCATCGCTGCCTCCTGAGACTCAATGGTTTGGCTGAACTAAGTGGCTGGGCTGGTGAAGTATGGGGTGGTCTGTGGGCTTCACTTTAAAATTAGTGTCTCTTTTTTGTCCTAATGGCTTGGACAGAAAGGGCCCAGAGGTCTTAGGGGGGGGACCTAAAATATTCCCCTCGGCCCGAATTAAGTTTAATGAGCAAAAGGGCTTTGGACAGGTGTGACGTGCCTGGCACTCTTTCCTCCAAATGAGCCTTTTTTCCTCCTAATGTGGGACATTGAAAAATTAATCCCTGCCTTTTGTCATCTAGCGGTTATGGATTGAATGATGCCTTTTAACCCTGTTGCCAAATCTGGTGCCCCCAGAATACAAGGATGCCAGCCTGTTAAACCAAGCATGCCATTGTCTGAAGACAGCCAACAGACCTGGAATCTGCAAGATCCTTCCCCATGGGGGAAGGCCACCCGCCCCTCCACCCCCACTCTTATTAGGGAATTCTGGACCCAAGGGTAGGTAGAACGACAACCACGTCCAGTTTGAAGCAGATAGAGGAGCACAAGACCTTTGCCCATTGTCCTTTATAAGATTATAAAGTGTCTTAAGTCTGAGAAAAGGGAGTCGTTACAGAGCGGGGGTTCCACAAAAAATAAAATTAAATTAAATTTAAAAAAAGAAAAGAAATAAGCAAGTCATTTGATTTTGGGTGGTTTGTTTTGTTCTAACTTAAGCCTCTTTCATCTCCTAAACCTTAAAAGTTTGGTAAAATTTGCTATGTATACAAGTGCCTTGCATGCTTGGCTGTGGCTTGGTTCATTTGCTTGTTTATTTGCTTGTTAAATGGGGGAGAGAAAATTGAGTCAAGGAGCAAGTGGTTCACTTTCAAGTCTCTGCAGTCCAACATATAATGATGCCCATGAGGCCTCACCTTGGCCCAAAGGCAGTGGTGCCATGAAAGGGCATCAGTTTCCACTAGTTTTATAGTGTGTTTCTACCAATCTATCCAGACCTCAGAGGAAGCTCTTCCCAGCTGACACTTGGATGCACTTCTTCCCTTCTGCTTATATTAGTTTTTTTACAACAAATAAATATTACTTTCACATAGAAGAAAATACACTTTTCTAAACATTTGTTTGAACTGAACAATGTCAAAGGCACATGATATTTGCTTGGCATTGTGCTAGGCACTGTTGTGAACTTCAGGCAATCCTATTAAAAATAACCCAGCTTGACCTCAAGAAGCTTATACTCTCCCCCAAAATAAGGGGAGGCAATCAAGAAGCTAAAAACAGTTCTACTTTGCTCCTGGACATGGTTCAAAAGAATCAGAAGATTTAAGAGTCTGTGGGATGCACTTAAAAGACTAAAAAGGTAGCATGTGCTGAGGAGCACCGATATGGACAATAAGAGGAAAAGGAAGTCTTGATGTGGTACCAGCAGAGGAGCTACTTCAGAAGATGATTGATCCATTAATTAATGTACCCAGAGTCCTAGCTGACTCATGTCACCCTCGTGACCAGTTGTGACTCTTTCCACTAGCCTCCCCCACTGCTGCACAGCACCACCCCCCCATCCTGCCTCGCTTTAGTGAATACCCAAGACAGTGCCACAGTGGTGGCACTCTTGGTGCAACTTTAGAGAGCAGGCAGGGACACAAACCCTTGCTCCAGAGCTCTGATGCCCAAACCCCTGCCTTTCCCAACTAGCAGGGGACACAGTTACTCCCTCAGGAAGAAAATGATAAAAGAGCTTTGAAAGCATATCTTGTCTGAAGTACCTTTAAATCAGGTTAACTTCTATTTAGTTTGCTGGGTTTGGGGTCATATTTTCTTGCTTCAATTTTTTAACAAGTGCAAATGGTTTTTGTTTTGTTTTTTTTGTGTGTGTGGTTTTTTCTTTTCCTTTTTTTTTTTTTTTTTTTTTTTTTTTTTTTGATGTATGTAGTGCACAGGGATTAATTATACTCTTTACCCCATGGGCAGTAAGGGATTTATTTACCTAGAGTTCATATCAGAAAAATTGATTGTGTTATAGAGTCAGCGGCTGCTTGAGCTGAACAGACAATGTCTCAGGGGTCAAGTGCGAGAGTGAAAGGAAGGGTTATAGGCCTTCTAGCTCACTTTAAACCAAGCAGTTTGATGTTCTGCATAAGACTTCATTGGCAATAAAAGAGGGGAAGGCTTTCTACTGCTTTTTTTTTTTCTTTTACAATGTTACAAAAAATATAAAAACGTTGTAAATGACTGATTCTCATTTTACTTTCTCGTTTCACATATGGAAAAAACTGAGCCCCACAGAGACAGAAGACTTACCCAGGATCATCCCGCTAACTGGTAGTAGGATGAGGGTAAAATCTCAAAGGAAATTGATACAAATAGAAAAAAATCAGCCATATCGGTGATTTCTTTCCACCTTTGAGCACAAGGTGTCAGAAAAGGGAAAAGGTATAGGTGAGTTGAGGAGTTTAGTATGTAAGAAAAGGAAAAGGCTCAGTACTCCAGGTTTCATTCATTTTACTCAACAATATTCCTGAGTACCTTTTATATAGCAGATGCTATGCCAAACACTGAAGAAGAACACCAATAGAGATAGAAAAGGATTTTGTTTTCAGGGAGCTTACACTCTGATGTGGAAGAAAAAGAAAGATTACGAACTGATAAGTAATCAAAATAATGACAGATGCAATACACATCATGATGGAAATAAGGTAGTGAGATAGAAAGTAACTCTACAGATTGGTTAGGAAAGGTCACTTTAAAGAGGTGTTATTTGATTTAAGCAGGAGAAAGAAAAGGAGTCAGTCATGCAAAGGGGGTAGGGAAAGGATTCCAGATAAAAAGGACTCTAAGTACAAAATCTCAGAAGCAAGAAAGATTAGGACCTTCCCTGGTCAGTGTGACTCAGTTCCCTAAGGATCATCCCACAAACCAAAAGGTCACCGGTTCAATTCCCAGTCAGAGCACATGTAGGTTCCATCCCCAGTTGGGGCACATATGAACATACGGAATGCACCCAGTCAGTTTCTCTCTCACATCAATGTTTCTCTCCTTCTCTTTCTCTCTGCCTTGCCATCTCTCTAAAATCAAAAAAAATAAAATTAAAATTAAAAAACTTTCTAAAAAGAAGAAAGAGGTGGACCTATTCAAGAAACAGAAAGGGGGACAGTGTGGCTGGAGCCCAGTGGAGAGAGTGACTAAGATGAGGCTGGAAAGGTAAATAGGAACAAGATCACAAATGGCTATGAGGACCGTGGTTTGTTTGTTTATTTGTTTTGTTTTTTTAATGGGTTTTGCTGTAAGAGCAAAGAATATGAATCACTGAAGAGATTTTAGCCAGAGAATCACATAATCTGGCCAGTGTGTGATGACTAGTTTATAGCGGTTGTAGGGTAGATGCAATAAAAACCAATACTGAGAGGCTACTGCATTAGCCAGGAAAGAGATCACAGTGGTAAAGGTGGTGATGACAGAGATGGAGAGAAGTGGATATGTTGCATGTAACGCCAATAGGATTTGCTGATGGACTGAATGGGGAGGAATAGCAAGGAAAAGTGGTCAAGAGTGGCTCATAGGTGAGCATCAAGGGGGATGCTATTCCATCTATGGAGAAGAAAGGAGGAATATTTTGCATAGAGAAACCAACACACAATTCATTTTAGGTATACTGTGATTAACATGCCTGTTAGATATCCAAATGGAGATAATGAGTAGGTCAGTGGCTACATATTAATATACACATGGAGCTCTAGAGAGTGTTCAGGGCTGCAGCTGAAAATGTGGCATTCATAATAGTGGAGATGGGATTTCAAAACCTGGACTTGGGGAGATGCTCCTATCAGAGCAACAGCCCATAGATAACATCTGTGAACTCCAGACAAAATACCAAAACAACTCCATAAACGCTCTGAAAAGTAGATAAAAGCAGGCATATTTTGGGGAGGAATTAATACTTGGAAAAATATATCATAGGTGAGTTTATCATTTTTAGCTTATTTAGGGGGAGAAAAAATGTGATTTGGGCCTGAAGACTAGAGGCCAGAAAATCTTTGTGACCCTGAACTACAGATGTGTGGGGCCCACTGAAAGATGCTCAGCTAAAGATAAAATATCTGAACTGGGAGTTCAGCTGCCAGCACCCAAGAAATAGATCATTCTGTCTGAGTACAACTAAGTTTAATTGACTACGCAAACAAAAAAACATCAGTACTCTTTGAGGACAGCAACAGGATCCAAAATGTCTATGAGGTAATACACAGACTGTCTGAGATGCACTCTAAAATTACTCAATATACAAAAGCAAGACAAAAGTGTGACCCAGTATTAAAATAAAGACAACTGATGGAGCGCAATCATAAGATGACCCAGGTGTTAGAGTTAACAGGTTATAATTTTAGGGCAACTATTAGAAATTTGCTCAGTGAGATAAACGAAAACACTTGCAATGAATTAGAAAATAAGATGTTTCATGGGAAAAGTAATACTACAGAAAAACAAACCAAATGGAATTTCTAGAACTGAAGATAGAATATCTGATTTTTTTATCATTGGATGGTCTTAACAGCAGAATAGAGACAACAGAGTAATGATTCAATGACCTTTAATATAGATCAATAGGTAATATACAATCTAAAGAACAGAGAAAAAATGAATAGAGTCTCGGTGACCTGTGAGACAATAGCAAAACATTTAACATATGTGTAACTAGAAATGTTAAATAAGACCATCCATCTGGGCAAAGAAGGGGGGGGGGTCCAAGGTCATGCTCTAGAGCACTGTAGGATACAAGGGTTTCCACTGAACAAAGAATCAACAAGAAGATGTTCTTTAATGTTCTTATTCATCAGAAAATCAGATTTGATATTTTGCTTTTCCCTTTGTCTCATTTCTACAAATCCAGCCACCAATGAGTTGAAACTTTATTTTTTTAGTAAGTGAAAGTCTCTCATTGACCCACTATCAATACCTTTATCACTACTTTGTTACTGGACCCTAAACAGCAGTATGAAGTACAGTGATTTGTTAAAACATAAGGTAATTTACTTTCTTAGAATTTTTAAAAATTCATTTAGTGTTTTATCTCAAAATAAAACTGTGTATCACATTCTTCCAGGGATTTTATCATGAAAAGTCCCCTGAAAAAGAGAAATTCTACATTTTAATCTATAATCAGAACAGAAGTCACATCAGAACAAAAAAATTAAAACAGTGGCAAAACGAGCAAGGTTCAGAAGTTTATTGAGAACGAAGAAAAAGAATCTGTCCAAAAAAATTTAAATTTATTCCAGTGTGGGGCTTATAGAAGAATAAACTTTAGCAGGTGAGATGTAAAGTGAAGATTAGAGAGGATTAAATATGGTGTTTGAAAACAGCCAATGATAACACAACAAATAATATTAAATTCTTTAAGTACATCAGAAATAAGACTGCTGCAAAGGGATCAGTGAATCGGCTAGACAAGCAGTGCACAAAAGAGATATTCAAAAGGATAAGGAGATTGCAGGGAAACTAAATAATGTATTTACATCAGTTTTCACACTGGAGAATAAGGCAATAGAGGAAAGGGAGGAAAACCTTATTATGTGAAGGAGAGACCCAGCTCCGATTGAGACATCAAAGGGAACCATGAGTCAATGAAAAGAGTGAGCGAAGGCACAGCCATGTTCCAGCCAATGCAGGAGGCACTCACCGGAGAATCCGGAAGCACGGGATGCCTGCAATCTCTGATTCCTTACAGCCTTATCGTTTGCCATGTAAAAGGCTTCCTGCTGTGGTGAACTGGAAAACAAGTTACATTCTCCCAGAGTTGGAAAATTTACTCGGTTTCTATAGTAGAATGATCTCCATACTGCAAAATATCCAGCTAGTACATTATACAACCCAATTGGCCGGTTGATCAAAAGTCAAACAAGAGAAGGTAGCTTTAATCCAGCCCATGTGAGAATGTGTGGAAGGGAGTATAAACTGGTACCACCAGCTGTAGAGAATATTTGTAACATCTGGTAAAGTATTAGCAATGATCAATTTTGGATGATGGTAATAGTTTCTGTTATAATACTTTCTTTCCTTATTTATATTTTGTTTCCAAGGAAAATAAAATGTGTCCATTATCTGGGTACAAAACTTAGCTTTATTAAATTCATTACCATGAAATGGACCAAGAGCCATTATTAACCCAAACTCAAAATTTGCCTTGGCAATCCGGGCTGGTGGTAGAAATAGCCTCTTGGGGTAGCTCAGATGATGCTAACACAGCACACTTTCCATCGCTAAGGCTGGGATTTCACCACCAAGCATCTGTGAAGAATAATGAACACCTCCTACAGCATTGCTTTTTCACCAGGAAAGTTTGCCTCCATTTTATAAAACAAACAATAGAAGCGTTGGGTGTAAAAGAAAGAAAAGTAATCAAAACAAACTAAAAATCAAGGGTCCAGACCCTCGTATGGCAAAAAAGACCTTTTGCCCACTAGGATCTCTACATTTGGCAGGATTTTTTTTATTTTCTCTCATAGGGCCAAGCCCAGAAATGTCAAAGAGGTTTCATCTTGCTTGCTAATTCTATGTTGAAAGAATGCTGAAGTCAGTA
Organism: Furipterus horrens; assembly: GCF_987537825.1. NCBI lineage: Eukaryota > Metazoa > Chordata > Mammalia > Chiroptera > Furipteridae > Furipterus > Furipterus horrens. The sequence goes on along the minus strand of NW_028327172.1, from coordinate 204,307,470 downwards.
AAGTTAGTAGTAGAGTGTCATGATGGATTTGCAACGTCTGCCATGAGCACAGGTATAGGGGGCAAGGGGTCTATGAACCACATACAGTCATCCCCCCTTATCCATAAGGGCTACGTTCCAAGACCCCCACTGGATGCCTGAAACCACAGATACTACCAAATTCTATAGATACCAGGTTTTGTCCTATACATACATACCTACAATAAAACTTAATTTATAAATTAAGCACAATAAGAGATTAACAACAATAATAATCAAATAGATAAATTACAACAATATACTGTAATAAAAGTTATGTGAATATATGAATGTAGTCTCTCTCGCTCTCAAAATATCTTATTGTAAGTATAGCATGGATATGCAGAACAAAGGAATGATTTATGTCCCAGGCAGGACAGAGCAGGATGCCATGAGATTATATCATGCTACTCAGAACAGCACACAATTTAAAACTTATGAATTGTTTATTTTGGTAATTATCATTTAATATTTCCAGACCCCATTTGATGACAAGTAACTGAAATCATGAAAAGTGAAACCGTGGATAAGGGGGCACTATAGTATCTGCTATCCCAGGTTTAGCTGCTTGAAGAAAATAGCCTTCTCTGATATCCAAAAACTGAAAATGCATGGTGTATCACGCTATTAAGTCCCAAACATCTTACAGAACCCCATCTAAGAGGAACAGACTGCATTAGCTGCTGAACATTCAGAGGTGTACCTGGGATGCCAATGACCCTGCAGCGCTGGTTCCCCCCACCCACCCAGGGCTGCGTCTGCTGCACTCCCAGGGGACACTTAGCAATGTGAGAGACATTTAGACTGTCACAACTAAGGCAACACTACTGGCATCTAGTGGGTAGATGCCAGGGAACCTGATAAACGTCTTACAATGCAATGGAAAGGACAGCCACCAAAGGAATTATCCCACCCAAAGTGTCAACAGTGCCACAACTGAGAAACTCCTCCCTGAAGTCCAGACCATTGGTAGGTTAGGCTGCCAAGGCCCTCTTGAGCAATCAAGGTCAGAGCAAACCGGACCCTGTGAGACAGACAGAAAGGTTCCATTTTGCACCTGTGCTTCAGAAATGACACTTCATATCCAAGGCCTCCAGCCTACATGAAGAGCCACAGATCAGCATGAGGCCTGACCAACGGAGCAGCTTCTGAACACAGCCCTTTTCATTCTGATTTTGGTGGGCTGGGGGCTCTGCTCAGTTTGTCTCTTCTCATAGATTCCAGAAAGATTATCAGGATCATTAATGTTCTCATCTGCCTTGGTCTAGCTGGAAGTTCACAGTTTCTACTGATACAAAGACCTAGCCAAAGTGACGACGCTTGTGAGTGTGTCTGCCACAGTGGGTTCTAGCTGGGATAGGCAGAGACAGCTATGCCACAGCTAAGGAGAAAAAGGTACCTGGGATGAATGAACCAACCACATTTCCCAGCTGCTGAGTCATGATAGGGTCCACCATTAGCACAAAATCCAAACACCTTACTTTTACAGCTACTTGATGGGCAGTAATCCAATAACCTATAGTCCTATCACCCTTTGAAGCAAAAAATTAAGAGGCATAATTATACTGCTGAGGGGCCTTACCTGCAAATGAACTTGGTCCTCAAACACTACTCTAAGAATACTTTAAAAAAACCTTCCGTGTCAGTGTTTGTAACGATGTCTTTTAAATCAGGCAGAGCCGGTCGTACTGACCCACAGAGGCCATGGCAAGACATTAAGTCCACACTGGCTCTGCCATTGACTCCGCTACATCTTGCCTTTGACTTCTCCTAGGCCCCTGTCTCATCATCTGTGAAATGGGAATAATAATGCTTACCTTTAACAACTGGTTTTGAGAATTCAATGAGATCACATATATAACTCGCCTGGCACATTGTAGGAACTCTGAAAATGGAAATTAATGTTTAATAGCCATCCGAAAAAAGTAGGCATTCATTAAGCCATCATGCCTTGGGCTCGTTCTGTACAGTCATGACTACGGGAGTCCCTCCAGTTTCTGCCGTCCTCCTGCGGAGCCCACATGTACTTCTGCTGAGTGCGCATATGGGGAGAAAAGAAAATTTCTTCATTTCCATTCATAAGAAAAAACAAAGAGGATATCAAACTGTAGCTGAGGACTGTTCTAAGCACCTATGGCCTCATCTGCACCATTGCCCCATAAGGCAGGTAACGTTATTATCCCCGTTATATAGATGAGAAAAAGGGGAGGCTTAAAAAGGTTAAGGAAGTAGCTTACCCATGGTCACTCAGCTAGATGGGGGGCACGCCTCCTTTAACCACTGCTACTCAACCTTGTTAATTCATTCATTCGTTTATACATTGATTAAGAAACAATTGCTGAAGTCTAGCTATAGTCTAACCCTAGACTACGCACCGGGAATACAGAAGTCATTCATTCAGCAGGGATGGACTGAGTGCTTCCTGCCTGTGAGCCACAATGGTGGAGTCTGTATTCAGCCACGGTGTCTGGGGGTATAAAACCATCAGGTAAATATGAAAGATGTCAGAAGTGCCAGGTTCCATGGTGGAAGTTTGCAGAGGGAACCTCCAGGCAGGTGAGTTCCTTTCTACTTGCTTCGGAGACTGAAGAAGGAAAAGAGATAAAAAGAATGGAGGTCAAAAAGGCTTCCGAGCAGAGGTGACTTTGGGGAGCCCAGTTTTCGCAGGACTTAAACAAGGAGGGGCAAACGACCAATGCAAAAAGGGCTGTCCCTGAGAAAATGCAGTCAGACTGGCTACATGGCATCTTGTAGGCCAGCGGTGCGGGTGGATTTTTCACTCCGGGGCTGCACTCCACAGCCCAGGCCCAGACACAGGCGAGCATCCGTCTCTACCCAGGCACGTGGACAGACTACATTCCACAGAAAGGCACTTCAAAGCCCCTACCAGGACAAACATGCACCCCGGCCTGGATCTTTGTTTGCAGAGATTGTGTGCTGAAAACAGCAGATAAAAAGGAATCTGTGGGAAAAATGTATTTGGACTTTTTAAAAGGCTATTGAGAAGGTCCCTCTCATAGGAGGCTATTAAGGCCAGGCAGGCAAGTTGCTAACGACAGGGTGATAGGTCAAGTTCTGTCGTGATTAAGGTTTCTTAAGGCAACAGGAAACAAAGCACAGGAATAACAGCAAATTCTCCACATGGGAAGCTAAAAATAATGGGGCTGTTCAAAGATTAGCCCTGAGGCAAGTGCTCTATTTTTAATGATTCATCAAATGAAGTATAGTAAATAGGAAAATGCAGGTCGCTAATGACAGAAGGGTGTCTGGTGGGCTGGTAGAGTATTAGGGAGCCTGGCCCCACCAGGACATGTCAGTCCGTTTCTCTGTGCCTCGCTTTCTTTACCTGTGAAGTGATGGGATTACACAAGATGAATGTGAAAAGAGCTCCAACTCTTCCGCTGGAACTTGAGGTGGAACCAGAAGAATAAAACAATTAACAAAATTGAGTGATCCGTGATGAAAAGGAGCATCAGAAACAGAAGGGGGAAAAAAAAAAAACGTTTTCACCCTACTATTTTTGTCTCTCAATTGGTTCAGAATAAGCTATAATTTCTTCAGAGAAAGCTATAAGCATTCCAGTGGACAGCTTCATGAGCACACCTATTCTTAGTCTGGCATCATCAAAAGTGGCAATAAATCCTATGCAGCAATTGTGTAAAGCCCTGAAAAATACACAGAAATGTATTATTAGGCTATGGCCTAGATCACCCTTATGTCTTATATTTGTCTCTGATGTCATCAGAAAAAAAATCTATATGAAATCAAACAACAAATACTGATTAAGCCAAGGGTGTGTCATTTGGGAATCCCCAGCGTCCTTTTTCCAGAGAATCTGCAATCTGGTTGGTGAACTCACAAACACAAAAGAAATAAGTATTGCTGATGGGGCCACATTAATAACTAATCCAGCCAATAGGGATAGCCAGACAAGGTAGCATGTGAGCATCACCTTCAAAGGCCAATACCATTTCCATGGATGGAGAGGAACAGAGATCATTCCAGATCTATTAAAAAAAAAGAAAAGAAAATGTAGGGGCAGAGAAGTAAAGAGATCAGAAATGAAGTCATTCACTTGAGAAAAGACCTAGTTTGTCCTAAGACAAGAGTTACTTCATTGCAAAACCAGAGAAGTGTCAAGAAAGATAAAAAGTACAAGTGAAGTAATTAGTAAATGAGGGTTCATGAATATGCCAGACAGATACTCGGAGTTACCTGGTGCCACAATGCAAGACCAAGGAAACACTCCATGAAATTAAAGAGAGGGAAAAAATAAATGGGTTGAGGAAGTGCTTTGAACGTAACCCAATTAGCTTATGGAATTTGCTGCTGTACATACTTGTTCCAATTAGCTTAGTGAGCTTTATTTTTAATGGAATTATATGTTCATACAAGTAATAGTTCTATCTGCTGTAATGGCTAATGTTATTGATACTCATAACTCAAGGCAGACATTTGGGGTCAAGAAAAAGTGTTTTCCTCCCATTAAATTGTTGTTGAATGAGTTGTAGGTGGCATAAGGATGGCACCTTTTCTCTAAAATACTTAGTTCTCTCCACAGGGATGTCTCTGATTTCACAATAACACCTTTGTTGCAGCAGCGGCGGTTGGTTGTTGTTACTTCGCGTGTGTGGTCAAAAAAGGTGGCTCATCAAAAAGAACAAGAACTGCTCTCTGAGTCGTTCTAGCCCCCCTGTGCCTCACGTCACTGTAAGACAGTGCCTCCAGGAAACACCGATACAGAACAGCTGGAATAACTAACCCTGAGCTGTGGGACAACACAGGAGAAGGCACCGGTTATGGGGCAGTAGCGCGGATTGCCTCGCATTTATTAGGTAACCTGAAGTTCCTAAACAGTGGGTTTCCTTAGAAAAACTTACTCCCTGTAAACCACTGCCATGGCCTCTCTGAAACCCTCTTCGGGCACTTTGTTTCCTGCAGGTCTCAGCAACATGTTCTAAGATCATCTTCTAGCTTCTGTTTCGCATCATAAGAGGGAAGAAAGGGAAAAAGTGTTGCATGCTTTTTGTATTCTAGCATAAATAATATAGTTTCCTCACAGAAAATAAATACGATGCCATTAGTAATATGCTTCACAGACTCTATTCCACTAGATTTCTTTTTATTTGGTAAGGTCCAAAGGAAAGTAAACAATCTTAGCATTCAATATTAGTCACGATATAGACACTCCTCTCTCTCTCTCTCCCTTTTTTTCCCTCCATAAGGCAATGCATTTAAAATGAAGACTTAGTTTTAACTTCTTTCAACATTTCTCAAATATACATAATTTAAGCATTAGGAGCCTGAAGATAAAAATATTTTGCCAGAAAATGGATGTCCTTTGGAACAATGGGCATTCTCACATAAAAATGAAGAGATGAGTTTTGAGGCCCAAGCCAGTAAACAGGTGTTTGTTTCCCTGCAAAAAACTCAGAGAGGCTCCTGGGAATATGTGTAAAGTCTTTACACAAGACTTCCAGTCAGCCTGTTCTAGAGACCATGCACATTTACAGGTTTTAGCCAAGAGAAACATACCTAGACAACTATAAAAGCGAGCTCATAAACTTACGAAGAGCTGTTCGTTAATTTGACAAAAAGATTGCACTTGTACAAACAAGATCAGTAGTCAGAAAATGAGTCCTAGAAAGCCGACCCTCGTGATCCCCTGAAATTACAACATTATTCCCACAGTTCCAGGAAATCAGCCTTACAAGGCCACAAAGACATGCAGGCCCCCTGTTCTCTCTGACCTAGTCCCAGCTGTACTAACTAACAGCTGCCAGACGGAGGGCCTGACTCCTCCTTGTGCAAGCCTGAATTATCTAAGCAAGCTCCAAAGAAGAGGAAATTCATTTCTCTGCTAAGTCATCATGTCAAGCTTCCAAAACAGAGGTGCTCTTCGAAATAAATTTGCTGGTGTTGATTCTTTCATCCTAAACGAGATGGTGTAAGAAGGATTAAGTGATTAAAATGAAGCAAAAGGAAACAGAGGTCACCCAACACCTGGCTTTTAAAAAGTAGGTAGATTCCAGGCCACCAAATGCTTGGAAAAACAAAACGCATGTGACGCATCTGTCAAACCCAAAGGCCTTCGATCTCGTGTCCCATTAGAATGCGTAATCCTACAGTGAGGAAGCTGGCAGTCCCTCAACAGTTTGACTCATTTCCCTGCTAAATATAACTGAAGACAGGTTTTCCAACAAGAGCTTCTATATTATGTTCTCCAAAGTGGGAATCAGAAAGTAATCTCGATATGTAAAGAAATCAAAATGAAAAGGGCAATACAAGTTTTCTCTGACTTGAAGTTGTTCACAGCAGTAGCCTGCTGGAACCACATTTCCAGAACCCAGAGAGGCACCAATAGAGATGTTTATGGAGAGATAGAGAAATATTTGTCAGAAGCTGTACAGTACAAACATCACCATCAATCTGCTACATGCAACTTGACTGAAATGATTTTGTCATAATGCGTGATGATGGACATTGGTTTGTATTGGTTAGTTCTGCAAAGGTCACTGCCAAAGAGACCAGTATTTCAACTGACTGCTATTTCTCTCCAGTTCAAAAGAAGAGAGACTTTAAGAACAGACAACGCCCAGCAGGATGCTTATTAGAATTCTTTGTAAGGAATGGACCTGCAAGGAGCAACTCTGGACTTGTCCATAAAAGAAAAATAATCGGTCTCTAACCAAGGTGTTCAAATCAAAAATCTCACCAGCTGCATGGGATTGTTTTTCCTTCTAAAATAGATCGTGGATTAACAGAGAACACTGACCTAATAGACACATCAACCATTTTTAGAATGTAGCTGCCCCAAGAAGCTTTGCAAGGAATTACTCCCACTACAGTGTGATAGAATTCATTACCCACCGAGTTAAAATCAGCTCAAATCCATTTGCTCTTAAGCAAAGTTCCTGATTATAGCCTCTGCTTATTTTGTCTATATACCAAATCCGGACGTGGTTCTTTAAAATTGGTGACTTTTGAGCTAGCTTCCCTGCTAGCCAAGGTACAAAACTATCCGTTCCCCTCACATAAGATGTATTTAAAAACTTTTTCGGTGAAAAATGCATTTTGAAAACAAAGCCTGAGTTGTAGCTTCACTACAATGGAGAAACGGAAAATAATCAAACTGTAGCTTTCCCCTTGACAACCCCGATGGCTCATCTGGTAACACTTCCAGACACTTCATTCCCAGCTGGCTTGTTCCTATATGTCATTTCTAACTTCACGTTTTTGGAAGGGAGAAAAGTATCTTTTGGATGCATGCATATCCATGTGTATGTATGCACAGAGATAATGTTAAACTGGTATAACCCTGCTTCAGACAGTGGTGTGCTGCAATTGGCTTGAATCGGCTTTGCAAGAGCTGATTGTTGAATCTGCAGGCATTGTGCAAGCCAATGGAAATCATCCTGGTGAGAGTATTCACACCCCAGAAATGCACATGCATTGAGTCAAGGCTTATGAGGTTGTTTTTTCCTTTATTCTTTCTTTTGTCTTTTTCTTTTTCTTTTTCTTTTTTTTTTTTTTTTTTTTTTTTTTTGAGGCAGGTAGTCAGTTGTTAAATATGTACCAACCCACCATGGCTACTGCTATACCCATGTTTACACAGGCATCCATCCTGATTGGCTGCAGGGTCTGCTTTGACTGCTCACAGGCAATATTTTCAATCTGACCCTCATACATGTGTAGCCAAATAACGGCGTTGTAATGTCTACTTTTTCTCTGGGTATAATAATTTAAAAACAGCATGTACTATCAAATCATCCATCACCAGCCATAGATATATATTTCCGTGTTTGGGGTTGGACCTCAGGTACTCTGCTGAATAAATTTACAGCTCAACTGCTGGTAGATCCCAAACAGATCATTTAGGAAGGAAGAAACCATGCTGGGCCTTAGAGAAAAACAAAATGAGTCAGTTCTCACTGCTGCCTTTGGCCAGCCCAAACCCTGAAGTCAGACAGCATGGGGGACACTTTTCTGGCGCAAGGACTGGAGGATGGAGCCACTTACCTGCTCAAACACATCTGTAGATAAGTGTCAGGGCAGCGCTGACAACACTGACAGCCACCCGCTCCCCACAAAATGGAAATTAGCAGGCCCCCAAATCAGAGCATTAAAACAAAGATCTGCCAACATGTGATTTTAGTAAACAGAGTAATTTGAGCGTTTGGAAAGCATGAAACTTCTGTCAGGATTATAATGTCTTCTACCATAGGCCTTAATTTCTTCTGTCAGGAAGAATATGATTAGACTCAGTCCCATTTGATTGTAGGGCATGTCAGTTCCCATTAACAAAAGAAAAGAGGCCCTAGCAATCACGTTCTACATTTCTTAACCCCTTTGGCCAAGGAGGATTTTTTTCAGCCCACACTTCCCATTTGAAATATTTAAAGCATTTAAGCCCAGGCAGTCTATCTAGCAGATAGGTACAGGAGTTTACCTATTAAAATCAGCTCCTTTCCCAAGGGGGACTATTTTTGTTTCCGTGTTGGCACCAAAAAAGTGAAAGCTGTGTAGAATTTTTTTTGGGGGGGGGGCGGGGGGTCGTTGTGTTTGGTTTTGTAATTTGAGCTTTTTCCACACCACCCACTCCAATCTATGAGAAATCCTGCTCCTTGCATGAGCGGAGCTGGTTTTAAATGGTCTGATTCTTTGAGGGCAGCGTCCTTTGGGGCTGCATTCAGTACTTGACCATTCAGCCTATGAACTGGTTACTGCAGATGGTTTTCCGAGGTGCCGGGCAATTACAGTCCCAGACCCAAACCTGCATCAGTAAACAGCACCGCTTCTGACCGGCTGCCTCAATTCCATTGAACCCTCTGCAGTTCAAAGAGGGCAGCCGGGTCAGCCTTAGAGCTTAGCGGGCACCGCTGACCCTGGCTGCCCAGCAAACAGTTTATGTTGGGGAGCAATCTAGAGATTTCCTGAGATAAGGATGCTATTACAGACTGACAAATGTGGAACGGAGCGGAGTGGGCAGCTTTTGTCCAGACTGACCTAGGGTGAGAATGCTGAGATTATTGCTGATTGGGGACAAATGGCAACCCGTGATTTATTTGTTCAAGTGAAACCAGCCAAGTTCATCCCTCAACACCATCTCCCATCTCTTTAAGATATTTTTTTTCTTCTTCAGACAAAAAGACTTAGCAATTTGGGGAACTCTTCAAATACCACCATTCCTGTGAACCCTATTATCCTCAGGATAAAATCTGCAATCCTTAACTAGCCTTGGAGGCCCTGCACGATGAGGTCCTGCCTGCCTTGCCAGCTCCCGCTCCTGCCACTGCGCCCACAACCTACAGCTCTCAACCACAAGGGCTCCACTCAGGTTCCCGGGCGGGCGACAGGCGCTCCTCGGCCCCTCCAGCTTCTGCCTGTGCCGGCCCCTCCTCCTGGGGCTCCTTACCTGGCTTTTGTGCTTTATCTTTCTTGTTTCAGGTGGAATGCTATCTGCAGAGACTTGGCTAGCTCCCCTGTTATGATCTCCTGGAGGCCCTTTGTGCTCATTCTTCACAGTCCTAAGCACCGTCACAGACAACTATTGGTGACGACCAGTTTAGAACTTGGCTTCCCCCCTGGCAGGGACTGTGTGTGTCCTGTTCCCCTAGCACTCAGCGCCACACCAAGCATTTGAATGTTCAAGGTTTGAATGCTCGCTGAGGCTGAATGAATGAATGAATAAAATCGGTGCACAAGAGATACTGACTGCCTGTGAGGAAACCTAATAAAGCAAACCCAATAGAACAAAAATCTTCATTTTAAGTGCACACAAACTAGGGAGTGAGTTTTCTCTCCAACACCTCTTCTGCAACCATTCTAACACAAGGATTTCAGGGGACCCTGCCATCCCATCAGGGCAGTCCTATGAAATCTTCTACCTGAATGTTAAGACCCTCCCTTATCATCATCTTCATCATCATTATCATTAACATTATTGAATGTGTTCTGTGTTCCCCATGCATTGCTAAGTGTTTTCTACTAATTTATTAAATCCTCATCGCAATCCATAAAATAGTGTAGTAGATTAAAGATGGGGACAGATGCACCAATTTTTTGACATTCTTCCGATTTAGTGGCAGGGTATTTGTCCCCTCCCCTTAAGTCTGAGCTGGCATGTGACTATTTTGACCAACAGAGTACCCCGGAAACGACGGCACACATGTTTGCATGTCCTGTCCCACCATACTCACTCTGGGGAAGCCAGCTGTCATGAGAGAAGTCTGACTCCCCTGAGAACTGCCATGCACAGAGGAAACTCAGGCTGGTCACAGAATGAGGACCTGGGGAGGGAATGCCCAGGCGACCAGCATCTGTTGCAACCATCCAGCCCAACTTGCTGATGTTAAGAGAAGAGAGCATCTTGCACATTCAGCCCCATCAAGCCTTCGGTTAATGCCCATCCCAGTGAACACCTGGCTGTGACCACATGAGAATCACCATGTGAGACTACTCACCTGATCCCAATTAACCCAAAAGTTGTGAGAGAGAATAAGTTGATGTTCCAAGCCACTCAGTGGTGGGGAGGATTACCACGCAGCAGTAACCAGAACACATAGGCACTATTCTGACCCTTATTTTACAAATGAGGAAGCTGAGACAGAGAAATCCTACAGCTGCACAAATAAGAAGAAGTGAAGCTGAGAGTCCAGCCCAGGCAGCCTGGCTTCAGACCGAGACTCTCAGCTTCCATGCTGCCACACCACTCCCTGGAGGGCCACCTTCTCCACCGGACTCCTAGACATAGTCTCTCCTATGGTTGCTGCCTCTAGAAGAGTCCCCTTCCCTTTCCTTCTGCCCACCTATCTAATTCCCTACCTCTGTCCATGATTTCCTCTCTAAATCCTCCACTGATGTCCCCTTCCTCTGAAGTCCTTAGTGCATTTAAAGTAGACATGTGATTTCACCTTTAGTTTTTCTGGTATGACTCCTCATGCCACATTCTATCTTCTTGAAGGTCAACACCAAGTCTTTTGTTTTTGCCTGCCTCTCAATAGAACCTCACTCATTCCCACACAAACCAGCACCATGCTGTGCATTCAGTAAATACGTTCTTCAGCCACACTGGCCAAGACTGTTCTATTCTTGAGTCCTCTACATTCACAGCTCCTTTTCCCTAGAATGTTCGTTCTTAGCTATCAGTAGGAGCCGTTCCCACTCAGCATCCCAATCTCAGCTCACATTTCCTCTCCTCCAGAAGATTTCTCCTTTCAACTGTATCTAAACAAGCCACCCCTCCCCGCTCCTAGACAGTCATACACTATCTCCTTACTGTGTGTTTTATGATTTAGTTATTTCTTAATTTTCTCATCTAGAAAATAAGTTTCATAAGGAACGTGAACTTACTCATCTTGCTGATTGCTATAGTCTCAGTTCCTAGGAAAGTTTCTGGCCTATAGTAGCTTCTCAAAAAAATATTTGTTGAATAAATGAATGAATATGTGTTTACTGAATCTTCATTTCATAAGAAGTTCCACAGAGGAGGCTTCCTAATGTATACAGGATGGGGCAAAAGTAGGTTTACAGTTGTGAGTACACAAAACACAAGAGTTTATTTTTGTATTATTTATTATTGCATTATTTTTCATACAAACTACTGTAAGCTTACTTTTGCCCCACTCTCTATCAAGAGTTTTCCATGAAAATCTCAGCTGCATCTCTACTATAATGTACAATCTTCCATTTTTCATAAAAGAACACCTATTATTGGCCCTAAGACCATCTCCATGTCTAGCCCATTGTCAAGGTGAGGCAGAGCCACATGTTGGTTTGTCGTCCTAACCATTTTTGTAGTTGTTGCAACTGAAATTTTTTGTTTGGTTTGTTTTCTTTTCATTAAAATTTTTTTATTGTATTTTAGGTTCTCTGGTTTTAAAGTTGATCTAAAAGGTGTCTTTGGATGATCCCAAGGACAGAGGGAGGCTGAGCCAGCGCACCTCACTGCACTTTAATAAAGGCCACATACCTGAAGATGAGAAAAGGACAACATTAAATCCTGCAGAGGTGACTTTGCTCACTACTGTACATATGGAGCTTCAACCCAGGATCTGGAACAGAGGAAACCCTCTGTTGAATCAATGAATGACTGAAACATCTTTGCCTTGTGTTTTCCACTTTACCATTTATCATTTCAGTACGTACAAGAACTCAGAGCACATCTTTTATTCCATGTTTGTAAAACTGAATAAAAAGTAGTAGCTAAAGAATTTTTAAATAATTTACACTAATTGGCACAAAGCAAAATTAAAACATAAACAAATGCCTCTGCTCCCCAAGATATGTAATGTGCAAGCAGTGACGTCTACAAAGAAAAGGCCATAGACTTGGGGTTAGCAGATGTGACACTCTCTTTACATTAATTGATTTTCTAAAGTATAAACTTGAGAAATTTGCTCGGTTTCACTGAGCCTCAGTTTCCTCATCGAAGGAAACTCTCTTGCCTATCCACCAACCTGAAATATTCAAAATGACTCTAAAATAAAATAATGAATAAGCAAATACACTCAAGGGTTAAAAGTGTAATAGGGACATAAGCTAATGACATTTTCCATCTTCCCATCTTTCTGACATTTCAAAGACTTAAAGTACATTTGAAATATTAAAAATCAATTTAATATATATTTTTTACTATCTCCAGTTTCCTGATACATTCACAAATAAGTATTTCATGTTTGTTCCAAATGTTCAATCTGCAAAATTTTTCATAATCATTTTATGATCCTTCACCAACATTTTGTTTCTGTTCTTCCCATTTCTCAACAAAGGATCCTGCAGTATAAAGAGCTTCTCAATCTTACCAGAGGCAGAGGATAAATTAGAAGAACAAAAACAAAAGTCAAAATGCTTGAGCATCTAGTCTGTGAATGAAAACAGAACCAGTAATCACTGGGCTTGCAAAATAGTTGCCGGAAGCAAAGTTAATGCAAAAGAAATTGACCTAGTGGTTCTCAGATTGGGGGGTCGGGTGCATCAGAATCACCTGTGGGGTTTGTTAAAACACAGGTTGCTGCACCTCACCCCCAGAGTTTGTGATTCAAGAGGTCTGAGATGGGGCCCAGCATGCTGATGCCGCTGGTCCAAGGTCCACACTTTGAGAACCAAGCATTCTATCTTCTCATGCATTAATCCTTTTGTCTATCGAACAACCTGGGGGGCACTAAGTTCTATTACACCCATTTCATATATGAGAAAACTGAAGCCCAATGAATATACTCAGCTCTGTTTCCAGCCTGGCAATCAACCAACTCAGTGCAACCTTCAGAAGGTCAACTATCGTCTCTGTAGACCATTTTTCTAAATTACTGAAAAAATATTGTCAGAGATCTTGAGAGAATTACAAAGACATGGCGTCTAAGAAGTGCTTAGCAAAGTCAAAAGCAGGGACAGCCCTTGACCATTCCTCTATCCCAGGACTCTACACACTGAAGAACAACTAAGGCAGAATTCCAGGAATCCCACTCATCACATGCTCACAGTTGGGTCACTTTTCTAGTAGCAAGGCAAATTTTTAACCAGCAGCTTGGCAAAGTACTCACTAACAGAGCATTATCACCCATAAATTTTGGGATTTCTTTTTTTTTTTTTTTTAATTCCTAGATCTGTTTTTCCAAGAAATTCCCTCTCTGCTGTAAAGGGCGTGGGGGATAGAGTACACGGGTGAGGGGTTAGTTACTAACATAGGGTTTCCTATGATATGATAATGTAGTTATGTTGGAAAATAGTGCAAGCATATGTACTCTCCTTTTGTGGAAGGTTTTCTGATTTGGTTTTCCAAGGACTCAAGGTATTTTGATTTCTATATTTAGAAACCCAGGGCTTTTTGGTATGCTACAAACCACACTGCAGCAAGACTAATTGTAAGCACTTGTACTTAAAAATTAGTTTCAAGAATAAGAACCTTCAGAGGTTTCCATATTGTATTCCACTAGAGTATCATTAGGGGAAGCAATTACTTATCAGGATATACTCTAAACAACTTTATTGCGTTCAGAGGAAATAATTGGAGTTGTCTGTTTAAATTACTAGGCAGGGGCCCGGAAATCATTTAGCATAATTCTTGGCATACGGTAGGCAGTCAGTAAGTGGAACAGGGAGTCCCTTAAATGACCACCTAGTATGTGTTGGGTGCTTGAACATATTGTCATTGAGCCTTCATAATAACCCCCGAATTAGGTATGGATATCTTCATTTATAGATGAGGAAACTGAGACTCATAAAAGTTAAGTGATGTTTATTGGGTCATTAAGTAAGTAGCTGAGTTAAGATGTCAGCCCACAGGTGCTTGATGCCAAAAGAAATATTCTTTCCACAACACTAAGCTCTTTCCTTCCTTGCTTCTTTCCTTCTTTGCTTTTTGACTCCCTTCCTCTATCAAGGTTCATCCACAGATATCAGGAAACTTTCTAAGTGCCAGCCAGTGACAAATGTTAGCGAGGTATTCCCATTTTATGGATCTGTTCACAGGAGGAAAAAGTGATCTCTCAGAGGTCTCAGAATAAAATATGGAATGCATTCCTAACCCCCATCCCTCAGTCCTCAGCAATAAGCATGAGGGTGCGCTTCCGAGGATCCTTTACTGAGGAAAACAAAGTGTATGTGTGGAGAAGACGGTCACAGCACAGTCCATCACCCAGGGCCGCGGTTCCCAGCACAGCGTGAACCGGCTGCTCCAGGTGACAGAGATACATGGGAGGACAAATCGGTCTGGCCTCCAATTTGAATTATAAATGCTTCCTGGAGACGGTCAGGTGGATATACTCATTTGTTTATTGCCTGATGATGCCGTTGCTAAGGGAAAACAAGTAAATAAATAAAAGCTAAGCACCCATTGATTTATTACTTTATCAGACTATAATGGAGGCCCAGCGCAAGAAAAGGAACTGATTGACGGTTCTCTTTACATTCCCTCCAATGTGTCAGTTGCCTTCTGTGCCTACATGTCCCATTTCTATCCTCCGATCCTCTTCCCCCCTAACTTTTCCTGTTCTCCACCTCCTTCCTCTCCATCTCTCCGTTTGTCCCTCTTTTCAAGGACTCTTTTTGTCCTTTATCTCCTGAATGCCTTTTCTCTGTGTCTGGTTCTAAGACGAGACATCCGAGTGGCAGCGTTTCCACCTCCCTGTTGGCAAGAGCTTTGTGTCACTTTGTCACCTCAGACACATTGATCTATCAGCCTCTTCTGCTCCTGGGAGGAGACGCAGCCAGTGCCGGTGCACCTCGGAGCTAGGACAGCTCCTCCCGAAATGAACAGTGAAAATGGTGCCCAGTGTTCCTTTTTAACTAGATTATAGAAACTAGAGTTTTTCAAGGATTTTTTTCTGATTATAAAACTAATATTTATTGAAACTATAGAAAATTATAAAGAAAGTACCTGTTATTGCAGATTGGAGTGATTACTAATAAATGGGCATATATTTTATTCCTCAATTTTAACATATATCATAAATTTGCATATATCACTAATTTTACATATATGCATACATCGTTCATGCTATTAAAATTCTCATCAATATCAATTTATTCCAATGTGTGATTTTACCAAAATACACTGAATCATACTCCTTTCAGTAGTTTACATTTTTTTTTCAGTTTTTTGCTATTATAAACAATGCTACCATGAACAACTTTGTGCAGAAAGGTCTTTCTGTAATTTTTAGTTATTTCCTTAGGAAGTAATTTCAAAAGTAAAATTGCTGGATCATAGATTACGAGCTAAACTTTTAAGGTTCTTGGTATTATTAAATTGCACTCCAAGAAGTCTGTGCTCTCTCAAAATCTCTTAGCAGACCCAGAATCTTTTTATAACTTTTATAAAGAAGTTTTACAACGCAAATAATCACCTCCTCATTTGTCATTTGTGAAAAGAGCAAAAAAATTAAAGTCCATCTTTATTCTGACTCTCACCGTGCCCATTTCCTCATGCTGCCTACGAAGGATCAACAAGTCAAGTTACGCCATTCTCTTATTCACTCACTCAGCCAATAGTTGAGCGGCTACTGACTAGGCCCTGGGGCAGGGTGCTGAGGATACAAAATGGGTGGGACATCGTTACTCTCCTCTAGGAATGAGGGTGTTGTGAGGCACACAGACATGTAAAGAAACTCCACCACCAGGAGACAGGAGCTTCATGAAAGGAGGCCAGATTGCTCCAGGTGTTTCTAGAAAAGCATTGGGGCGGGGCAGGGGGGGGTGTGGATCCAAAAGCCCTCCCACTGGGGAGGGCACCTGACCATTCTCTCAATGACATGATAATAGTTACTCTTTCTGAGCCCTCGCTCTGTTCTTACAAGCATTGCCTCGTTGATCCTCAGAACCCCTCCACTGAGGGGCTGTTACTGCTCTTTCACAAATGAGAAAACTGAGCTTTAGAGAACTAGACCACTTGACCAAGATCATAGAGCTAACAATGAGTGAAGCCAAATGTAACTCCAGATCTAACTTCAAAGCACTACCACCAAGCCCATCCTAGACGCACTACAAAGTCTCCATGTGCTCCAGTAAAGCTCCCGAGCCTTGAGCTCCAATGCCCTCGTTCTGTCTGTGATGAGGAAGAGTGCCTTCCCCTTGAACCGGCCTCCTCCCGGCTCCCTCCCTTGCTCTGTCCCTTGCTTCCTTTTAGCTCTCTTATCATTCACTGTGGACGTCCCTTTTTTCTTGAGCTTGGTACACCTAACATGCCTTTCTTTGCCTACCCTTGCCATCCAGGTATAAATTTATTCTAACCAACAGAAAATTGAGAGAATTACGGAAGGAACAATGGTGAGTCTATGGGCCACAGCCTCCGCCTCCAAAGCAAGGAGATCACAGCAACGATGTGTGAACCTCTTTGCAAGTCTCAGGGTGTAAAACCCTGAGAGCCGCTGAGCCTCACTCACATCGGCACCCCAGCCGCTACTAGAATGCAAAAGCAAGGGTCTGGTTCAGACTGAAAAAAGAGACACTTGTGGCCTCTTCCAATGAAGAAGAAAGGAAAAGAAGTATTTTAATGATTTTTTTTTTAATCATTTCCTTGGAGCACACAATGAGAATACATTTGCTGGAGAGTGAAAAAGAACACAACCTCAACTGAGTGCAGGAAACCACTCTAACACCTAAGGATCTGGTCTCATGTTTGTCATTAATTCCAGGCTGGTAGCTTTCAACATCAGGTTTCGGGGCTTCATCCAACTCAAGTTTCCTAAAGCACACAGGCAACTCAAAATTTCTGTGGGATTGCCACGAAGTCTTTCAAATATGGGATACCAACTCCAGTTTCAATCATTTTTTGCTGCCCAATTCCACTCTGAACTGCACGTCCTCCATTAGAAACTTCCAGCCATCGACCCTGTTAGTTTTCTCATCTAAAACTGCCACTTGGTAGGGAATATAGTCAATAATATTGCAATCACTATGTATGGTGCCAGGTGAGTACCGGAAATATCAGGGGGAGCACTTTGTAAATCTATGATTGTCTAACCACTACGCTGTACACTTGAAAAAAATACAAAATAATTTTGAATGTAAATTGTAATTGAAAATAATATTTAAAGTTCTCTTTTAAAAATATTTTTAATAAAGCATATTAACGGACAAAATGCCACTTGGACCTCACGCTCCCTTCCACAAGAAACTTCAATGCCTCTCATTGCTTACAGAATTCAGAACAGTACTTTTTAAATTTTTCTTATTGGAGTAAAAAATATATATAGCATATAATTTACCATTTTAAACATTTTTAAATGCGTAGTTCAGTGGCATTAAGGATATTCACACTGTTGTGGAGCCACCAACACTACCCTGTACCCACTAAAAAAATAACTCCACATCCCCCCTCCTCCCAACCCATGGGGACTTTTATTCTATTTTCTATCTCTATGAACTTGTCCCTGCTAGTCCTCCACGTAAGTGTAACCATGTAATATTTGTTTGTGTGTCTGGCTTATTTCACTTAGCTTAATACCCTCAAGGTTCATCCATGTTGGGCATATATCAAAATTTCATTCCTTTGTAAGGCTGAGCAAGACTCCATTGTATTCAGTCCAGTACTTTTCTGCATGCCGTTTAAGCCTCCACATACTGGCCTGATTTTCTTGCCTTCCTCTAACTGGTTTCCCATCCCAGAGCTCTGTGTGCCCTGGGGCAGAGAGGGTTAGTCAGGAGACCCTTGACTCATCCCCAGGAATTTCAAGTCTTTTCACTTTTGCTCAGGTGGGCTTCCCATCCCAGGGCACCCTGCACCCTGCTTTCTCTAATCTAAATCCTAGTTCTTCCATGAGATCTATTCAATACTTGCTCCACCGCAGAGGTCCACATGGGCAAGGACCAAGAGAGATCTATCAAGCGCCCACTGTGTTCCTGACACCCTTCAAGTGCAGTCAGACCAGCTGCAAAACGTCTGCTTCCAAAACAGCGAAGGGGAGCTATCATACCAGCAATGGGAGCTCAATGCTGCCTTTGCTAAAGCAAGACAGTTCAGAATACATTCTTGAACTCTTTGACAGTCTGTTTTCATTCAAATAAAAAAATGGGAATGTTATTTATTTACACCCACAAAAATAATAATAATACGGTTAATATGTATTGAGTACACATATACAATGTATTGCATGTATTATCTCAGTTTTAAACTGTAGCCTCCAGTAGCCTTTGGCGGCAGTACACTATTACTCATGTAACTATTTTGAACTAAAGAGAGAGATGATTTTTGTTCAAAGAATAGTACAAATATTCTCCACTCCATTTTCCTTTTCAGTTTTAAATTAAAACATATTCTAAATGACGTAAGTAAACTGACAAAAAAAAAAAGGCACAAGTCTACTTCTATTACTGACTGGCTATTTCTCTTTATGATTCGATTTTATATATCTTTTTATGGTTAAATTAGTAATAACAGCATTAGAAGTCTTAAGAACTGTATAGTCCTACATTTGATTATCTTATCCCATAATTACACTGATTAAACACAGCATAAGAGACCATAAAGACAGATAAAACATTATGGCTACAAATTTTTTTTACTGTCCATAAAATGACTATTAAGCCCTAGGTAACTAAATTAATATCACCCATACAATTTTATGGGGTTTCCATCCACATCCAAGAGTAGCATTTGCCACGATGGCAAATTTTGTTTTCATAGCAGTATTAAAACTTGAACTAACACTTTGCAAAAGGATAGGAACACAATGGCTGGTGGCTTCATCGCTTTGCCAAAACAAAGAGGTTTCCGTCAGACCAGTGCTTCAAGCCAACATCAGCTCTAAACACGTAGCGCCAACAACCACCCCACTTCCTTTCCCTTCTGCTTCCCACTCCAGCAGGTAGACAAAGGGGTGACGTGTGTTTGGTGCATTATCCATTTCTTCATTTTCTCCTCAACATCATCTCCAGAGATTCGGGGTTACACAGACAGCACAGGGAATCGAGGGAGGAGTTTTACATTTTCCACATGAAGAATAAGCCGCTGGAACACCCAAGGACTTTTATACTGAGTGACCCGTGCTATTACGAAGATTAAAGAACACGACAAAAACCCAAGAAAAATTCACTCTAAAAGCTAATCCTGTGGGGAGGAAAAGAAAACTGTTTGAAGGCTTTTCAGATATGAAGAATAGCTCCCCAGGATCATAAATTAGCAATTAAAAAGTGTATATATATATATATATATTCACACACACAAACAAACAACCAGTTAGCAGAACCAAAATAGACCTACCTATCTAAATGCATTATCACCACTAAAATTCTGCACAAATTTTCCATCAGTGCCTGTAAAATGAAAACATATTTTAATACTGTTGTTTCTTACTTCATCAACAAATAATACTTGAAAAGCCTGTCGTGAACCAGCTAAGTCCTAGATGTGGTAGATAAAGCAATAAACAAAATCAATACAGTCTGTGACCTCAGGGAGCTGACAGTCTAGTGAATAAGGCAGTAAAAAAATAAACTGTGACAGCGTTTTAACTAAAAATTAAGGATACATGGGAGAAAAGCTACCAGCTGAATATCACTTCGATTGGATTCGGAACAGGAGATCAGCAGGGCTTGTCTAAGAAAGCAAACTCTAGAACATGAGGGAGGTAAAGAAGACAGTGTGAAGAAGGCATCAAAGAAGGACCCCTTTAGGTAGAGGGGACATAATGAAAGATCTTGAAGTGAGAACGCGAGCCTGTGTGAGACCCTGGCGATGGCCACATTCCAGGAAAGGAGGCTGCCGCTCTGCGCCATTCCTCACTTGTTCATAGAGTCTTGCTCACAGAAGATGCTCACTACGTATCCACCGAATGGTTACTGAGCGAGCGGACGTGGCCAGCGTGGGTGGAGTGCAGGGAGCCAGCGGGAGGGCAGCCTACAGTGAGGCTGTTCACACAGGCAGAAGCCACGTGAAGGAGACAGCTCCATCGTCTCACCCCAACACCCAACTAACCCATAACCCAATTGTTTCCTCTCTTGTTGACTAAACCCTCAGACTTCCTATACCTACTATCTTTATTGTGACAATCCCAAAAGCAGGAGTCATTTCTTAGTGATCTTTGTGCTGCCCTGTGCCTTTTTCATGCATGGAATTAAAAAGGCACTTGAGTACTTAGTGACTACACCTCCATTCACTGAGTCCTGAGATAGGTCAGGTAGGGTCCTAAGCACTTTGTATGCATTGGTTTCAAAAACAAAACAAAACTGCAGAGAGAGAGAAAGAGAGAGAGAGAGAGAGAGAGAGAGTGTGTGTGTGTGTGTGTGTGTGTGTGTGTGTATGTACGTGTATGTGTGTGTGCACGTGTGCATGTGTCTGTAGGGAGAGATAGAGAGAGATTTTCATTATTTTTGTTTCCAATTACAAATGAGAAGCCTAACACCTCCAGAAGTTAGGGAACTTGCCCAAGATCATGCTGCTGATGACTACTCTTTTACCCCTAAAATAATCTGTTCTCTTACTTATTACACTATGATGCCTTCCTCAACTAAAATATAAAGATAATAACCTCATTGAATTCTCTTGCAGAAAGAAATATATAAACTAGCTACTAGATGATAAGCAAGAAAGTTTATTACTAAGACTTAAATTCATGACGCAAAAAATTCATTAGGGTATGTTAAAAATTAAAGGGGACTGTTCTTTAAAGTAAATGGGTGAAGTGATCTAAAACAAAACTATTTTCTTCTCATTAAACTACACTTTGAGACAATTCTAACACTTTATAGAGCCTGACTTTGAGCCTTTCACTTTCTCCTTAGGTCCCATCGTGGACACCCAACCCAGCTTGGTCTACGGGGGTGCCTGGCTTTGCTGGCTGCTAAGACAAGCCCCTGACTTCCTGAAGATAGATCCTGTGGTAGATCTATGACATGTTCTCCTAAAAACCAACATTTCTCCAATATTGATGACAGAAAACGGGGCTAGAAAGAGTCAAAATCTGACCCTCTTGGGCAGTCTCATTTTCTGATGTTCTCAATGAGCTTTGAACAAGCTCTGAAGGTCGGTTGGCTTGTGGGATTTATTTGGAGGGAGGGGACTGGAGAACCAGAATAGAAAGCTCCAAAATAGCAAAAACCACCACTAAAACACTTTGCTTCTACCGTCTCCTGATTCAAACCAAACCCTTAGTCATAGATGAATTACCCTGTACCCATACCTCCCAAGCTAGTCTCAATGATATGGCAGTGAACATGGAAAAAGTGATTCAAACTTAAAATGTATTTGACCTTCTGGAATCTAGGTAATTCCTTGTATGCATATGCACATGGTTAGGGCAGAAGTAGAGATTTGGTGTGTGTGCTACTTTCAGGAAAATTCTTTAGTCGGTACTTTCTAAATGATTATCAAGTCCCTGAACTTCCTCTGTACCTGCAAAAATAAAGGGGGGAAAATGGTTCAAATAACACGCCCGTTTCAGGTTAAACCAAGTACAAGGATACCTACTCCTGCGGTATAAAGAAGACAGGAAGGATAGGACATAAATAGCTTCCTTCTCCAAATCCGCTCACGAGAGGGTGTAAAATAATAGCTCACGCCTGCTGAACATTCACTGTGTGCTGGAGAGCAGGCTTCCGTGCTTTCATCGTGACAGTTAATCTTCCTATCAACCCTAGAAGGCAGGTCATATCATTATCCCATTTTACAGATGAGGAAACGGAAACAGGCAAGTGAGGCAATTTGCCAAAAATCATGCAGTTCATAGACTCGACCTGAACCCAGGAACTCTGGCTTCAAGGTCTTTGTCTCTGTAAAACACCCTCTCACTCATCGTGAGCAGAAGATGGCGGAAGGACAAGACCTGCTGGAAAGGAAGAGGTCAGGTGGGGTCGGGTGACAGAAGACCTGGAAAGTCAGAGATTCCAATTTAAATTAAAGGAAAAAGAGATGAGGAAACAAGCCCAAATTTCTGAGCAGAGCTGTGACGTGCTGAAAGCAGTGTTTAAGACAGATTATTCTGACTACAGATGTTTTCCCTGATGTGGAGTGCTTTATGGAAAACCATTACAATGCACATTGTAGAATACAATATAAAAAAAATTAGTTTACAAAAATAAACCCAGATATAACCCAGAACCCTCTGCAAAAAAACACTATCTCATGTAAGAAGTGTTTAGTCTAAAGTATTTAAAATTATTTTGGGTTGAGCTGAGGGAAGAAAAAAATTTTATGGTACATAAAACATACAGCATCCTGATGCGGGGCATAGTGTACTTGGAGACTATTTTTTAACCTAAAAATCAGAATGGGTGTCTTTTTTTTTTTTTTTTTTCTTAATATGGTCATCTATAAAAAGGCCTCCTGTAGTCAAGAAGGAACAGCACTTTTCGCTTATTTTATTTCAGTAAGAATTTTATTCTATCGTGTGGCAGTTTCTGTAAAAAGCTGCAGACTGGATACTATGTTGGCTGGGTTCTAGGGTCACTGCTAAAGCCTTGAAGGTGAGTTATAAACCTCATGGGCATAAATCAAGGAGGCCCCACGGGGATGAACTTGGGGGCCATTCTGTTGCTATTCCAACTCCCAAATGAGGCACACTGGGACTTTTAACACAGAGAAGCCAGAGAGTGGAGGTCAGAGGCCAGAGGAAGCCCAGGATATGAGGAACATGGTGGGGGTGGAAGCTGACCCAGGGACAGGGATGGGTGAGGGACGGGGAGCTCTGAGTCTGAAATACAAGGAATCTGCTGAGGCAAACAGCACAAAGACTGACGTCCAGCAGAAAGTACAGAGGTATCAGGGACTGGCTCTAGCCAGAAGCTAGGGGAGGGGGCAGCTAGCGTGGGAATGGTCCACACAAGTGGGCAGAACTCTAGCGGTTGGCAGAAGAGAAGGTTCTAGAAGCGTGATCCAGCTCTAGAAAGGGAATTCAGAAGACTAATAGGCTAGTTAGCATTCAGCATCCTATGGATGAGGATACCCAGCTCACCCACCCCCAGGTGTCGGGTGGGGCTTCATCTGGACACAGAGCTCTAGATTGGGGCACTGAGGTCCAACCTTGAAGTCCTGGCCAAGGTTTGAGGACTTGGTTCTCCAGCCACAGAGGGTGTCGGGGCTGTTTAGGCATCCTCGCTGACCAACTCAGGAGCAAACACAGGCCACCAACAGCTGACTACCTGTCCCAAACCTGGGCATGTGCCGGGTGACCGCTGAGTTTCCTCCTCACCTGTGGAGCCCAGCACTCTTTGTTTACCAAAACATGTTCATCTTTTGAAATATCTTCCTCATTCCCTCTCGACCAGATGCTTTTCAGAAGCAGGTAGCACTTTTTATGTTTCATTCCTGCTCATGTGGAACTTAATGCTATGAGTGAGTGCTTTAAAACAGCCTATTAGCCCTGGCTGCTGTGGCTCAGTGGGCTGAGCACCAACCTGCAAACCAAAAGGCCATAGGTTGGATTCCTGGTTGGGGCACATGCCTGGGTTGCAGGCCAGGTCCCCAGTTGGGGGCATGCAAAAGGCAACACCCATCAATATTTCTCTCCCTCTCTTTCTCCCTCCTTTCCCCACTCTCTGAAAATAAATAAAATAATTTAAAAATATAACACCACCCATTACACAAATCCTGTCTGGAGACCTCCGCCAGCATTACGGCTGAATCTAAAGAAGTCCATCCTACGGCATGGGTAGGGGGACAGGGGGTGCTGGGGTTCGTGAGCTGATGGTCTGTGTTGTCTGTGCACGACATGGAAGACTAATTAGTGGCTGGCAGAGGAGGCTGGGATTTCGGAGACATGTTGCCCATGTCTAATCCAAACGGCACTGCAAGTAATCGAACCAAAATCTGGCTTCATGCAGGAGGATCTGCAAAACGAATCTCAAGCGACCCTTTAAAATAATCAATAATTTTCTCAAATACTCTTTTGTCTGAAATACCCACCTGATTCTTTTGCTAACAAACCAGGTGCTTATTCTGCAAGCCACAAAGCCATGCTGATTCGTAATCAGGGAAGTCAAGCGCAGGAGGGAAGTGGAGTGCACACGGCGAGGTGAGCCAATCCGGCCGCTCCTGCTCCCTCCCACTGTGGGTCTGGGGGAAAGGTAGGGACAACATCCTCCATCTTCATCAATGTTTTCTCAACTGAAGAAACATGAGAGACTGGCCAATGGTTCTATCTTCCTGTTTTCTACAGCAGAACACTTGGCCACTACACATTTGATTTCCTGACTGCTGAGGCTTGCTATGGAGGAGGCCAGAGTGGGGCAGGAGGTAGAAAGGACATATTCATCAGAGGTTCACTGTGTCACACAGTATTCTTCTGTGAGCTCAGAAAAGTCACTGAACCTCTTGAAAGCAATTTCTCATCTGTAAAATATAATTATAACTACCTCAGATTATATAGGGGTGGGTAAGGGGATGGCTGTCCCTAGAATGTAGGGGATGCTCCATGAATAGTCATTCACATCTGCTGGGTTCTCCATCACCCAAGTCTTCTGACCTTCTAGCAACCCAGGATCACAGGTTGGGATTCTTTAAAAGATGGGAGCCAAAGCTTTTGATTTTGAAAGGAAATGATTCAGCCCTTCCTGGTTTCAGGGTACACACTGCATTCAGAAACCATCTTATCATCAGGAAAATGCCAGACCAGAGAAACTAAGGCATATTCATTTGTAATTGCTGCTACAACACACGACCTCAAACTCTGTGGCTTTGCTAAAGCAATACCAATGTGTTCTCTTACAGCTCTGTCCGTCAGGACTCTGACATGGGCCTCCCCAGGCTAAAAGCAAAGCACTGGCAGCGCTGACTTCATTTCTGCAGGCTCTCGGGAAAGATGTGTCCTTACTCAAAGCTGCTGGCAGAATCTAGTTGCTTGTGCACCACCCTCTTGTACCTCGAATCCTCCTCGGCCTGACATTTCTCTCTCACCACAGCCAGGAAGAGTTCTCTGATTTTAGGAACTCATGTGATTGCACTGGGTCCCTCCAGAAAATCCAAGACAAGCTCCCCTTCTCCAGCACTGTAACCTTCATCCTGTGTGTAAAGTGCATTTTGCCATGCCAATTAACCTGTGCAGGCTCTACAGAACCAGGGTATGGACATTCCAGGGGGAACCAGGTCATTATTCTGCCTCCACACAATAGCATTTGTTAAAAAATCAACAATTCGTTAAAATGTGCACCAATGTACACTTAGGTTTCTGGGACACAGACCACAGAAAATTATTTCCACCGTTTTGTTTTCTTTTATTTGTTAAAATTCAGTTTACCCAGGTAGTGTTAAGAAAAAAAAACAATGGTGACATATTTAAAACCTCCCTTTTGTTGTTGGCTTAAACTTTTAATAGCAGGCATTTCCTCTGGCACATTCAGTTTATACACAAATGGGGAAGGTGCTGAGGTAACCTGCCCCCTGACAATGAGAAGCCAGCGGGTGTCTTCCTCACCCAGGATCCACTTCTGCCAGAAAGCGCCACTTGTCACGATCTCATCTCTGCTCCTACTTTCCAAACAGCAACAGCTTACTCTTACAATTCATGACTGATGGCACTGAAAACAGGAGCCGAGCAGATTTTAAAAGCCTTGTCCATCATCCTTTCTCTAGCTTATGAGGCATGGCCAAGCCTCCCCCTTATTAGTCTAGGGACATTCTAAGTAACTTCCCAAGCAAGCTCAGTAGGCATCAGTGCCAAAATAAGGCAACGAGGGTCGAGTGAGAAGACGAAACCAACGCCATGAACACCAGGTGTTTTATTGCCACAAACAGAGGAGCTGCTCACCACTTACATCACTATCCATGGCTCCCGCCCATGCCTGCTCCCCTTCTCTAAACTAGATTTATAATCTCCAGCCCCTCATACCGAATCCCAGGTACAGGTCAATGACTGTCACTACGAAAAACAAGAAAAATGAAAAGCTTACCAATTCCTAATTCTTTCTGGTCCCAAGCACAGTTGTATCCTTTCTATATATATATATATATATATATATATTTCAACAAATGCCTCAAATAAAATGGTCACAGTAATTTATGTGACCTTATTGGCTGGGAAGAGCAAAGGGCCCACGCACAGTAGTCACAGCCCAGCGTCACAGCACCTGGAGGGCCTGGATGGGGTGGGGAAGGGCTGAGGCTTCTATTGTACAGGCATAACTCAGACATGCTGCAGGTTTAGTAGCAGATGACTTCGATAAAGCCAGTATGGCAAAAAAATGAGTTGTCATCATTTTGCTGGTGGAGGATCTTCCCTTCAATTCGTAAAACATGCAACATCTGTGGAGCATCATAAAGCTAAGTGCAATAAAATAAGGTACGCTGTATCAGAATTTTACTTCTATTTCTATCATTAACTTCAAACAGGCCAGCCGAAGCCAGGCCTCCTGAACTTATTGTAATCCTCACCACTATCACTGCTATCACTGTATGAGATAATGAGTTTCCCAGGCATGTATGAACTGTGCTAGGGAAGGTACAGGGAGTCCCTCTCAGTCAATATTTTCATAGAAAGTCACTTCACGAGAAGGCCCAGGATCTGACCTAAACTAATAAATGATTATCCTTCGCTACAGAAATCAGGACCCTAATTAACTTGCTAATTGTTGGTCTCTGTTCACAGACATTAACCTGAGTTATCCCACCATATACACCCATCAGTAAATTACAGGCTCTATCCTCAAGATGAACCTTCTGTCCAAGTGGAAAAATGTGACTTCAATATGTCAGCCGCACATAATTCTTTTAAGTGACCAAGTGTATAAGATTCTATTATGGGCACTTCTCCAAGCAAATTAAATGGACACAAACTTCCTCTAATAATTTATTTCTTCAGTAGAGTCTATGGCCACTGTTCTATGAAAGGCATAGTCTCCTTGGTCATACATTTCTCTTTTAGAGCAATACCAACTACCCTTGCTGGCTTCCATGGCCAAGCAGTAAGTTAAACATTGTATGTTCATTATATCCCTTAATCTCCACAAAGATGAAGTTATATGTTATTATCGTGCCTATTTCATAGAGGAGGAGATGAAGCTCAGAGAGTTTAAGTGACTTGTCTTAGCAGGTATTGCTAGGGACACCATATTTTCTCTGCAATGAACTGAATGTTCAGTGTCCCCCAAAATTCATATGTTGATATCTTAACCTCCAAGGTGGTGTGTTAGGAGGTGTGGCCTTCAGGAGGTAATTAGGTCATGAGGGTGAGGCCTACATGAAAGGGATTAGTGCCATATAAAAGGGACCCAGACAATTCCCTTACCCTTCTGCTATGTGAGGATACAGTGAGAAGTTGGGAATTCAGAAGAGGGCCCTTCGCAGAACCCAACCATCCTGGCACCCTCATCTCAGACTTCCAGCCCCTGAAACTGTGAGAAATAAATTTCTATTGTTTATAAGCCACCCCATCTGCGTTCCTTTGATATAGCAGCACAAGCTGACATAGACACCCTACATACTCACAGGTTAGCATGCTTAGTCTTTCCCTATAAGCCCAGACTCTTTGTCTGAGGACTTTCTCTTCTTACAGGAGTACCTGGGATCATGAGTAGTGCAGAAAGGAAGTGCCGAGGTGTTGACGTCCCTGTATTAAGAGCAGCCCCCAGATAATGACAGAGGGGAGTTACTGGATAATACTCCCTCTCCCCCTGAGTGAGACAAGGCTGAGGCAGGTCTACATGGTCATTCAGAGGTCCCTGCAGAATTGGGTTCTTGTTGTCCACAGCAGCAACCTGCTCACTAACACACCTATACTGGCTTCCTTACTTTTCTCCCCACAAGATGAGCAGGAGCATTCAGATAAGTCTGCACCCAAATAAGTAACTGCAACTCAAGTCTAAGACTCAGACTCAGCTTCTGGGAGAGGCCAACCCAAGGCCTTGTCACCAACAAATGGAGCAGCTGAACCCAAACCCAGGCTGGCTGATGCCAGTCCATACTCTTAGTACCTGGAGCAAATGGTCTCATTTCATCACGAGCTGACCAGTGTCTTTATTAAAATTCACCATCCCATTTCTGGCATCATATTTAATCAATGCATTCAAGTAGTGAACTGGAATTTGACTTTTCCATACTTTTGTTACATGTTTCCTGCTCATGTTGTTTCTAGCAGCCCTACTGGCTAATAGTCTGAATTGAAGGTTGTAAAAGGCATTAACTCTGACCTTTCTGCTGATGTAACTGTCTCATCATTATAACACCTGACGTATGGCCATCCTGCCATCGTTTGATCTGTCTCTAGAGATGGTTGAATCCTGCCTGTTAGTAGAGAAGTAACATTTACGAGTGTTCAAGATGTATCGGGTGATGTTCTGAGGTGTCATACATAGTGTCTAACTAATCCTCACAACAGCTCTGTCAGGCAGGTGTCATGGTACCCATCTTACAGGTGAGTAAACTGAGTCTTGTGACCTCTTCAAGGTCATGCAGTTAGCATGTGGCTGAGTCAGAAATAAAATCCAGGTCTCTCTGACCCCAAAGCCCAAGCATTCTTTGTATAACAAATAATACTTATTACATATGCCAGGTACTGTTCCAAGATCTCAAACACTAAATTATTTAATTTTAAAATAATCCTATGAAATAGTTACTATCATTGACTCGATTTTATAGATGTGATAACAGTGGCGCTGAGAGGTTCAGTAACTTGCCAAGGTCACACAGTAAATGGCGGAAGCCAGATTCAAGCCCGCGCACTCTGGCGTCTAGCCCACGCATGCTCTTAACCACTACTTTGTGTTAACTCCCCTAATGATGACACTCTAGATTGACGCATATCCTTATGCTACATTTAAGTGTCCTCAGTGTTCACTTCTGCCCACTGGTTTTAGTTTCGCCCTCCAGAACATAAAACTAGTCTCATCCCTTTCCCCTTGATACAACCATGGGTATTCAAAGATGGCGATCTTGTTTCTTCTCATGTGGCCCCCTTTTCTAACAATGCCTCGATTTCAAAAGCCTTCACCATATCATCTGGGCTCTGTGGAAACTCTGTCCCAGTTGCTGATTTCTCAGAAGCACAGTGGGAAGATGACTTTCCATGACCCAGTGCAGGACCTGCGTTAGCAAGCGAAGCCTAACGGGCACCTTGGCTGCCTTTAGCACTGAGTCCCATGGAAGGGCTCAGCATAGAATAGATGTTCTCATCATGTTCTAGGCCCATTTTCACACACACGTCCTTCCACACCAGGCCGAGAGTGTGGAAGATCATTTGTAATTACAAACACATTGGGCTGGCTACACACAGGCCAGCACCCTCATTTCTGTTGGTATTATGTTTCCCCTCACATTGTGCACTTACATAGGGTTTAAAAACAGAGAAATTTCACCATCCACTTATTTAGCAAACAGCTTCAGTGCTGGGAGCTAGAAATATAACAATGGTTTGCTGCTCTCCGGGAGCTCGAGGCTTCTAAGAAAGACAGACACAGAACCAAATAACCTCCATCCAGATCCTTCCCCTCTCTGTTTCCTGACCGCTAAACACTAGAATATTCCAGGCTTGGTCCTCTTCTCCAGAGTCCTGCGGTTTCAACAAGCGCCTCTGTACTATGCTGCCCCTATTTGTGCCTCCGGCCCAGATGCTGCCCCAATCCGCATCCTTGTGTCCAACTGCCTATAGGCCATGATCTCTCTGTAGGTATTAAATGGCATCTTAGAATGAACCTGATACCAAATTCTTGATCCCCACTGTTGTGGGCTGAATGGTGTTCCCCAGTATCTGGGAATGTGACCTTACCTGGAAATAAGGTCTTCGCAGATGTAATCAAGGTCAGATGAGGTCATTCTGGATTAGGGTGGGCCCTCATCCGATGACTGATATCCTTCTAAGAAGAGAGAAACTAGACAGAGACACTGGGAGAAGGCCATGGGACTGCTGAGACCGAGACTGGCATGATACATCTACAAGCCAAGAAACGCCAAGGATGGCAACCACTGGAAGCCAGAAGAGACAAAACAGGAGTCTTCCTTAGAGACTTCAGAGAAAGGATAGACTTGCTAATGCCTTAATTTGGGACTTTAAGCCTCAAGAACTGTGAGACAATACATTTCTATTATGTGAAGCCCCCCAACTTTGTGATGACTTGTTACAGCAGCACTAGAAAATGAATACGCACCCCCAAACCCACACTTCCATCTGAAGGTAACTCCACGCTTCCCAGTGGTCAGGCCAATTCTCCTCCTACAGCTCACATTAAGTCCATCGGGAAACATCACCAGCTCAATGCTCAAATACATCCCAAATCTGAGAGTGTCTAATCACTTGTACAGCTGCCACTCATTCAAGCCACCAACAACTCTCCCCTGGATAGGAGCAAAAGTCTTGTCACTGGTCTCCCTGCTGTCACCATTAGCAAGCAGCAGACCGTTCCCCATGCGAGTTCTGGAATGCATTTTAAAAGCATGGATCAGAATATTTCATTCCTTACTCAACCATCTCATGGCTCCAGAATCAAATCCAAACAACATAACTATCGTTCAAAAGCTCCACTCCTTGCAGCCCCATATCTCCTCACCGAATCATCCCTGGCCTCTCTCCATCCTTCACTTGGCTCCAGCAACACTGACCGCCCTTCAGATCAGAGGCCATCAATACAACACCCCTTCCTCACTCTGTCCCTCATGCCGCTTATTTGTCTTCTTAGGATTTATCATATCAATGCCCAGTGTATTACTTATGTGCTTGTGCCATTTCTGTCTTCCTCCCTAGCATCAGAGCTCTGTGAGAACAGGGAAGTAGTGTTTGCCAGGCACTGAGAACATCACCTGGTTCATCAGAGACCTTCAGTTTATCTGTCTTATTGTGGTGGCCAAGGGGCAGTGCCCAATTCTATCTTGAAGCTCAGTTTTTCTTTTCATCCCTAAAAGGGGCCCGATAATATATCCCCTGGGACAATGCACTGCTTATATATAGCATAGTCTAAATCAGCTATACACTACAGCAGTGATTTTCAACCTCTTCCATCTCATGGCACACATAAACTAATTACTAAAATTCTGCAGCACACCAAAAAATATATTTGTTGCCTATGTGACAAAAAAAAAAAATAGGTATAATTTTGATTCATTAACACCAGAGGGCTATTTGGCTATTGTGTTGGCGGTGGTATTTTTTTTTTTTTTTTTTTACGATCTAAGAAAAAAGAGGTCAGTCCCTCTAACTAAATAGTAAGGTAGTGCATGTTTTAAAAAGTCTTGCGGCACACCAGGTAAAAATCGCTGCTCCATAGCTTAAATATAGACGTACAGATATACAGCTTATATATAGCTTAGATACAGATAAGGTGTGTCTGCTGTGTAGTGTCCAGTGTGAGGTAAGAATTCAATCAAGTGGAAAGGGGTCACAAAGGGGTCCCTTGGACTGTCTGTGGGTGGGTGAGAACAGGAATTGCTGGCGGATGCGAGCAGGTAATGAGTTGCAGGTGTGCATGAGGTATGGACAACCACTGGCCAGCGGTTAGCATGGCTGGGACACCAATGAGCCATGGCAGCCAGGGAGAGTGGAGAGAAGACGGAGAGAGGGGAAGGCAGCCGAAGATGGGTGAGAGGTATATCCCAGGCCGGACCCCAAAAGGTTCTCTAGGGGATAGGGAGAGACATGATTTGATCTAAAGGACAAATGGGGAAACAGCACATAGGAAATACATCAGGGATTCAGTGAGAACCTCAAAGGCCCTAGTTTACCTTTGAGAACTGAACTGCTAAGTTCCTACAGCAATATAGTCAGTAAGCCTGAAACAGAGTCTTTTCTTTTTTCTTTCACAACCATTATTAGCGAGGACTTCGTGAGCTTTCCCCAATGGAAATTAATTCCTTCTCTCTCTTCTCTCTCTTCTCTCTCTTCTCTCTCTCTCTCTCTCTCTCTCTCTCTCTCTCTCTCTCTCTCTCTCTCTCTCTCTCTCTCTCTCTCTCTCTCTCTCTCTCTCTCTCTCTCTCTCTCTCTCTCTCTCTCTCTCTCTCTCTCTCTCTCTCTCTCTCTCTCTCTCTCTCTCTCTCTCTCTCTCTCTCTCTCTCTCTCTCTCTCTCTCTCTCTCTCCCCCTCTCTCTCTCCCTCTCCCTCTCCTTCCCCTTTTCTATGTAGGTTGTGTATGTAACACCCTGAGTTTGATCATCTACTGTTGAAGTGATTCTTTTTTAGCTTAAAAATTTTTTCAGAGAAAAATCCAGTGTTGTTTTTACATGCACAATACCTAGGTGAAGGCTAGAGAAATTTATATTCAGGATCCCAACAAAGAAAGAATTAGCATTCCCTTCCCACCTGTCTATGTGCACTTTGTGTATTGAGCATGGAAAGACTGCATGATCCCCTAAAGAAACCATGTTCTGACATCTAGAAAGTCCAGAGGGGCAGGCTCCAGACATGAAGAGCATAAAGTATTTTCCTTTCCGTGGACCAAACAGTCCCCTCAAACACAAATGCATTGTCTGGGAATAAAGACAAAAAAATAAGCCAGCCGTCAGTCCAATCCTGACATTCTAGGGCAGTTTTTCTGTCATAATAAAACTTTAAGGATAGCAAGACCAAGCCCCCTGCAAAACTCATATTCCTTCAGTACTGTTATTTATCTAGGGTAGTCCTCACATTCTCATCCCTGGTGTCCTATACTGAACAGCCTCCGGTCATGGGTTCCCGCTGCTCAGTGCCAGCGCTTTCAGAAGCTCGCCTACTTCAGATACTTTCTGTGACCTTCTTTTTTGTTCTGAACATACCTCTCCCACCATTTCATTTCACTGCCCCCAACCAGAGGTTCCAGATTCCTGGGCCAATTCCGGCATCAGGCGCAATTCCTGAGACCTAGCAGACAATCAATAAAACTTTGTTAAACAAGTGAATCAATGAACGAATAAATGGATGGATTCAGTTATTAAGAGATCAGAGATCTGCCTTTAGGGTTAGAGAAGTGAATTCACTTAGAGGTTTGTTTGTTTGTTTTTTAAGTAGAGTGCAGGGGAAATGACAGTGATTAGGTTTTCTTCCTTCCACAAATTAATTTCCAGAGTGAAGAAGCAGCCAATTACAGGCTGCATTGCCTTAAAAATAAATAGAAGTATTTACTGGCCCACTCTCTTCACATTTGGAAGAGGAATGAGATCTTTACTTTTAACTTTGAAAGAAATGTCTGGAGGTGGTTTGCAAGTGTGTCCGTCCATAGTTACACTCATCTTCATTAGCCGACAGAGCTGGGCATGGTTGGCTCCCAAGAATCTTGGTGAAGTGCTACCTTTCACTTCCACACTTGGATTTAAATAGAACGATACTGAGCATACCCTTGTGTGAGATGAAGGAGAGTCATTTGAGAGCCCACACCAAGGCCTCTTTGAAATATCAAGCAAGGAAAAAAGAACAACCAGATGTCCTAAAGCTCACTGGAGAAGAATCCTTAAAAGGACCAATTCCAGAGGTTCTCAACCTGTGTGTCGCGACCCCTTTGGGGGTCAAATGACCCTTTCACAGGGGTCACCTAAGACCATCAGAAAACACATATGTAATTACATATTGTTTTTGTGATTAATCACTATGCTTTAGTTATGGTTGGGGGTCACCACAACATGAGGAACTGTATTAAAGGGTCACAGCATTAGGAAGGTTGAGAACCACTGACCTATCCCAAAAAGCCCCTACAAGCATTGGGAATTTATATTCAGACAACTGCCCAGCCCAGGCCCTGAGGAGCCCCCTCCACTTGGTGTTACTGTCTCTCTGTCTCACATGAAGCTTTTCTCAAGCTTTTCTCATGAAGCACTGGATTCTTTTCAGGAAAATGTGCCCAGCAATGATCCCTTGACATATTTCCCTATGACCATGGGATCTTTGGTGAACATTGTGAAAAGTTCACGTCATTCATGTACTCAGAGCATGTGTCAACCATGGGTATGTGCCAGTTACAAAACATGTTTCACCAGAGGAAAACTGGGTAGACTTGCCTCAGCCCCAATCTCTTCTTTAGAGGCTGGGACTCGCTAATATTTGAGACCCAACATTCATGTTGGTTCAATATAAATATTGGGTGCCAGTTTGAAATAATTGTATCAGTAATTACTATTGAATTATAGTGGAAATCACAGAGAAGTACTTATAACATTCAGGCTAGGACAAGAATGAGTCCATGTGATTAATGTTATTAATGTAGTATTCAGTTCAACAGCATACCATAATGATCCCGCTATTATATTTAAGTGTTACTAAATATTCATTGAGTTCCCAAAACCACAGTGGGTGTGAGGTCTCTTTGCTGGATCTGGAATTTAAACAGCACTCTTTGTCAAATTTATGCCTGGTATGAAGCCCCAACTAACAGTCTGCCCACTAAAGGAATGTTTACAAAGGCACCGAAAATACCCATAGAAGGAACCAGTTTATCATAAACAATACAAATATTTACTTGATTATTTAATGGGTGCCCAGCATGTCTGTCCTTAATGTAGCATTAGCTGACATCAGGAACGCACCATATGTGCAAATAATTAATTCAAATGACACTTTTCTTCCAGTGTGTACTGTTATAAAGGAGCGGAATTACTGTAGAGGCAGATTGGGGAGCAGAGTGGGGGCTCTCTCACCACGTCTTCCTTTATGGGCACCTAGTTTTTAATACTTCATCCTCATTGTCATTCCACTGCCAAGAGCTGATGGCATTTGAAATGCTCCTACAGTGTTCCTTATGTAATCAGTAGGATGACTAACACAGCAATTAGAAACCTGACTTGGCTAAAGATTTTCCTCAGAGATGAAGCTTTTGATGCCCAAGATCACCAGAATAAGCCCACCTCCTTGAACAACCACCACCACTGCAGAATGAATGGCTTGCAGATATCAACAGTGCAGGCTCCATCATTCCAAGCTTTCAGGGATGAAAAGAGAAGCAGGCTATTCAGACGACTATAAAGTGTTTCCAGTTAGGTGCTTGAGGCTTATTGATAATAAAGACATTCAAACTCTATGAAGGGATTTCCTGTGGGCAATTACACCGTCCCTTTTCTCTCTGAATTAATACATGACCAACTTTGGTTTGCATGACATTTCAAATGGCAAAACCCTCAGCAGAAGGGATGTTCAGACACAAAGTGCTACATTAACAGTTGCAAGCACTTATACCATACATTCGGGTCATGTTGCTTCCAGAGCGGTTGCCTCAAAGGCCCATCCTCTGACTCCTGCACTCTTATGACCTCATGTTCTTACTTTTTTTTTTTTTTCCCTAATTGTTCAGGTTAGACATATTTGAGCCTTTCTTCTGAGGATAACAAGAAAAGAAGGAAGAAAAAACAGAGTTTATAGCTTACTTGGATGAGGAAACTGATCCATCCAGAAAGAACAGCATTCCACTTCTGCTATGAAATTATTTATTTATAATTTTATTTATATGCACGTGTCCACGTACATACTTTTATACGTATAGGTATGACAGAGTTACTAGGCGGATTGAATTAGATGATATACATGGAATAATTAGTGCAATATCTAATACCAAATGAGCTTTCAATAAACATGAGCTACAATTGCAATCATTGGATTAGATCCAGAGCATTGAGCATAGTGCTTGGTAAGTTGTCGGTACTCAATAATAACAGATGAATGCATTATTATGACTCCTCGCCATACTCCCATACAGAACAGAAGACTAAAACTCAGAGAAGTTAGGTAGTTTACCAAGGGTCCCACTTCTGACAGATGCTAAGTCTAGGACCTGAACAGGATCTGTTTGAGTCTAAACCCCTGGCCTTTTTCCCTACCTCATCCTGCTGATTCTCAAATACCTAAAATAACAAATTATCACAGAGGTGGCACTGAATCACTGAGGAGTTCATTGATTTACTTCAGATTTCAATGGGACTTCTAAAGACAATAAAAAGTCACCCATAAAAATAAAAGAATGCTTCCAAATTATTCAAAAGTATCTTCACAAGATTTATCAATATTTTACAACTCAGTGATGTTTTATTCTTTTCAATGGATCTGTGTTTGAGAAAAATTCCAAAATTGAAACAATGGCAATGATTAATTCATGGCTTGGTGCTATATTAGCAGTTAATTAAATCTACCTACAAATACACAGAAACCAGTCATCTGCCCTGTATTTATTTTATTTCATTTCCTATCCTGTATCTTGTATATTCCCCAAAGCAATTCTTTGCAGTAATTTTACCTTCCATGCACAAATCTAATAATCCCTCTTGTTCTTAAGCATCGTGAGTGCAGCTGCATTGTTATTATATTATGAAATGTACATCAGATAAATTCCAGTTGTGCTGCATTCACCAAAATACCTTTTCCTCTCCCCCCAATCACTTATTTTCTATTTTTCATAAGTAAACATCGAGGTCTTTATTAGTAATAGGTTTTTTTAATATATGCTTCCACATTTTTCCTAAAAGTTTTGCTGCTAATCACAGGATTTAGTCAGTCTTCTATGCACATCCATGACTCTGTAATCTTAACAAGCTATATGCCGGTGATTGACAGATAATACTTGACAGGTTCAAAATTAGAGAATATACAATGAAAAATTCAGAACAGCCAGATCACTTAGTATGCTACAGTTTTCCAATTTTGGCTTCTCTCCTAATCACCAACTTGGGAGGGAGAGAGAGGAAGGGGGAGAAAGGATCTGAACATTTCCTCTCTCTCTCTCTCTCTGATCTCCTGGGTGAAAACCACTGGGCTTGAACCGGCCTGAAAGAGTCATCGGTCAAAAGTTACCTAACCAAGAGCTGAAATTCACACCATCCAAATATGAAGTTGAAACTATGATTCTTGGGCACTTAAACCAAAACACCAGCTTCTCCTTCCTAGAACCAGCCAAAATATTCCTTTCACATATTTTTTTCAGTTTCATTTGTTGAAGAGAGCCATCATTTCTACAGCATTACTCCTTAAATCTTTAATGAGAAAAGAGATCATGTCATGTTTATTGAAGTGATTAGGCCAGTTTTTATTGACTCTGTACAAAGTACGTGAGAGCTGCTATTTACCTGAAGCCTTTCCATTCCACAAAGGATTGATTGATGACTTTCTACCAGAATATCTGACTCAACTACTAGTGACCTAGCTAAGAAAAAGAGTTTGTGGGGTTTTTTTTTACTGCCTTTATCTTCTATTTTCAGCCTCCTCATGCCATGACCAACAGCAATCTTTTTCCTCTGTTTCAGGAGAACTGAGTGACACAAAACTCACACCAATTAAACTAGCAGCATTAAATGTTTTGGAGGGACCAAAGGCCATACCTACCCCAACAGATGCTACCCGAAAGACTTCACACTGGTCCCAGCAAGGCTTTCTAATCTGCTCCCCAAAGATCTGATTTCTTATGCTACTTAAGTCAACACTCCATTGTTATGAATTAGGAGGTAGCAAAACCTAACATGGACTGGGTTCTTCTTTGAGGTCGTTCACAGGAGATTTCCATGGATACCAGCCATGGGTAGGTCTCTTTGTTCTCCAAAATAAAAATCAGTATTTCCCTCCCTTTTCTGCTACCTTCCCAATCTGATCATGCTCACCAGATGACAACTATGCTGGGATTCTATCCAGGTGCATTTTAGGAGAGAGAAAGAGGGCCTGCGGGATTGTTATTTGATGTGCACACTTGTGGAGAAACCACAAGGCTGTATTTTTTTCAGACTCCAGCTCTCTTCTGGTGTATACGTTCAAAATAGGTCATAATGGATAAAATTGTTGAAATGTGGCTTGTGTCCTTTTGGAAAGCAACTGCTATCAAGAGAAGCATTTGGGCTAATGGCTGGCAATCACCGGTAGCCCAAGGTCAGAAACCGCTCCTGTGGGAGGAAAGTGGGCGCCCAAGGAGGAAATGGCGGGGGGAGTCCTCAAGAAAATCACCAGGGAAGATAACCCCAAATTTCCATCATCAGAGAAATGCACACTAAATAGCCATAATTGGGTCAAATTAGTCACGAGAATCAATTGTTTAGTTTAGAATCAAGGTTGAAAGATCAGACGCAGAAAGAAATGTTCTGATCCTCAACCTCCACCTGAACTTAAAAGGCACTGATTTTAAAGCCATAGTGTAGTAGGTTTACATACTAGAAAATTCCAAATGGAACGGGCTCAGCAATGAGCAAATATGTCAGGAAGCTGGTTGGCTAAGCCACCCCCGCCTACAAACAACTCCAGGGGCTTCGATTAGGAAAGAAAAGAGTAATTCCAGATTAAAACAAATACAAGCAATTTAGAGGAAAACAGTGGGAAGTTGTGGGCATTTAAAATGCCAGAAAAAGTCTGTTCCTCTCTTGCTTGCTTCAAAATGGAAGTTAATTTCTATACACATTGTTATTAAGTAGCTATGTATTAATATCTATACTGCCTTAATAAAGGTTTTGTTGTTTCTTTGCTGCTGTGGGGAGGCAGAGAGCAAACCTGATCACTTTTAGACTCCTTGAAGAGGCCAGTGGTATTTTGGAACAACCAGAAACCCTAAAACACTCCAATAAACAGGGATGATCATGGCCATCTGATTCTAGCCCCTCCAGGATGGTGGCTAAGAATGTGAACCTTTTACTCAAGGGACACAAGTATCTTCACTCTTCAAAATACCATACCTCTGTACATTCCACCTATGGTTTCTACATGGAGAAGAGAGAACAGAAAAGGCATCAAAGTTATATAAGCAAAGTTTTCTAAAAATACTTTCCCACAACTTGCCAAAATGACTGAGATGTTCCTAAACCACTTTCAAGTCACAGAAACCTAAATGCTGTGTTGTATGTGAAGATGTCAGGCGGGAATCGTCTTACCCAGCTGGGTCAAATGTGAGCTGGAAACCACAGTAAGATGTGAGTTCTGAATTCCATTTGCCTAAAAACCTGGATGACTCCAACTCTGATGCAGCAATCTGTTCAAAGGGAAATTTTGAAGCACTATACAATGGCAGGGTGGCAATCCTGAAATGTAGCTACGGATGGGACAGCTGCAGAAGGTTAACAGATACTTTCAATAAGTGATAAAGATATTATGTAGTCATGGTAACCTGCATGCAAATTTAGAACAATTTTTTAAAAACTGATCTCTCCCCTTTTTCCTGATATCACTGCTGAGTTTTCTTTTTTCTACCTTCTTGTCTGAAGCTGGGTAACTAAGATTCCAACAATAATGGAATCTAATTTGGGGGCTTTTCTCTTCAAGATGAAACTTAGTAAGTTTAAGCAGATCATCTGAACAAGGTTTTTTTAATGTTAATCTATTATTCTATACATTGGTATCACATAATTTACCCTCTCAAAATGCAAAGACAAAGACCTTTAAGTGTCCTGTTCCTAACAGGCTGTGCAATAAACTGATTAATATTTTAATTAATTTTTTGAGCACTACCCTAAAGGGAGGCAGTTGAGACCTAAGACCTAACATGCGTGAATGACAAAATTTTCTGTGGAACAAAACTCTAACGAGGCGTATCCTCCAGGAAAGGCACAAGAAACAGAGGGAACAGTCAGGAGATGGCAGTTGTCCTGTGGCCTTTTAAGAGGGTTTCTTTCAAAGAGTTTTGTTCTCTCCTTTGTAAAGAAAAGACACACAGACTCTCTTGACAATGGAATGGAGACAAGCCTTACCTGCCTGGGCCTCACTCTGCCTCTTCAAACCCCTTCACCTCTCCCACCCTCCACGCCCTCCACCTGCTACCCACCCCACCCCTACCCCCGCAGCCAAATGTCTCTGACAAGTGCCATTTCAGAAGAGGATTAAAGCCTGGGTAAGCTTATTATTTCTTCCTGAGGCCACCAAATTTAAAGATATAGGTAAACTGATATCAGCACTAATGAGAAAAGAGACTGGAAGGGCATGGTAGAACATGGGTAATCACTCCTTCCTTCTTTTTGTGTATTACTGTTTTGTAAATGTTTTTAATTGAACTCATAGATTACTTTTACACTCAGATGAAAAGACATTGAAGTATAAACAATTAAAATCTAAAAGCTTCCAACCTCATGTTCAAACTCAGATCAGAGATAAAGGAAAAGGTTTTCCCTCTAAGAATTTACTTTCACCGATGAGGCCAAGGGGTCAGGGATATATTCTCAGTGACATGAAAGTTACAAGTAAATTCACTTGAATTAAAGAATAGCAGTACTTTGCATCCTAAATGCACTTTCCAATCACTGTCTCATTTGTCCTTGTTATAATCCTATGAAGAAGGTAAGAGAAGTTCATATAAGAGAAAACTAAAGTTCAAAGGGAATAGAGAAATTGCTCACGGTCTCACAGAAAAAGAAATATGAAACATCAAACTCATTCACTTTTTAAAAACAACATAACTGGTAGCAGGCCATGCTTTTTTCACACCCTGCAAAGCTGTAGCTATAAATGCGGCAAGAAGAATTTTGGCATATTTGCTGTTGCATAATTATTCAAGAAGGCACAAGTACCCCGTCAACACATTCCACTCAGCCTCAATGAAGAAAGGAGCCCAGACGTTCTGGCTCGCCCACCCACCTACCAAATTAACAGGGACTTTGCAAGGTCCAACATGCCCTATGGCTCGCGTTATCCCGCAGGTGAGTTGGCTGCGGCAGCAGAAAGTGGATGAGGTTGGGTTAGCAAGATTAAATAACAAGAACGCGCTATCTTCTTTTCAGGCCTCTTCTCAATTACTGAGATTCCATCAAAGAGAAAGCCTGAGCTTAGAGATAATAAACCCTTACCACCTCCCTTAGCCCTCACACTTGTTAATACCCCTTTGTAACGAAAGGAAAACAGGCTTCAGGCCCATAGCTTTCAGCAGACAACAGTTAGCTAAATAGACTAATGTTTTGCTGTTGTTTTAACCGTTTTTAGGAATCCCTCTCTTTACAGCAAGTGATACTGGTTTTCCATTTTAAATGATAACAAAAAATTTCTTCTATGAATAAATTTTTGGAGCTAGGAAAGAAGCAAGAGAAATACGGTAGGTTGAACCATATAAAACCACTGGTGGTGTTTATTTAGATCAAAAATCATCAATAATTGGCACTTTCATATGATTTGCCCTAATGGAGAGTAAATGACAGTGATAGTATATAGATATGACAAAATATATAGGTATATTTTCACAGAAAGATATAACATATATAAATATATTTAGATATGACCCTCCAAAAATTATTACAGATCAATGACTTCAATTTGAGAAGGCTTGTTATTAGAACTGTTGTAATACTAAGTTAAAATCTCATTCTTCAATAGTAGTACCCTGAATTCATGACAATTTGACTCTCAAGCCGGTCAAAGGCATTCTGGTTTCACCTAGATTGGCCCCCACTCTGGCCTGGGCCAGCCACAGAGAAGCAAGTGCTCCAGTTCACTACAAATCAGCCAGAGAGAGGAAACAAGACCACAGACATCCAGCCCCACTCTCTCATCACCCTCCTCTTGCCTTCTCTCATCTCTATTAAGTAAATTCT
Organism: Furipterus horrens; assembly: GCF_987537825.1. NCBI lineage: Eukaryota > Metazoa > Chordata > Mammalia > Chiroptera > Furipteridae > Furipterus > Furipterus horrens. Next base: position 204,265,670 of record NW_028327172.1, on the reverse strand, counting down.
CTTAGACCACACGTGACATGTACAAACCACCCTTAATTTACCAGAAACAATTTGATCCCGCCTCTAAGCCATACACACTTTTCTGTCTCTTATATACTTCTTCCAGAACAATCAGGTTGCTTAGAAATCTGAAAATGGCTTTGAGCGGTGGTATCAACCATTACCTGCACTGTCCCCACTTCCCACACACTGCCTTCTCCAAAGGAGAGGCAACAGGACAGTTCTGGAAAACAGGAATCCCCAAAGCCTATGAGGAAAGGAAACAGAGGAGGTTTGGGGGTGGGGGGAGAAAACCCATGAGTCAGGTGCAAACATGGGGGTTTGCATCTTCCACACAGAGAGCAAGGGAAATCAGTAAGATGGGTACATTTTTACATAAGGTTGCCTCTTTCCAGAAACTCGCTGATGCTACTCCTGGAAGGGGCACATAACAAAGATACCGCCCTCTCTGGGACCCCAGAGTCTGGGAGGAGCAGGTGCATTTCTGAATTGATCGACTTGTAATGCAGAGCTCCAGGTTCATCTGCTCACCCTGAGGCAGCAGCTTCATGGACCAGGAGCTTCACTCTCCTCTCCAGTCTTTTATCACCAACTTTGTGATTCTGGACATGTCCCTAACCTATTGACTTTGGGTTTCCTTAAATGCCAAACAGGAGGGGGTTAGCCCAACTCAAACTTGGCTCCACATTACAATCAAATCACGTGGAGGACTTTACAAACATGCCCAAGTTGGACCCTGCACCAAAAATTGATTAACGCATTAGCCGGGGCCAGGCAATTGTATTTTTTAAAGCTTCCCAGGTGGTTATAACATGCAGCTGGACTGAAGCTCCCCAGCATAGGTAACCTCTAAGGGCAGGCCCAAGGCTAACATTACTGGAGTCTCTGAACCTCACCCAGGGGCTGGCGACCTTCTCTCATTTCCATTGGCTCTCCCCAGTCTTTTCCTGTAAGATGTTTGCCTCGGCTACAGTTGCAGGGCTGAGCCTTATCCAGAGAATAGCCAACACCGAAGAATTGGAGTGTATTCTTCTACCAAATGGGACTTTGTAGTTGGGTGAATAACAGCAGGCTTTGTGGCTACACAGCTTGGTACCTGGTTTTGAGTCCTAGTGCGGTAGCCTCGAGCAAGCCTGGTAAGCTCACTAAGCCTCAGCTTACTCATCTCCAAAATGTGATGGTAATACCTATTTCATGGACCATTGTAAGGGGAGAACGCATGTAAAGTAAGGGCATGTAAATGCTGAATAAACGTTAGCGGCCACTCCCTTCCTACAGTCTGGAAGCACCAGGGAGTCAAGTGCTCACAGAGGAAATTGCTGGAGGAAGGCCTGTCTGAACTTCCAGAACCCAACAGCAGCCTTGGGCTGAGCAGTCTAATGCCAGCCAGAGAGACACTTAGGGCTTCAAAGCTCAGCACCCCTGCCGGGAGCAGTGGGGTCCTCCCTCCCGTCAGTCCGAGAGAAGCAGAAATACAATCCAGTTCCACAGCCTGGAAGAGAGAAGCTGCAGGTATGAATGCACAGAAGTGCAGGCCACCAGACCAGTGGGCCAGGCTCAGACTCCTGAGGCTGAAAGCCCAGCACGAGAGGCGCAGGGTCGGAGGATCCGCATGGGGAAACAGTGGAGCCTAGTGATACCGACGCACGGAGCCATCTGCAACGGAGGGAAGAAAGGAAAGGTGAGAAAAATAAAAGGCACTGGCCTTTTCCAGCTCTGGCTGGGCCGTGGAATGAACCTCTCAGACCACTGAGAACAAGCAGCAAGGAAAACGTTCAGTACCGCTGTAAGACTGGGGGGGGGGGGGGGGTGGCGGAGTGGGGAGGGGGTTGCTTTGCCCCCTCCACGCGTGCACGGGCACAGGGAAAAGGCCGCAAGAAAGCGTGTTAAAACGCTAACCCGGTTTGCCCCGAAGCAGTGAACTTGTGGGTCATTTCCAGTCTCTGCGATGTGCGTGCCTGCAGACGGCAAATCCATAATGAATAGGAGTGTCCTTCATTATCAGGAAAAAATGGAAAAGAGCAAATAAAGGATGTCATGCACATTTATAAATGAGAGAAGAAGGGCAAGGGGTAAAGAGGCGCGTGACAGGGACTGGGGAGGACAGAAGACTAAGATATCAAAAAAGAGAGCTGCGTGTTTAAGATCAAAGGAAAAGGTAGTGGGTCTGCCATTCCCGAGGCCATGTTTTCCAGGAGAACCGCGTCCGAATTTACCGCTGCAAAGAGCAAACAAGTCTGCAGTCCATATTTTACCCTTTTCTGCCGGCAGTGGTGACACTGGCTTTTCCGGTGTTTTGGAACCTGGGAATTGCTGTGTGGGAGCAAACACAAATGAATCACTGAGGAATGATGATATACAGTCTCCAGCACAAGAACCAAGCCTGGAGCACCGGCACACGGAACCAAAACAGAGTCAAAGAGGGGTTTACGTTGTATCCAACATTACTTGTCTGTATTTTTCCGATCTAAAAATACATGCAGCCTCATACTCAATGTCATGGATTTCTAAGCGGACCGTCCCAGATGTCAGTTAAAAATTTCCTACAATGTTCAAAATGTTCCCTGGGACAAAACAATGACAGTTGACCCCCCTAAGGAGGGACTGATTCTTCCATGTGGGAAAGCCTCCATTTTTCCTAACCCAAGGTCAGTATTTCTATCTGCATCTGTCTCTCGCCTGCTGGTATAAGACTCACACGGAGGGCGGGGAGGGGCGGGGGTGGATTTAGAGAGTAATCCCACTCTGCCACTCTGTCTTTAGAGGCCTTCCCACATAGCCTGGCTGCCGGACGTCATGAGAAGCCTTGTATCTGCCATCGATCCTGTCCAGTTAGGGGATGTGGGGACCTTTAGAGGAAACAGCTAAATATCCACCATTACAACCCCTTGTGGATTTTCACCTCCCAGGACACTTTTAATCTAGCCACAAATGTTAGGTTTTGAAGAAAGCAGTATCGTTAAAAAGGAAAATAGAGTTGGGGTAGCCTAAGGTTAGGATTTAAGGGTTCGTAAAATTCAGACTCCACACATTTCAATTAAACAGTACATCGACCCATGTACCAAACTCTACTAAAATCTGCTCCAAGTCTCATTTGTCAAGTTTTATCTGCCACCGTTTGGATTCAAGATGACAGACTGAGTTATAAATCCAATTCAAGATGGGACTCACACTGAGCAGTGTACCAAGTTTTATCAAAATCACTCAGATTCTTTAAGAGTTGAGCATTGGCTAGACCAAAAAAGGCAGCTGGTTGAAGCAGGAATTATGCTTAAAATTGGTCATTTGTGTGTTGGTTCATTCAACAAATATTTATTGAGCACCTACTATATGCCAGAACTGCAAGAAAAGTTTGGGATATGCAAATCACAAGTCAAAGTCTAAGCCCTTGTACAGCTCATGTTATGGTGATGGGATGCTGAGGGAATAATCAAATAAAATCATTAAAAACTGAGATTAGAGCCATCATGGAATTAAAAAGTGTGTGTGATAAAGAAAAATAAAGGGAGGTATTTAGATTGAGATGGGAGGATGGGATGGTGGCAGCCACATTAAGGGTCGAGGAATAGGATCCCACGCAAAAGAAAGAGCAAACTCTGAGGTCACGGACAGCCAAGGGACTGGAGGGTGAGTGGAGAAGCAAGGCAGCCCACCGGGACCTGCAACACCAAGTGGTTACTGGTGTTATTAAGAGCAACACTATCAGAAATTATTTGTGCAGATTATACAAAATGGAAGACTTTACATTCCAAAGAAAACTGCACATATTGCCTTTTATCTACTTAAGGACTTTGCGGTCACTCACTAAATACCTAACAGCTCCTATAGTTTACTTTTCTTTGGAAAACTATCACTATTAGTTATTACCATCAGCCTCCCTAAGGAACTTAGAAGTGTGATGCATAGATCTTTAATGCATTTAACATGTAACACATAAACTTCCCACGATAGTGAAAGAGCCCTTTATCAAATCAGTGAACTCCAAAAGCAATCAGGTATTTACTGCATGTCCCATGGAGCAAATGGCATGTGATGGGGGTGGTGGGAGGGGGCACTGCAGAAGTGGTCAGCTCTCCATGAAAGCTTGTCACATTTGGGATGTACCCAATCAGCTCTATGGATAGAGGTCAATCCCTAAGCAGACAAAAGAATGTGCCCAACTGTATAGAGCATCTTTCCATTTCCCAATCACCAGAGAAGTTGTAAATTTCATGGAATTCCAATCTTATAGTTTTCTTGATCGCTTCTAAGCCAGCTGGAAAATAAAATGGATTGCAAGAGAGTTTTCTTAACTAGCTCACTGATCTTTCCTTGTCATGTCAGGATGAAAGAATTCACCATTTGACTAAAGGTCAATGTTCTAGAAATATTTATGGGTGGCTGAAAGGGGAAGACTATTAGAGAAATACTTATTCATTACCTTCACTGCAGCATGGTTAGCTGCATCAAGTACTAGACATACCTACGCTACATCCCTGCCCACCTTCCCATATGGGATCATGAGCCCATCTGTTATGTTTGTAGGTGGGGGGTTCTTCTCATAATGAATTTAAGGATACCCCTTTCAAAGAAATGACTAGATGTTGGTAACATTTTAAGTTGTGGATGATTTTAGTACTCTCTGAGCAATGCTTGATAGATAAGTCTTTAAAAAATGGTCAAATGGCCTAACCTTTTAGCAATAAAATTGTGTGCAATAAAAATGCTGGAGGGCACCAGTTACTGAGCTGTCATAGGCTGGAGAATTATTAGACCTCATAATTCTGTACTGCAAAACCAAATTTGTAGAATTTTTTCAAGTGAAAAAAAATTCAGGAAATTAAATGGAAAGACCTATAGTAATGAAATATTAAATGCAATTTCAAGTGCACAAAAAGGTCAGAAGCCAAAAAAAAAAAAAAGATTCCTAGAACAACATTAATTTTCTCATACTTCACACATGCCTGGGTTTAAATACCCTTGGAAAGCAACCAGGCCCAGACTGGGGCAAGGACAGGGATACGGGAGGGTGATAGGAAGGAGGAGCTCAATACAGAAAGAAGTAAGAACTAAAAGTAAAAAAAAAAAAAAAGAAAAAATGTTAGAAATATTTCATTTCTTTTCAATTTCCAAAGTTAAAGTCACATTTCATCAATATACATCATCACCACCTGAAAGGCATGAAAACAAAAGCAAAATGACTGGACTTCAACCACGACATGCCTGAACCAAAAGTTCAACCTGATTCTTGGTTCCTTGTACTGCTACTATACTGGGTTCCTGATATTAACTGAGTTTCAATTCTAGCCAAAGAGAGCATGTAGTGTGGGATGGTTTGGTGAGCATTTGGAGTCAGTCAGGTGAGATGTATCTGTGTGAAGAGTGTGACTGTCACTAGACACAATCACTGAAAATATGTACCTTTGGGTTCAGGTCACAGCCATAATACTTCATTTTAGTAGTATGTGTGTAGCAAGAGGTCAGGGAGACCCAAAGAAACTTTAAAGGCAATATTTTAAAATGAGAATCACTGTGTAAATAAAAGATCAAATGTTAACATCAGGACACCTTAAGTTTAGGTTTGATGCATTGTTTATGTGGAATATTACTTTGTGATGTACACAAGGAAAAATCCTTATTTCAACACCGGGCTACCTCCCCAAGGCCATTATTCACACAACTGTACACTCTTTCTTTAAATAAGCCACAGAAATCAGATGGTCTGAAATTTATGATTGCTACTACTTTAAAACCTAAACAACACATGATGAAATCTATTTCTTTAAAATACCAATCTGTGTGGTGGCAATGTTCAATGAAGAAAGAAAGATTTATATTTATGGCCAATTTTTATTTATCCTTACCTATTTATAAATTGTGCTACAACTTCAATAGCCATGGTTAAAAAGAATAACGTCATTCCTAACCATTGCCTGTGACTATAAAAACAATTTCAGTGTAATGGATAACACTAAAATACTCCAAGAATAATCTATAAATGAATCCTAGATTACTAGTCTAAAGATGGTGGTTATAAATGATTACATGAAGGAGTTGATGTTACTTTGAAAATCTTAAAGTCTGTCTATGGATTTTCGTATTTTATATGTAACATTTTTATGAAGTGATTTTGCCCTAACATAATAGCTTTCATCTTCAAAGCATTTCACAAATATGAACTAGTTACATAAAAAGCTATATTACTGCAAAATCAGAAAATGGGAAAGCTGAGGTTCTCCTAGCAATAGTCACTCTCATGCATTCTATATATTTAATCTACAACAAAGGTTATGTTCTTTTATAGCATGTTTAATTATCACTATTGTTTAAAAAATGGTCCAAAAGGTTAACAGAGCTTTTACTATGTGGGACAATTGATATTGTTCATAAAAATCTCCCTTTGACTGAATTTGTAAAGTTTGAGGAAATTAGACTTATATGATAGATCTTTGTCTCCTTCTTCTTTTTCATGAAATCCATTAAATATCAAAAAAAAAAAAAAAAGGATGTTCAACAAAGCTTTAGCTAATACAATTTTTAAGAACTTAAACATGCATAATGGAAAATGGTTAAATAAATTATGGTATGTCTATATGATATTATTAGATTCAATACAGCCATTAAAAATTATGTTTTTGAGGAATATATAAATATATGGGAAATTTTGTAAAATACGATATTAGTTTTCTTAAAAGTACACAAGATTAAATCCTATCATGACATTTTTACAAAAGAAATAATCATCTATAGACACATAAGTACATTAGATAAAATAAATGAGTGATTGGGGGTATTGTGATTTTATTTCTGTCTCTAGACTTATTTAAATTGTTGACAACAAATGGTTTTTAAATCATGAAACATAAATATTTTTAAGGGAAAATGAAACCACAATCATCACCTTCAAGAACTTACATTCTCCTGGAGAGGTACAAAAAAACATCAGTCAGCGTGATAATGTCTTTGAAAAAAGAAAGCATAGAATACCATGGGAGTAACAAAGGTCAAGGTTCAGAATAGAAGGAAGAGAACCTTGAACCAGGCTTTGCAAGCTAAGCAGGGATTCAATAATAACAGAGAGAGCAATCCAGAAAGAGCATATGCAAAGGCACAGAAGCACAAGACCCATGGAAATAGGACAAAAAATAAAAAATAAAGAGCTTCATTGGGGCAAAGAATATGACCAGATATTGTAGAAGATGATGATGGAGCCGGGACATGCTCATTCATAGAAGATCCTGAGTACTGTGGAAAGATCCAATGTCAACCTTTTTACATCCTGGGTAGATAGAGCCTGCTGGGGAAGGCAATGTGGAGAGGAATTAGATACAAAGAAGTATTAAGATTAAATGAATCCTGGCTGGTGTGGCTCGGTGGATTGAGTGGTCTCCTGTGAACCAAAAGGTCACTGGTTCAATTCCCCATCAGGGTACATGCCTGGATTTTGGGCCAGGTCCCCAGTTAGGAGCATGTGAGAGGCAACCAATTAATGCATCTCTCACACATCAATGTCTCCCTCCCTTTCTTCCTCCCTTCCTTCCCCTCTCTCTAAAAATAAATAAATAGAATATTTTAAAAAATAAAATTAGATGAGTCATTTAAATCACTAGCTGCAGCCATCAGAGGACTGGAGGAAGACAAGACCAGAGTCAGGTGGAAAGAACAGTGGAACCAGAAAGGAGAGATGGAGTTCCAGAGACAGTGAAGAAGAAGAATCGACATAGCTGAGTGGCCAGTTGGATGTGGGTGAGTGAGAAAAGGGGTCTGGGATAATGCCCAGGTATCTAGATGCAATAACTTGGTGGCCAGTGGTACCACTACCTAAAAGAAGTGGATCTCTGATCTCTGCAAAAAGCCAGTGAATCTGATATCGTACCTGTAAAATTAAAGGTGACTCTGGATATAAGAATAAACAGTAGATTGCAAGGATTAGTATGCAAGTCCTAGGTGAAGGATAGGGGAACACTTGAGAATATTCAGCACACAGCTACATGCTTAGAAAACTGTAAATGGTTGAAACCACCCTCGAAGACTGAGTTTATTGAGGAGCCTGGAAATCAAAGAAACACCTACATTTAGGGACAGACATGCAGAGCCAGCAACAGCAACCATGATGGAATGGTCGGAGAGAACGAGGTCAGAGAAGCCAAGGAGCACAGATTTTCAAGAATGGAGTGATCAAGATTGTGAAAGGCTCTCAAGGTCAAATAAGAAAAGGCCAAAATGCATCATTTAGGTTTTATAATAAAAACCCTCATCTGACCATTGCTGGAGCAGTTTGGGTGGGCAGTATAATCAGAAGCTTATAACAGGTCAAGGAATAATTCAGATTTAAAGTGAATGGAGCAATTCCTTCCACAAACTTAAACTAGGAACTGAGGAAGAGAGCGCCAGAATGAGAGATGGACACAGGACTAGGGAAGAGGGGCATTGATTATTTATTAATAGGTAACTACCCGCAATCACAATAATGACTACCAAAGAAATGAAGTTACCTTTTTTCCCTTAATAAAAATATAGCCATATAGCCACAAAACAAAAATATGACATTTACCAAGATGTTTGTTCTAAAACATCAACATTATTTATTGAAACCAAAAGCCACATTTACAAGATCTTTGGTCAGTGTGAAAAAAAAAAATCCTGAGATCCCATTTCCAAAGTCTGACCTTAAATTTTGATATTACTCAGGTAACTGAAAGAGTTGGCTGATATAAGAACATAATTGATAACCATAAATAATTTAGAACCAGGAATGAATTCATTTTTGGCTAAATTATCTATTGAATGGCCAAGATATTTTAAATTAACTGAATAACTCTTTCAACATTAAGTAGACATGAGGTTGATTAGATAAAAATCCACTTGTGTAGTATAAACCAGTCAGAGAAGTTTGCATAGAAATTTTAAAAACTTCATTTTTGTTGTGATTTTCATTAAGAAATTTAATTATTATGAACTTTATCTCATATTGGAGTCAAAGTCTATACTGTTCTTTCCTTCAATTCACCTAGAAATATCAAATTCATTATATGGGTAAGAGCCATAAAAGGATTCATTATCTCTAACCCAATAATCCTGCTTTTAGAAATTTATCATATGATATGATATGATAGGAGAAAATGCCATATGCACAGATATGTTCACTAGAATATTGTCTAGAAGAACTAAAGCATGGAAACAATTTTAAATTCAACAATGGGAAGGAAACTACATGAATTATGAATATCTGCTTAATGAAATAATACACAGTCATTAATTGCATGAAACAGCACTGAATGAAATAGTTTGTTGACTTTTGACCACAATCATATAATTATAAATTATGTGTGCAAACCAAACAAATCTCAAAGATAATGTAATATAAAAACTCAAAAAATGTCATGTTGTAGGAATAAGAAAGATTTTTGTCTCTTTTTCAAATTTCCTTTTAGTGCCCTTATAAGAATTTTCAGAGATTAAAAGGAAGGAAGGGAAGAAGGGAGGGAGGGAGAGTAGGAAAATAACTGAAGATCAAAACCAGTGGAGAGAAAACAGTCCAAAGAAAAAAAAGAGTTCAAAAATGTATCTCAACATGTTTGTAGACTATTTGTAGACTGTGACTCATTTGTGGACTCTAAAGTCCCATCTACAACTGACACCAGGTTAAATGGAGTTATCCATTTGCAAGTATGACTCATTTAAATGAGACCAATAGGCACCCTGTTTTCTCTACAGTCAGTGTCTATAAATATAAAAATACATTTTTAACCAATTTTACTGAAAACGAAGATGGCAGACAGTTCCAGCATAAGTAAACTGTTAGCAAAGTGCTAACGTTACCAAATTTCTCTGCACTTTTAGTGAAATACTATTTACAATAAACTTAATTTAATTATTTTAACATTTCTAGTAAAATTTGAAGATGCTCAAATAGCACTATAGTAGAATAGAGGCAGCCTATTGTTAACAGGCCTTGCTTCCATCTTAAGCATTTTAGATTGACAAAAGCTATTTCCCAACACTTCCATGAGAACTGAAGTTCTTACCACCTATAATAATACTTCATATAGCAATTATTTATTTTTGCTTATGATTTTGAAGGCCTCTAATAATTAGAAAGGGGAGCCCAGAGTCAGAGGAGTTTGTTTGATTTGAAATTCCAAAATTATTAGTTTGGAGACCCTCCATTGAGTTACAGGAATGCTCTGGGCTATTGGCTCCTCACTTACAAAATGAGATGATAGTAACATTTATCTCATGAGGTCTCGTGACTATTAAGTGAGATTAATGTATGGAGCGTACTTAGAGATATGCCTGGAACATAATAAACACACAGATCATGTTAGCCAATCTTATTACTAGATGTTGTAAGAACACACAGAAGCGTGAGAGGTCTGGCCTAGAGGGAGCCCACATTTATTACTATTAATGATGATGACATAAATAAGAATAATGGTATTATTATACTTCTGCCAGGCATTAACTCTTCAGATTTCACTACCTCTTAAGATAGGTCTTAGGCCCATTATATTGCTCAAGACACTGAGGTCTAGGAGAGCAATGTAATTGACAGGTTTGCCCCCAAACTAGGACTTCAGTTAAGAGCTGAGGTAGATTTTGTTCTAAAGCTACAGCGTAAAGGAAAAGATATAAACAGTGTCAACCCTCCCAGTATCACCAAGGTGTGGAGGGAGGGCGGTGGGGAGGGGGGATTGGTTGAGAGTTTACAGCCTGCCTTTTTGCTGACACAGCAATTTGGATGGGTTTGGAATTTTAAATGGTAGAGTAAAACTTGAGTAATCATTAATCAAAGTAGGAGTTGTAAGCAACTTGTTTTTTTCAGAGAAATGATTGAAAGAACGAGCTGCAAAAAGCAGCGCTACAAAAACTGTATTTTAGCAGCAATATCCTAAGAGTTCATGGAATGTGATTATTCCTCAGACAAGTTCTTGTTTCCAGCTTCAAAATTAGATCAGAGTCACAAGACAGGAAGCTGGCACTGTTTTTCCCCCCTCAGATTCAAATTAAGAGAAGATTGCTATTTGAAAACACCTATGCTTGCAACAAGAATATAGGGTTTTTAGCAATGTGTATAATAAATTCTGGCTCCTCTTATGCCTTACTTTGCACAGCTATGGGTATTTTTATTAGTTTTTGGTACTATATAACAATGTATGTTGATTGTGGAAAATTATGAAAAAGAAACTGAAAAATCATCCTGACATCCACAACTTCAAAACATATAAATACTCCTAATTTTGTAATGTTTTGTGTATGTGCACACCCACTTATTTCCATGACCCCGATGTAACATTTTATTTCCAATGTCCGGCAGCTTGTAACTTTTTAAGTGTCAAACAAAAGTCATTCCCTCTCATCAATGAGATACTGTATATGCAGTTTTATGTTGCTTTTCACTTAACATTACATCAGGAGCATTTTGTGTGTTATTAGACATTGTTTGAAACTGCATTTTTAGTGACTTTTTCAAATTGATGTACTACTTTTAAAATAGTAGTACAGAGATTGAAGAAATTTCTGCATTCCAAATCTCTGACGTAATACGGAATTCTAAGTTTCATGACCCCTGTTAACTCCAATAAACACATGTAAAGTTCTCTAAAGCAACTTAGAAATGTGATAAATTTTACCTTAAAATATCAAAGGTACGCTTTTGTTATTCAGAGATAATTCCCTGTGTTTGCATTTTAACAGACCTGTCTTGAGTAATTTAAACCTTCTGGCTATAATAGCTTTCCTTAGCATTATGGTTTTCCCCTGCCTAGAAAAAAAGGAAAATATTATTTTGAAGTTTACATCCCATTATTTATTTTGATTGGAAACCTTCCGATGGGCACAGACGATTTTTCAATCCAACTCTATGGCTTCTTCAATGCCTTAAAAAATTAATGGTACCAGTTATTACTTTTCTAAAATATGTTTCTGGGTGAATATTTCTCATAATGTAATTTTAATACCAGTTTATAGATATGTACACATGACAGTGATCTAAAATTTGACTTTAACTGGGCCATACCTCAGTGACAAGCAATGCATTTCATGTGCAGCTGATCCTTAAAGAACATGGGTTTGAACTGGGCAGGTACACTTATACTCAGATTTGTTTCTATAAACACAGTTGTCCCTTCCTAGTTGCTGTTTTCATGTCTGCAGATTCAACCAACCAGGGACTCAAAACAGTATTTTTGCATTCCAACAGCAGTTAACCAACTGCAGATACCCAAATGCAGAGCAAAATACTGTTTTGGATCCTCAGTTGGTTGAATCCCTGAATGCAATGGGCCAACTGCAGTCAAAAGTTACACATAGATTTTCGAATGGGTAGGGGGAGGGTCCATCCCCCTAAACCCTGTGTTATTCAAAGGTCCACTATATGTTTAATTCACATACATCTCTGATTTACTCATCCAAATAAAGTTGGGTCATTTTCATCAAGAAATCTTTTCCCTGCTGGGGTTGGGGGGAGGCAGGTGGTAAATATACATCTAAACCCACAGAAGTTCTATTAGTACCAATTACGCTGTAACACAGTGTTGAACATTTTTCTTCCAGGTTTCTGGCTCCCCAGCTAAAGAAAGACTTTGTCAGTTCTTGTTGGCAATTGAGCTGTAAGTAAGTAGATATGCTGATTCTAAAAAGAGAGAAAAAAGAACTATAATAATGGTGTGGTCTCCTGAGAATACATTTATTTCTGCAGTATAAAACAGAATTAAATTCTTCAATCTCAAAAACTATTAAAAGGTTGTATTTAAAATGCACAAAGCATTAAAAAGACATCAAAATTAAAATAATCTCATAAATCTCTTCATTTAAGAGACTTATTAGAATACAGATCGAGGCAGAAAACAGCTGCCCAGCAGGCACTCCGGAGCAGTAAATAATGACTATTTAACGTTTTTTCATTTTCATCATTGAAAATTCCTTCCCAGAGTAATTGTATCGCTGCAGCAAGACCAACTGTCCCATACATTTAACATGTGAATGGCAAATTGCTTTCTATGGACTCTGAAACAGATACGCTGCATATTCTTTTAAAGATCAGCAGACCACAGGGTTGTACCCCGACAAAGGATATGGCAGCTACAAGCAGAAATTAGTTTTTAATGTAAAATTGATCAAATTAATTGTTATTCCAATTCAGTTTGCCAGAGCACCAGGGAGGCCCTAGAAAACCTGCCAGTGCAAGAGTTTTATTGCTATTCCCTTCCCCCTAGATCTGCCAACTAAAACCCCAGAAGATGTCGGTACAGGAGGAAGGTGAGAGGGGCCAATTGCCATCAATCATTAAAACCGGACTCTCTTTTATAAATGACTGACAGCTAGGTGAAGTCGTTTTTTTTTTCTTTTCTTTTTTTTTTTTTTAATAAAGATTCTCACTCCATAGCCCATCATGCATCAGTCTTGATTGTACTAGAGCATTCCTTGGAGAACAATTAAACTAGCATGTTGATTGCCCCTCAATGCAGTTGAATCCTAAAAGAAGAAAGAGAAAAAAACAGATGGCTAATCATGAGGCCCCTCATCATACTCTTGAAGAATACACTATGAAGTGAACAGTGCTGTTATTGATAGAAAGCAGCCAGATACACCTTGAAAGTTTATAAAAAGATAAAGGTGTATTCCCGTTTTTATCCCCGCCCCTTCCACATGGCCCTCCCCCCCCCAACCCCCCCGACGTCATTCCCCTTAGCAAAGATGAGGTTAGTAAGCAGTGGGCTTCATTAGGAGCTGTTTAGAACGCCATTAATCCAACTTCATCGGTGGTGTAGTGGTACCAGGTCTTTTTCTGCTCTCTTTCCAAAAGACAGCCTTGGTCGCAGAATTGAACTTCTTTCCAGAAACAGCACCTATCTTTGTAATTCTGCACACTTTCCTGTCGCCGCAGCTCAGGCAGCCTGAGCAAAGCTCCTTATCTAAGACTGAAAAAGATAACAGGACTGCTCAAGTATAAAAACTGCAAGTATTTTATTTATCTCTCTTTCTTTCTGCTTAGATTACCATTCTCTTTGGTCACTGAATTTTGTCTTTTGGGCTTCAGATGAAGAGCAAAGTCAACCAGAAGGTACAGCTCTAAAGCCAATAGATCACTGCTCTGTCAGCACACACACATATGCACACATGTGCGTGTGTACACCCAGGGACACACAGAAGCACAGTTCCTTCTGGCCTCTCTCTCTGCTTTACCCTCGGGTTAACATCCTCATGAATGGTTTCCGATGATTCTACGACCTTCCTTGCAAAATATTTATGCTGAAGAACAACACAATTTTTACAAATCCCTACTTACACTGAAGCTGAAATTGTAAGCCAAGCAAACGAACCGTCTAAAACCAGACTAGGTCTCTGCAGAATGGGAGAAGTCGCATAAAATAATTGCTAACATGAATTTCTAGCATTAGAAATTCACTCTTCCCTGTAACAACATATAAGGCATGGAAGAAACCACGGAGGTGGATTGAGAAGCATTCCCTGCCAGTAAAGGCTTCCAATCACAATAGATATGGGCATGTGAGAGCTAACTAGGATTAAAATTAACAAAAGCACTAAATCAAATTCAAAGCAATGTCCTGTGGGCTTGCACAATTGATTGCGAGTAGAGAAATCAGGGAAGGCTTCAAGGAAAAGGAAGCAATGGAGTTCCATTATTAGTGAGTAGGAAAAGGAGCACCTAGAATTAAGGAAAAGCATGCACAAACACACAGAGAAGTGAGGTACTTGGAACAGATCACTGCTACCCACGTTTTTGGCATGAGTACCACATTCACACCTCTTGCCATCTCTACGTAGCTCACCTGTACTGATACCTGCTTAATATTTTTCGTTGACTCCAGTTTTGCTTACATGAGTTTATTTTTAAAAGGAAATTTTCTGTCACTTCTATAAATGGAAGTCCAGGGCCACTTGCCCCCAGTGTCAGAAAACTATGAAAGTAAATAATGAAAACAAAACAACGCATTCCATCTAAATACTGTTGTCTGAGCCTGCCCTCTTTGTTACAAAGGGAGGCTAGTATGGCAAGATGTTGAAGACTTCCCAGCATCAAGCAAAGCTTTTCTCTTCAAGCTGCTCTGAAGGGCTGAGAGAATTCCAAATTGCATAAATCATGGATGGGGTGACTCGGGGTTATTCAGTGACATGTTAGTGTGGCATCTAATGTCAGCTGGAATCACTGTCTTACACTCTGGAAAACACTGGGTTAGATCACAGACCCTCGAAGGCTGACTGAGAAAAGGCATGATGAGAAATCAGGCTGAAAGTAGATTTTGGACTCACGGGGACCCTGAAGTTCATGCCAAGTGTTTGACCTTCACATGAGGTGCTGGAAAACCGTTACAGGTAGGCAGTCATTTAAGATGAAAACTCTAATTGTTGTGCAAAAGAAAATGGACAGAGAAGAGATGAAAGCTAAGATATCTGTTAATTTGAGAGAAGCCATGGGTCTTAACTAGAATTCTAGGAGAGGGGACGGGTAACAGGTAATGTTGCTCCCCCATGGTACCCCACCCTAGTGCGCCTGTGGTTATCTGTATGTTTCTCCAAACTGTTCTATTCTTTATATGAACCAAGTCATTATTACTGCATTTCATCAAATCTAAGATACTATCAATTGTGAGATGAACCATTATTTTATATGCCACTAAGAAAGAAAAATGTTGCCAATTAAATGATGATACACCATCACTTGTAAGAAGCAATCCAATTTCAGAGATGTTAAAATGTGGGGGAAAATGCTTGTCTTGGAATCAATGAGACACATTATTAATCACTATTGCTTAAAAGCAAATAATATAGAGCTTGGAAGTTAATTGGTTTTCAGAAAACAATGAAAAAGCATATCTGGTACAACATCCTACTTGATGTAACTAGAACAGTAAATTGTCATCCTTTTGAAACAAGACAATATAGGGCAGTGATTCAGAGTAGAGCTGGGAAGACCCTGGATTCAAGTCCTACTTCTGCCACTTACTAAATGTGACATGTTAAATGAGTAACAAACTCTGAAAGCTTTAGTTGGCTCATCTGTAAAATGCTTTTATATTTTTCTACATTCAAACACACACACCCCCAGTGGGAAACTTAAAATAAGAACCCCAAGCATTTTTCCGCCCAGATTTGTCAAAACTAATTTTTAATGAAAGCTAATTATCATTTGTGGTGATATAGTTAGTAAATTTTTTTCCTGTTTTGTTTTTTAGACCTAAAGAACCACAGGACTGACTGGTTTTCAATTATCATGGCATGCTGTATAGATGCTAATTTAAATATGATAGAACATGAGGACTGGTCTGTCACAAATAGAGCTGGGTCCCATACAGACACATTCATCTGAGTTAACCAGCTTACGACCCCAGATTCCAGTTCCTTATGGTTTTCTGTGCCAAGACACTTCTGGACACCAATAACTCTATAAATATGAATTGGCCTCAAGAGAAGATGTGGGGTGATCTACCCCAGTGCCACCCTTGGACAGAGAAACCTGTTCCTCCTATTGGCAGAGCAGCATCTTCAGTTTGTAGGTTACTTTACCAAATACATTGAAGCTGCAACACAGTCTGGGCCTGGGCACTGGGATAGCACAGGCCTTGGTGTTGCAACTCATGGAAAAGGCAACTGAGAATCAGAGAAGTCACACCATTGAAAGTAACGCAGCCTGGAAGGAAGCCCAAATCTGGCTCCAAATGCAGTGCTTGTCCCACCCACTCCATGCTTCCCCATCATAAAAATAACATATTAAGACAAAATAAATAAATAAGCAAACTATTTTGCTCTTCATCTACATTCTACCTTCTCATATTTGGTTCATGACTTGTTCTTTTTCTGACCTGCAGGCTTTCGCAATAGCATTCACTCTCTCGTCCACCTCTTCTCAGTGTTTGTGAGACAAAACGAGTTCCTGGGAGACTCAACAAGTCATTGCTCCTGCACTTTCTGGGGCTGTCGGGGAGCAGACACTTGGGGCCTTGGTCACGAGGGTGCAGGAGAGTGCTGTTCTCAGGTAGAGCCACAAGGGGGCAGGGTGGCTCAGGATGCAGCCTTGCGTGGAATTCATGAGAGATCCAGCAAGGGTGGGCTTCTCAAGAGCAAGCGCGCAGTCTACACCCTTAGGGCAGCTGCAGGACTGTGGTGAACGCTGGGAGGCAGCTAGGCATGGAGAACGTGGTAGCTTACTATAAAAGTCTGGGCAGAAGTTCCAGATATGCTTACTCAACTAACAAGCCGGATAATGTTAGGCAAGTTGCCCCCCTACCCTGCCCCCCGCCCACGTCAGTTAGCTGAGGGGTTTGATCTAGTCACCTCTAAGTGCAGGTCCCTCTTTAAGAGTTGTTGACTCATGCATGACCTTTATAGTCTAGTTTTAAAGTGCTCTGATACCGTTCTTACTGTAGGTGGAGTATCCTGTGGATTAAATGAGATGGTATCTACAAAATGTTCTCAACTAACAGGCAACCTTGATGGTTGTCTTTCTTCATGCCCTTTCTGGTTCTTCTGATTCCTTCACAGAAAGACATTCTAATTCCTGAGATTAAAACATGACAGAAGAAGTCCTTTAACTCAAACATAAAACTTATACAAATCTTTGTCCACATATAGTATGATTGGGTCTGCTGCATGGGCAACAGCAGACCCTCCATATCACCCTGCCCAGGCTCTGTAGCTTCAGCTTCACTGGAGAGGACACTCCAGCATCATCGCAAGATGTCGATTCAACACGGGAGGAGACAGATACCGTGTCACTCCCGAGTTGGACTGCACAACCATTCTCGGCGGTGCAGATAGACTCTTAAGAAGCTACACCATCGTCTCTCGAGACGGACGGCTGCCGACGACGATAGTATGATTAAGACAGCTCTTCACTATTCTCTACAGTTACAAAATGGTACTCTCACATACTCCTATTCCAAAATGCTTCATAATTGAATGATAAAAGTTCAGTAACCTTATATAAAGTGATTAACAAATATTTAATAAAATCAAATAAGGCAATTTACTCTATGGGCATGGGATATGAACAAAAGTTCACAAAAAGTAAACTGTAAATAGCTAATAGACAATAGAATAAAATTTGAATCCACACTAATAACCAAAGACAACTAAATTAAAACATAACATAATCTTAAATGATTGGTAATACTATAAAATTTATTATGTCCAGTGCTAATGAGGTTGGCATAAGACAGGCATTGAAGTAGAAGTCACTGGTACCATCTTTCTGAAAACAATATGGAAGGATATATCAAAAGTCTTATGTTGAAACTTATATGTATAAAACAGGAGGCAATTCTTAAGGTACCATGGTCCTTCAATATCTATTCTCTTCTTCCCCTTTAGGAATAGAAACTCCTTTTTTTTTTAGCTGGGAACATGTCTATTTGTAACAAAGGTTTTATTTCCTAGCCTCCCTTGCAGCTAAGTATGGTCCTATAAGTATGTTCTAGCCTAAGGAATGTAAGTGGGAATGATCAGTGCAAATTACAGGTAGTACCTTCAAAGAAAGACATAATTTATTTCCCTCTGTCTCTTTTCCTACTGGCTGGAATGCAGATGTGATGACTAGAACTCCAGCAGCCATCTTAGATATTGAGGTTATTCGAGAATGGAAGTCACAAGTGGTGAAGCATCAAAATACAAAGAGCTGGACCATTTACCTTCAGACTTCTTAAATTCAGAAGACAAATTAACTTCTATTTTTTTAAGCCACTATAATTTGGAGTTTTGCTGGCAGTAAATCCTAATCTCAAATAATATATATATTTATACTGAATGTACTACAAAATATTTGACTGAAAAAAGTAAGGTGCAGAACAGTGTGTAATATGTTACCATTGTATACAAAAAGGAAAACAAAAACACTACGCAGGTGGTAGCTAAGTCCCTAATGAATCATGCCTCCCGTTATCCATACATTTAAAGAATCCCTTCCCACATGAAATATGTGCTTACCATATGATTCACCTAAACAAGCAGAATGTGGAGAAAGTGACATTGTGCTAGTCCCTAGCCTAAGCATTAAGAAGGCCTGGCAGCCCCTGTCAAGATATTCTTTGTAAATAACTAAATAGAAAATAAATAAATAAAGCCAACTGTAGGGAAATGTTTACATTATGGCATTTCTTTATTAACATATGTTATCCAGCACAATGATGGAAAAATGTTTATTATGCAGAAAGTTATTGATAGCATAAAATTATGTTCATGGAATATGAAGTTTACTTTGTAAAAATGCATAGAAAAAAAGACTTGAATGAATTGCATAAAAAGTATTAACATTGCTTGTTTTTTGAGTGATAGAATAATGGTTAATTTGTTGGGACCCCTTTATTTTCAAATATCTTACCAAGAGTATATTTTCATTTTAATTTCAATAATTTTATTTTTATTTCTAGGTATTGTATTTGGGCCTTTTTTAATCTTTCTTTTCTCTTTAATAGATTTGTGAAATACATTATTGGGGAATAATCAGTTTCTTTGCTCACGTTTTCAGTTCTATTATGTCATTAAACATGTTTAACTTATTTCTGTGTCTTTTTCTGAATCATCATAACTTCAATATATGAAGTACCGGAGGGTCTCATTCTACCATTTGTTGTTTCTCTTGTCTTTTAAGTACATGACAACTAAATTCTTTGCCTGTTTGTAATTCCAAACTGGGAGATCACATGAGACTCGTCTGACACTCTGGAGATGCCAAAGGGTCTGGGATAAAGGTGCATTTCTTCAGAGAGCATTTGCATTCACATCTTCTAGGACTTCACTGATCCAGGACTTCATCTAGGTCACTCAATAGTATAAATTCAACCTCCAAAGCCAAATTAAGGCAGAACTGTTGTTAAAACTTGGGGAAGGAGATCTTTCCCCCTGCTGAGTGCTAAGGATAAAATATCTCTTTTGGCTAAGAGGGGGATTTTTTTTTTTTTTTAATAACTTTTTCATGGAAGGTATAGCCCCTTGAGAGCCGTAGCTTTATGTTCTGGTCTCAGTTTCAACTTCCCACATTGCAAGAGCCAAGAGCCTGGTTTCTGGTCCCCAACACAATAGTCGAAACTTATGAATCTAAGTTTCTGCCCTCAGCAAACACCCTCAGGCAGAGCCTCAGCTTATACTTCACCCCCATTTCATATCTCTCTATTTAATTTTAGCCCCTGAAAATTGCACTCACTTTTTTTGCAGATATCATAAACAATGTTAATCATACTTTGTCCAGCATTCAAGGGTTTTTTGAGCAACAAGATTTATCAGAGTATCTGGTCTACCTGCCATGTAGCTGGAATTGAAGTCTGGGCTTATGTTACTTTTATAATCAGAAAATGTTTAAGTTCAAAAAAACCTTTGCCTATAAAATGGTGAGAATTTTACCTGTTGTCTGTCTTAAAAAGTTCCTGACAGGTTGCTTTTCCATCACTAAAACTTATTTAGCACTGAGAGGTAGCTCTAGGAAAATCCCTGCACCTGATGAAACTAAAATTAACTGTTAATTCACCATAGGGAAAGGACATTGCCCGTAAGTCAAGAACTTCCACAAGTGAGCAGAGAAAGTAGGGTATGGGAGAACATTGAGGTGCCAAACATAGTAGCTACTCACTAAATGTTTATATTAGAAAAATAAAAATATCCATGTCCATGGGCAATATTTTGGAAACAGATACTAGCAGCATTTTGTCAAAATTTTTATATTCATAACATCCGATTATTCTAAGCAGATAGACATTTATACCAGAGGAATCTCCTCAAATATTCTATGGCACAATTCTTAAGTATTCCAAGGGCTGAGATCTATTTCTCTCCCCTTCCCTCTATTGCTAGCCATGATGTTTACACAACACTTAATTTCATTTGTAGGTGACTAATTTGCAGAAATCCTCATTTTATGTTCTAACATTAGAATTCAATGCGATGGTTCAGACAAAGCACACAGCACTTAGCCCACAGTGAGCTTGTTATGATGATGGTGGGGAGGCGGATGATAATGACAATGAAAATGGTAAGCATCTTAAAGGCGTTGTGTAAAACGTGAGATGGGTGTGCCCAGTGGCTGCAAACTAAAGTCAGTGCGGGACAAATGAAGCTCTCTCTGTTTCAGACTTAAAACTCCAGAAGGCCATGGGACAGGGTTGTTTACTTGTACCTGGAGACATTTGAAAATGCATGAGTAGGTCCTTAATAAATATTTCACATTCGTTGTAAATATTAGCATTGCCGTGAGTATATCACAGTAGTCTGATGGGGCAGCTCGTGAGCATTAGGTTTGAACTTCCAGAACAAGCCCAAGATGGACACGTGTACCCCGGAGTCTGGGGTCTCCGAAGCATACCCCACCCCTAGTATTGTAAGGGCCTGCTGCTTACCCACCTTCAGAGCTCAGAAGGACAGTTAACATTTACTGAGCACATATTGCTACCAGGGACTGGGGGGAGGGCATAAAGTTTTCATCAACATAAATAAGCTCTCAAGATCTATTGCAGAATAGCACACCTCTGGGCAACATATTCACTTAAAGGTTTGTTAAGAGGGCAGATCTCACATTAAGTGTTCTTACTAGAATAAAATGTTTAAAAAATAATTAAATGTAACATTTTTATAGCTGTACCTGTTTGTGACTAACTTACTTAAATATCAAAAATCCAAAAGGTTAAAACATTAGAAACTAAAGAAATATAGCTGACATCCAAAAGGCTGATGGAGTTCTAAGCTTAACCGTGATGAAGGAATTGTAAAGAAATATTTGATAGTACAAAAGTTAAATTTTTTCATTAAACAATTGTTTACTAAGCACATACTATAGGCCAAACTTGGCCCCTACTGCCTTTTCCTGCTTTTCTCATCTGAGCCTCACAAAACTCTGCAAGGTAGATTCTTATTATGCTGCCGTACTGGGTAAGGAGCATAGCAGAGTGGGCAAGAGCACAATCTCTGGAATCTTCTGCCTGGGTCTGAATTGGAGCTCTGTCACTGACCTTGAGCAAAGCTAGTTGGACTCTCCATACCCCAGCCTACAAACAAGCAAAACAATAGTAGCTAACTCAGATTTGATGCAGGGATAAGTGAATCGGTATATATGCAGTGACTAGGACATAGTGAATGTCATATGTCTCGGCTGTTATTATCCTCACCGTTCAGGTGAAAAAATCAGGGATTAAAATGAAATTACTTGGTTTGTAAGAAGCAAGAGTGGGACTCAAACCCAAGCAGTCTGGCTTCAGACTCTGACATGAAGCAGAAGCCTGACACACAGCACCCTTTCCAGGGCAGCTCTGAAGCCTCCTCCCCAAATAGAAGTGGTCTCACTGCACCCCGGGCAAGGCTCGTTCAACGGAGACCCAAACATACCAAGGAAAGGCCCACTCCACGGCCTGCCCCAGCCCTGCATGACTGCAAAATGAAGGACGCAGACCAAGCAGTAGAGACAGATAAGCCACAAGCCTCCCAGACCCAGCAACTGCTGCTGAGTTCTGTCCCCGTGGCCACAGAGAGGGCAGCCAATACTGAGAAGCAGGAGCAAGTCTGTCTTCCCACTGACCTGTACACTGTTCGTGGGCCCAACCAACAGCAAGAGCCACCGTTAAACAAATACTTCACCATGTGCCAGGGACTGACTGTGCTGGGCACCTCACCGGAACTTCTTTATCTGAACCCCATAATAACCGACTGAGGCGGGTGCTCTCACTTTGTCCTCTCTGACGATGAGGCATTTGAGGATTAGTGAGGCTGAGTCAATTGCCCAAGGGCACTCGGTTAAAAAGCAGCGCCGGGCTCAGCCCAGAGCTGGCTCATACTCCATCTAATCACACACTCTGCTGTAGACTGAATGTTTGTGTCCCCTGTAAATTCAAAACCTGATGGTTAGAGGAAGTGGGGCCTTTGGGAGGACATGAGAGTGGAACCTTCATCAATGAGATCAGTGACCTTATAAAAGAGGCCCTAAAGAACTCCCTTACCCCTCCCCAGAAGGGCTATCTGTGAACCAGGAAGGGTGCTCTTACCAAACACCCAATCTGCGGATGCCTTGATCTTGGACTTCCCAGCCGCTAGAACTGAGAAGTAAATGCCTGTTGTTTAAGTCACTCGGTCTACGGGATTCTGTTGTAGCAGCCTAAGCTGACAAAGACACTCTGCTGTGACAGTGTACCCCAGAAACGATAACTGCAATAAAATGGCTCAGGTTGCAGTAGTAAGGAGCTCCCTTTCCCCAGAGAACTGGTGGACAGAGCCTACTGGTCAAAGACTTTGGAACCAAAGACTCCAAAATCTGAGCACCCCTCCCCCTCCACTCTATGCTCACCAAATGACTTTGGGCCAGCCATTTGTACCATCACCATTTATTGAGGAACTGTTATGTGTTCCACACTGCTCAGGGCTTTCCTGTGAGTCCCATGAGGGCAGGACAGGGTCCTCAGTGCCTAGGGTAGTGCCTGGGTCTCAGTATTTATAGAATGAATGAATATTTGTAGAATGAATGAATGAATGAAAATATTCTCTCTAATCCTTACAACCAGTGTGTAAAGTAAAAATTTAATCCTCTGAACATAGGGAAAGAAATTGAGATCAGAGAGGTTGTATCTCCTGTTCGAGGTCACACAGTTAATGAGCCACAAAGCTGGGACTCAAACTCAGCTTCTCTAGCTCCCAAATCATACTCTTTCCTCTGTATTTCTTTTTCCCAAAAGGAGACAATGCCACTCTCCTACCTCAGGGGGCTATTATAAAGATCAAACAAGAAAAAGTATATGAAAGTGCTTTGCAAACTCTGCACTTGCAGAGGTTAATAACTGATTTTTAACACAGAATCAAAGCCTAAAGCCAAATGGCACAACTTGAGTGGGATTTCAAACACTGAGAAGAAATGGGAGTATTGGGTAGAGAAGAGGTCCGTCCCTAGGTTTGAAATCAAACCCTCCTGCGTACACGCATCCACCGGTTCAGAAGCTGGCTGGCAAACAGAATCTCCAGACTTGGAATTGCAGAGTTACAAGATTATACAGAGGGCGCCCAAAACAACCTTCCAACCCCATGTGGGACCCTCGATAGATTGTCACCTCAACTGTGATGGAACAAAAGAGCATAACCCCAGGAAGAGGTATGCTGGAAGCGGGGTTCACAACCCATTGCTTATACACAGCCTGCTGGGTACAGTCCCTCCCAGAAAGTCTCTTATGCTCTAGTGCTGTGTTTAGATTCCTGGGTGATCCAGCTACCCTGTAACTTCTGTGTTTAATCAAACGATTTAATTAAGCTTCCATGATAAATTCGAATTTAGCAACACCTTATATCTAGAGAGTTTTCAGCACCATGGCTCATCTCTCTATTTACTTCTTGTAATAGGCTTGTCCTCATTTTCCTAATAAGAACCTATATTCAGCATAGAAATTTGCCCAATAAAATTCTTTTAAAAGCCCAAATGCAAAACTGAGGGCTAGATAGGTTTCTACCTGCACATTCTTAATCTCCCAAAAGGTGGCTTAAAACAGATCAGAAAATAGAAAGCAATTAAGTAAAATAGTAGCCACCAAAGTCTTTTTAGACACACAAGTAGACCGTCAGCCTACAACGGCTAGTAAAGGAAAACTTTCTTGTGAGTCTCCAAAACCTGAATCATCAAGATCAGGGACCCACCGGGACTGAGCTCTTTTTTAAAAGCTGACAAATTGCCAACTGTTTTTATTTTTAAGCTGGAGACTTGAGGCAATGGAAAAACTAAAAGGTGATTTTAAAAACAGTGCAAGAATGCTGCTCCCAGGACAAAGCACCCACATCCTTTTTCTCTCCCAGGTTCAGCAGAGGTAGCCACTCCAGGCATTCTGGGCCAAAAGCTGCCGACTTAAATGAGTGACTTGGGTACTAGGATGCGGGGGTGGTGGCCACTGGTCACGCTTAGCCTGACGGACCAGTCTTACCTTGATGAAGTGCAGGTTCAGTGTTGTCGGATTTTCGGGTATGTTTCAAAAGAGACCAGAAGCTTTTTCTTTCTTTTGGGGGGTGAGAGAGAGGAGAAATAAAACCTTCTGATTTCCTTCAGATTTTTCAATGTCAAATTAAAAGGTTTGGCCAAGCAACTACCGGCTGCCAGTTTTCAACTGCAAACTTTGCCCTCCTGAGTGACATCATGGTGCCCCAGAACAAGCCCAAACGACCCTGAAGACAGGTTCCAGCTCTCAATCCTTCAGTTAAGCACACTTGCAAAAGGCCACTCAAATTTCTCTGGGCCTCAGTTTCCTCATCTGCAAAGTGGGCCTAATGATGTCTGCCTTACTTATTTCAGGCAGTTTTTCCATGAATCAAATAAAATAAGCTTTTCAAAAGCAAGGCTTATTCATCTCTGTGTCTCCAAGGCCTGTGATTAATCAAAATAGAATAAAGTTTGTTGAACTGAAAAGCACTTTGAATACAGGGAAGCACATATCAAATGTGAACTGTCACACTAAATGTTAGTTCTCAACATTTTTCAAAGTAATATAGAAAGTTTTTATGTGGCATTTTTCAAAAAAAAAAAAAATATTTTCCCTCCCCTGAAAAAGCTCTTCCAACAAAAGTAATTGACGGTATCTGTTTAGTTAGCTTAGAGAGAGAGAGGGAAAGAGTGGAGAGAGAGAGAAGAGAGAGTGCTTTTATGCAAATTTGATTTCCCTATAATAATCTGGAGCTATTCTGCTAGAAGGAATTATCTCCACAGGCTGGCAGCTGTGGTAGGCAGTGAATTAAAAATGGCTCTGTATATGGGAAAATCTGTTCTATAATCAGTGCTATTCTTGGAGGGGACATCAATCTAGCCCAGCTCCCATGATGCTCCACTTGTGTGAGTGACATACACGCGTGAGGTAGAAACTCTCATTACATCATGGCTGAGGATTTTGCCCCACCTGAGACATTGCACTGCCACCCAGAGATGAAGATGGACCTCACAGGGGCTTCCATGGCCTCCAACCAAGACAGTGTGGCCAAGCCCCTTAGCTCAGGAATGAACACATGGGAGGAAAAGTAAACCTTTCAATGACAATTCATTCAAATCAACTCGAAAGTACGGTCCACTGCCTTCTTTCCCTCCGTCCTCCCTTCCTCCCTTCTTTCCTTCTGTCCTTCCTTCTCTTTCCTGCTGCTCTCCTACAGAAATAAGGCTCAGTGCCTAAGTCACAAGACACTAGGCAAAGAAGTGCTGTATCAGGGCTCTTTGTCCATGGGAACGGCTCATGCTACAGAAAAATATTTTAAGTAATAAGCAACTACCACAGTGCTTCACATAAAATGCCATCACACTCTTAATGAGGCAACTGCTTGGTCAGTAAAAACGCCCTGGCCCCGAGTGGCTAATATGTTTGAGTTAGCTTGGATGCTGCATGTGGCAGCCGCCACCATTAACTGCCCACAGAAAGAACTTCGGCTGCAGATGCATACAGCCATTAGATGCCTCCAAGTGAATTCTACCTCCTCCATTGAACCGCGGAAACTTCCTGGGAATCTGTGTCCCTGAGTAACACATGAGGTGTCCCCCTTCTTTCCCTATGTCACACGCACCATCATGGCGTCCGCGTGGAGTGATGGAGACTGGGATACCAAACCATTATGCCATGTGAGGGTGTCTGCCCGTGTGCCTGTCTCTCTGTCTTTGCAAAGGGACTTCCTCTGATCTAAGTGGCTCAGTGTCCTTTAAAATAACTAAGAGCAAATGTGAGAAATGACAAGAAATCGCATCTTCTAAACTAGTCTCCCCCTTTCAAAGACTATTAAGACATTGGCTTTGTAGGCGTACAAGGCCCATGAGCCCAGAGAGCCACACAGCTGGGTGCACACTAAGCACAGGAAAAGGTCAGGGCCCCACACTTTCGTCAAGGCCTCCAGGGAAGGCAGAGCTGACCCCACTCAGCCGCCAACAGTACAGAAGCACCTGTATCCGAAGGCGGACCACTGCCACCCCAGGTCAGCAGAGCATCGCATCTGCCTCGGACCACATGAGACTGGACATCCGGGACCCAGACGGCTCTAAATAGCTGCACAGACTTGCAAGAAATGCTGCTGTGTCCTTCAGAAGTGTCCCCCTGGAGTAAGAAAAGCATTCCCGCTCCCAGACAGTGCCCTGCAGGGCTTCACGGCCCAGGCCTTGCTGCGCATGCTCCAGTAGAAGCAGTGTCGCTGCGCTTTTCTTGGGTTTTGCTCTTTCCAGACATTTCTTTCTCAGCTGCAGAAGCCATAGACGCCAGGTACCACCAAGTATGCACATACCTTTTAGCCCAGTCTCCCTCCCTCTCTCTCCTCCCTCCCCCCCTCCTCTCTCTCTCTCTCCCTCTCTGAAGCTCCCAAGGGCTCTGAAGTCCTGACAAAAGGCACAAAAGCTGCCTACATTATCACTTCGTTAGGAAAGCAAACCAGGGTAGCACTGCAGGGTTAATTTAAAAGACAGCTGCATCCATTTTGCTCATTACTCTTTATGTATAAACTGCAAATTGCATTTGAAAATATTTTCTTTAAAATAAAATTGCCGTTTCTGAGCCTCCTGCAGCACCCAGTGTCTGGGTAACAGAAGTAACAACACAAATGGAAGTGAGGCGTCATCCCCACCTCCTTTGCACAGGTAGCGGGCCATGCCCTGCTGACCCTGTTCCACATGAATAAGGCAGAAGGGGAAGTGTTCTTGCTAAATAAATTCTTCTTCTCCATGCGGAAGCTGGGGCAGAATCAGCCTCAGCAGCCTCTGGAGTCAGTCTCTGGATTTTAAGAGGAAGCAACAGAAAGGACTTGCTCTGTCCTCCCATTGACCTTATTCCCTTTCCCCCAGGAACCCTAAAAATGAGAATGAATCCTTTTTGTAAATGAAACTTCAGCACAAGGCACCCACTGTCTGGATGTCGGGCACAAGGGGCATGTGCCTTACTTTCCTTCTCTACAAAATGGGGATAATCATAATGCCTCCATTTACGAAAAACAAATCAGTTGATTTATGTAGTCTCTGATCGGATGTCTGGTACATGGTTACCACACAGTAAATGCAGACAGAGAGATATAAATATAGATTCATTCCATTTTTCCACTTCCTGAGCCTGCGAAATGGAGGCAACTGTTTAAAAGCTTTTTCTAAAAAGCTCAATTGGAGTAATTCAACACCTGAACCCACAAATCAATTTTAACTTCACCAAAGAGGGACAAACTGATTTTGTGCCTCCTGGTGTGATGAAATAAAAAGTACGCATCCCCACCTATGAAGTGCTACTACCAAAATCATGGACCTGAACTTGATCAAGCTTCAGAATCTAACAGTTTCCAAGAGAAAAATATAAAAGGAACAGAGGAACACCAGGATGCAAGCCGCAAAGTCCGGACTATGGGAAATGCAGCAAGACAAATTACCTGCTTCTTCAACAAACAAATTTCAAGCAAAGAATTTTTTTAAAAAAAAAATAAAGGAGTATCTTAGATTTTAAAAAACAGAACCATAAAAATCATATCCACCCAATGCACTACGGGCCTCATTTCGATCCTTCTTTGAACAAACCAAATATAAAATACCAGTCATTCACATGGGGCCATTTGAACAGTAACTGGATGCTTGTGATATTAAGGAACTATTCTGAATTTCTTAGATTCTCCTCCATTGGCTCTGGCATGGCTTCTCCAATGAACTGCGATGATGGAAGCCATGGTCGTGACCTCCAAGACTAGTTTGTAAGAAGCCTTACAGCTTCTACCCGTGTGTCTTAGAATTCTTGCTCTTAGAACCTCCCCTCTTGGAACTGAGCACTCATGATGGGAGCAGCCCAAGCCACGGGAAGACACCATCTGTAGGAACTAGAGTCAACAGCCCCACTGGAGTTCCCAGTTGATGGGCATATGAGTGAGCCCCCTTGCTTATGCAGCCCAGTCATATCTTAAGATGACAGCACCCCAAATGAAATGTTATTATAAGCCCACTGGAGACCCTCTCTGAAAACTGCCCAACTGGGCCAAATCAGCCCACAGAACCACGCAAGACGACAATCAATTACTGTTTTAAGCCACTACATTTAGAGGTGGTTTGTTATGCAGCACAAAATAATCAGAAAACTTTATTTCTTAGAGCCATATCCTTAAGTATTTATAGGAGAAATTATATGGTATCTGGGATTTTCAAGTTAATCCAGTTGAGGTGGGGGGTATCATTGCAACAAGCTCACCCATGTGCTGTTAATTGTTAAAACTGGGAAATTGGAACATAGGGAATAATTATACTCTTCCCTCTACTCTTGAATATTTTTGAAACATTTTCTAATGGAAGTTTTCTTAAGAGTTCTGCATTTATCAGGATGGAGTTTCAAGACTACAGAGAAAAGAATATTAGCTATTAGGTGATTCTATGGTGGCAGACATCACAGATGTCATTTAAATATGCAGTATTGATACATTCATTATTACCTGTCCAACCACAGGACATCCGTTTCTGAGGCAGCCAATAGAATTGAAAGAATCTGGAGTCGAGAGTGCAATT
Organism: Furipterus horrens; assembly: GCF_987537825.1. Lineage (NCBI taxonomy): Eukaryota > Metazoa > Chordata > Mammalia > Chiroptera > Furipteridae > Furipterus > Furipterus horrens. The sequence goes on along the minus strand of NW_028327172.1, from coordinate 204,236,242 downwards.
CAAACCTCAGCTTAACCTCCTAGCTGGGAGTCCTCGGGCACATTCTCCAGCCTCTCTGGGTTTCACCTCTTCATGTGCAATGGATATTTTTCCTGATGAGGTTGCCCAAGTCTTTAACAGTTAAAGGGGCAGGCACACATTAAAAGTGCTATAAAATTCTACCTATGATTGTTGCAAGCTGTAAGGGAACGGAAATCATTTACTCTCAAGGCCCTGGCAGTAGTCTATCCCTATAGGTCACCTGCCTACCAGTGTAAATGATATTAAATTTCTGTTCTTTTGTATCATATTCAAGAGCTGGACAGATCTTTTTTCATGCTGAGGATGCATTCGGGATGGCTGGTGAAAATATAAGCCATGCAGACTGTGTAAGATTCATTTGGGGGCTGGAGGGCATCTTGGAGAGAGCGGTACTCATCACCCGCGGCATCAGAGCCCAGGTGCTATGTTTGGACGAGAAGGCCATGTGCGTGCAAATAAGAGGTCAAACTGCCTCTTGTGCTGGGCAGCTCTACACAGGGTGCTGCAGAGTGAGTAGCTCAAAAATGCATCTGTTTCAGGAGAGTTGATTATTCTCCCAAACAACGCCAAAGAGGCTAACAAGTCATTAACTTCACTAATAAATTAAATCAACCCACTAATATGTGTGCTGCTATATGGAAAACTAGAGTTCTATGTGCATCTCTCTTTATGTAGTGAGCACAGAGAAAACCAAATATCTGTAACTGAAGCAGATCCCTCCATTAGGGTGCCTTTCATTCCAGTGATATCTGTTATTATTGAAATAAATTGTGAAAAATTTAACAAAATAATCTAACTTAAAAAGGCAGCTTAAAATCCACACACCAATGGCTCATAATTTTCTAATAAAATGTACTATATTAGGTAACATCAAATAACAATAAAACAAATGTCAGTATAAAATAAGTCCTTGCCTTTCTACTCGATTGGAAGTTTCATGAAGATGAGTTTCTTGTGTGTTTATCTTTCAATGGCATGAATCGAAACACCATAAACTGGCCATTTTCTGAAGAGCATCTGCAGGCCCCATGCCACCTAATTTGAATGGTATTGGTTTTGTTAATAGTCTCTTGAAGTCCTGCATGTGTTTGAGAAATGGCAGGTTAATCAACCCAATCAAGTGTTTGCATTTTGTGGCTGTTGTTTTTACGGACAAGCCCCCAGGAAGTTAATGTGTACACTGTGAATCTCCAAGAGGTACCCAAAAAATGTGTTATTGAGAGACCTGTCTCCAGACTCACGTTGACACTTCATTATCACCCCAAGTCCAGAGTTTAATACTTTCTACCTGTAATGTCACCAATACTCTCTTTGGCAATCAAAATATGGAATTCAAATTTCTGTATCCATAAAGTTTTATCGGTAAAGAGCCACACTCATGATTCACCCATTGTCTATAGCTGCTTTTGTGTGGTGTGTGCAGAGCTGAGTAGTTGCCAGAGAGTGTGCAAGTCCCGAAAAGCCTAAACAATTTCCCACCTGGCCTTTTACAGAAAATGTGTGCTAACCCTTACCCAGAAGAATCAGCCCTGGTCAGAAGAAAGTATCATCTCTAGGATGACAGTCTTAGGCTTTGTGATGGTTTTCTATCAACAAACTCAAAAATTTGTTCAAAATTAGTTTCCTTAGGCACTTTCCTCCCCACAGAACTCTCCTTACTTTTTTCAGGTATCTTAGCATTGTCCCGGCGGTAATGCTCCAAGTAGAAAGTATTGGATTTTGACTGCCAGCAGTCAAGTGCACAGTCTCGAAAATTTAGACCGCGTTTTCCCGTTCAAGGGAGCTAAGCAGAATCCTGCCCAGCTTCTCCTTTTTCTTTTTCTTTTTTTTTTTTTTTTCCCTGCCTTAAGGTTTGTTTACACTCAGCAGGCAGAAAGGTAAGGAGATAAAAGCAATGCAGAATGAATAAAGGAAGACAAGACTACAGCAGAACACGGAGAAGGCAAGATTAGAGGAGCAAGCCCCAGGGAAGAAAGTTTACAAGTTAGCAACTGGGTGGATGGAAAGGGAGATTACACGTGAACACAGTGGCCAGAAGGGAGACTCGCTGGAGACAAAATCGCCACAGGCAAAGGTTATTTCAAATACACAAACCTCCCAAGGTGTGGATCAAGTCACTGAAATAATGGATGTAATTCTGGCTATTAGCTTCTGTAGCCAGCTGGGATCCCCAATGGTAATTCAATCCAGACTCTTGCTGGGGGGTCAGTTAGGACAAGAGGCCTTGGAGAATAGGAAGACCTTTTGGCTCTGTAATTCCCTCTTTCCACTGCTCAGTTCCCAGCCAAGGGGAGAGGGGAAAGGGCTCTTGGCCAGTCGCAGCCGGAAAATACCTCTGACACACAGACTCCAGAAAGACAGGAAAGGTGACTTTTTTTTTTCTTTTTTTTTTTTTCCGCATCTCTCAAAGTAATCGCATGAATGATAAGTGGCCAATTATTGAACATTTACTACAAGCCAGGCCCCCATTTAAATCCTTTCCACCGGTTAAATCCTTTCCACAGGTTAACTCCTTGAACCTTTGTAACAACCTTTAGAGCTAAGTACCACCATGGAGACTTGGAAGAGATTTGGGACCCAGGGTGCTTTTGTCAGCCTCCGAAGCTCACACACTAGAGCCACCATAAGCTACCATCTCCCAGTGAGCGTTGGTTAAGAAAATGAACTCACGGTACTAAATTAATCCAACATGTGCTAAGTGAATCCACACTGGGTTCCTTCTGTCCATCAAGTGTACTCATTTGTACCAAGTTGTGATATTCTTATTTACAAACCCACTTTGACACATTGCAGCCTACAAAGTGATCTCATAACATACATCTCATTTTTCTGCCCAAAACTTTGGGTAGGAATGGAAGTTGACCCCTAACGCCTAACCAATATCTTTTCTCCCCTTCTTCTCATTCCAGAGCAGCAAAAAAACTAAATGTCTCGCTACCTTACAGAGAAGGGAGAGGTGACAACAATCTGGGTCAATGTACCTCTGAGTTTGCCCAAGACAGGCCCAGCTGAAGTCAGTTGCCCCTCTTTCACTCTCAAGAGTCCTCATTTAAATTATCAGTTGTGTGGATACCCAGCTCAGGGGTTCTCAACCTCAGCTACGCAATTCAGTCACCTGGGATCATTTTAAAGTACTGCATCCTGGCCCCAACCATAGAGATTCTGGCTTAATTCACCTGCTGCGAGGCCTAGGCATAGGTAGTTTCTAAAAGACTTCACATATTTCAACCATTTGGCTGGAGCTGAGAAGCACAGCATCAGTTTTAAGCCAAAGTTGTTGGGTGGCCCTTCTGGAAAAACACTTTTAAAATGCTTGAAGGGAGCTTACTCAGCTAGGAGAAGGCGACCTTGGGCCCTTCCTCCTTCTTGCTCGGAATGCTGACGTGACAGCTGGAGCTCAAGCAGCCATTTTGGTCTGTGAGGCTACACTGAAGCTGAAAAACCACACACCAGGAGAGAAAACAAAGTAGAAGCTGCATCATTGATAGGCTTCTCTAAAGACTTAATTTTCAAGGCAAAAAGATAATAATAATAATAATAAATATTTTTTTAAGCTGCCATATCAAATGTCTGTTACCAACAGTCAAATGCAATCCTTAAGTAATATAATAGGCATCGCTATGTTACAAACGAGAAAAGGTGCCCAGAGTTACAGTTTATAAGTAACAGAAGCCAAATGTTCTGACTCCATTCCTATGACCTTTCTGCTAGAGGTAATGGCAGAGTGTATTTTAAGGACAGAGAATCTGGTTCTTACTTACAAAAGTATATCTTTCCAGAAAAACTCGCCTGACCTTCTGACCAGTGATGTTTGAATCCCCTTCATATGTGTTGCCAGATCATTGACCAAGGAGAAGATTTGATAAGTAGCAGTTATTATGAATACATAGAAAGTTTTTTTTTCCTTTAAGAACAGCAAGTCCTTAAAACTTCCTTGATACCATGGTTGTATTTCTGATAAGTTTATGTAAAATTTCTTAAATCCTAAGCTATCTTAATATATTTATTCAACAAATACTTTCTGAGAAACTAATGTGGGGAAGACGCTTATGTTAAGGGACGAGGAGTTGAGAAAGGGGTTTGTACAAGCAGCTGAAAATCCGAGTGGGACAGAACAGGAACATGAATGGCTACAGTGGATGCTTAGTGCTGCCTGCAAAGGGTTTTGGTTAACCAGAGAAGGACAAGATCACCTCTGACTTAAGAAACTAGGAAGCCCTGGCTGCTGTGGCTCAGTGAATTGAGCGTCGGCCTGTGAGCCAAGTGTCACTGGTTCAATTCCCAGTCAGGGCACATAACTAGGTTGCACGTCAGGTCCCCAGTTGGGGGCGCAAGTGAGAGGCAACCACACAGTGATGGTTCTCTCCCTCTCTTTCTCCTTTCCCCTCTCTCTAAAAATAAACAAATGAATAAATAAATTATTTTTAAAAAAGAAAGAAACTAGGGAAGGCTTCATGGAAAAGATAGCATTCATGTTTTAAGACCTCAGAATTCTGGCGGGGATCAAGGCTCAGAGCCAATGATGAGCTGTGTGTGTTAAGAAATCATCAGGAGTCCAGTCTGATGCATAATGTCTACACTAAACAAAGAGGGTACAGGAGGCTAGGAAGGTAGTGTAGGGTCCAATGACAGAGTCTGGAAGGCCAGGCTAAAGGTTTGGAATTTGTTTAGTAGACAGTGTGGATCAGAGCAGTGACCTCCAAGGTTCATTTGCCAAGTGTGGGCAAGGTGACTTGGCCAAGAACAGAAGAGGGACAGTGGGAGCACACTGACAAGGAGCCACTGCAATGGTTCAGCCGAGAGGTAACCCACGTCGGGATTAGGGCAGAGGCCGTGGGAATGCAGAGAGGAAGACTAAGTGCCAGGCACAGAGAGGCAGCTGCGCTTGGCGAGAGGTGGGAGATTAGACAAGCACAAGGGAGGAGTCAGTTCTAGTTTAAGGAAAACAGTGGCTTTCCTTAGACGTGCTGGTCCCAGGAATGCAAGATTGCCACAGGGTCCCAGGATGTATCCAACTAGCCTACAGGAGAGCCATCAGGAGTGAGGCTTGGCCTTGGGGGTCCATTATCCAGAAGTGATAGGGAAAACCATAAAATAGAGAAAGGCTAGAGAGAAAAGGAATTTGAAGGTATAGACTCAAGTAATGCGGCTGAGTGGTAGAGAGGAAAAGGGAGAGAGGGGAGGAGGAAGGGAGGGAAGGAAAGAAAATCAGAGAAGCATAAGGGAAACTAGAGAAACTGTGTTATAGAGGAAAGAGAAGAAAAGGGTTTAAAGAAAGAACTATGCGAATACTGTTACAGCAAAAAAGAACTACATTTGTCTTCTTTTTTTTAAACGTGACTTTTCTTTTCAGAAGATCGCTTAGCTCTGCTGCTGAATGATTTCCAGCACAGGTCAGGGATCCCTCCCTTCCCACGGGCATCAGAGCCACAGCCACCAGCCACGTTCGGTGGCCTCCACGGAGGTAACGGGAAAAGAGCTAGTCAGGGACCTTAGTCTGGTCCAAGTTCTGCCCATCGGATAAGTTTCATAAGCTCTCTGGCTCTCTGTAGATTCATCTATAAAGTGATGGGTCAGGATGAATTACAGAAAGATATATATCCAAGGATGTTCGTTGTTGTATTGCTTTATTACAGTAAAAATTTGGAAACAACCCAAATGTCCAACAATAAGGGATTGGTTAAATAAATTATAGTATGTTCATTTAGAAGGTCACTTTATAGCCATTAAAAATTATGATGTAGATGTAATTTATTGATACATGAAGATGTGTACAATATATTAATATTCAAAAGCAAACTATGAGAACAGGATTCCATTTCTTAAAACATACATGCATAGAAAAGAGTATAGATAACATAAATGTTTATTTCTAAAGTAGAGGATATAATGGGTGGTTTTTATCATATTTCATTTTGCTTATTTGTATCTTCTAAGTTTTCTAGACTAAATATGTATTATAGGGAAAAGTTTTAAAATATATATCTTAAAAGTAAAATGGTCTCTGTATGGCTATAACACTACCCATTTCCCTCAGACTATTTTGGGTTTTCTGTAGGAATGCTTTCCATACATACATAACAAAAAATAACAGGAACGGTTTTCGTTATACTGTACATATTTTAATTTATAAAAAATTATGTGATCATCCATGGACTATGGTGCCCTTTAGTCTACAGTCAGAGAACTTGAACTCGAAACATTTCCTTAGCCACAACAGAGCTCTAGCTTCCCCAAATTTGTAAAATTGGATGATAACCCTCCCCTCTCCCCATCCCCCTCCCTCTTCTCCCTTCCCCTCCCCCTTCCCCCAAGGTTCTTTGGATGAAATAAAGGATGTTCCAGTCCTAACCTGGAAAGGGCCACCCAAATATAAAGCTATTACTACATTCTGTACATGAGGTGTCATCTCTTATTTATCTATTGGTTGAACAAATTCATACCAGAGTCCTATTTTGAGTGAGTCCCTGTGGTAGGTCCTGGAGATGCAAGCAGTGACATTAGCTCTACCTCTACCATCCATTATGGAGCCATTTCCCAAATGCCAACACCCAGTATTGGAACCTAATAGACCTGATTCTAACTGGAGTCTTTAAAAGTGTAAGAACCCAAGCCAAGTGCTTGACCTATCTAAACCACCATTTCTGTATGTGCCAAAGGGGGTGATAACACCCATTTCAGAAACCTATTATAAAGATTAAGCCATTATACAAAAGTGTCTGGCTCAGAACTTGGCACATAGTAGGACCTCAATAGCTATTTCCATTTTCATTATGAATCCCATTGTTTACTGATTTAATTACCACTACACCCTCAAGCAAATTTTTCTTCAAATCATTTGATAGCAAATTTTATTTCACGGGGCATACTCCAATTTCAATCAATACCCCATCTTTCACTATTTAGGAAATATTTTTGCTAATTTGTTGTGGAAATTCTTGTGTTCTGACAGCAATTTGTGCTGCTGTTGTTTAGTTTTCAGTCTTTGATACTCCTATCAGATGCTTCCTTAGTTTCTTTTCTTCTTTGGGGCGATAGTGGGTGTCTAGTTTTCAAATATCTGGCTTCTGTTCAAAAAAAGAAAAAAAAAATCTTTGGACAATGATATTTTTTTCTTAGTAGTTAAAACAGTGCAAGAACAGCTGAAAGAGGAGATTGGAACAAAGAGAGGTGCTATGAGACTTACCATCATCCAGAAGTAGGGCGTCTCTATTAAGAGAACACTTCCCGCAGCCCCCTCTAGCAGATAAACACCAAAGAAAAGGACATTCTTCACACTTAGGGGCCACAGGTCAGGCACTATCTGTTGCTCACTTGGAAGAGACCATTCGGCTCAGAAACTATGGAAGTGTGATATTTCCCCTCACTTCCCACTCCCCAACTGACACCAATCTCTAGCAAATCTTTGTGTGTGTCTGTGTGTGTGTGTGTACGCGCGCACACGCACGCGTGCACTTTACAACACAAGGCGAGAAACATCACATCCTAATCAAATAATCCTCTCCCCTTTCAGCGGCATCCTAGATACACAAAACATGTAGTCAAATCCAAAAACCCTACAATCTTGAGAAGCCAGAGACACAAAGGCTCTCTCCCAATTCCAGACTTGGAAAACTTCCTTAAAACCACAGCCAAACTATGTAATTGTGACCACACTTCCTTGTGGCTGCAGCGCCACCTGGTGGCCAGGTGAGCTGGCGTGCACTCCTCAGTCTGGAAAAGCAACTTCTATCTGCCGATTCTTCGATCATTTCCAAACAGAAACAGTAGTGGCTGCTGCACATGACGGCTAGAATTAGGAATCACCAGGGTTCTATCATATTCACACTATTCCCTGATTATAATCACGTCCAAATCACCGAGAAGAGACAAGAGAATAGAAAAATTCCTGTCAGCATTATATTTTCATGTCCAAATGCATCCTCATACAAACTCACAAACTTGCACAAATATTTAGTCTCAATCCAGGCAAATTTGTGTCTGGCCTTCAACATCTTCGAGGCCTGCAATTATATACATAAGATCGTTTTAAAACAGAAAGGAAGATGAGAAATAGGCTCTCTAGATCTGTAATGAGATCTCTCTTTTCCCTTTCGCACAAATGGCTCTGCCGACTGCTGACAATCCTAATGCCATCAGAATCTCACAACTGAATTACAACTTTATCCTACATAGAAAAACCAAAAACACGCCTGTACATGCAAGGTTTGCAGTTTAAATAATGAAATTTGCTTGGGACTTAACCTGGGGGTATACAACCTAATTCAGTTCACTTTTAAACCCAAATTATTCTGGTTAATAGCGTGGCGGAGCTCAGCACAAAATGTAGGCACCACTGCTAAAAATTCCATATTAAAATAGTTTGTGATGGAATATGCGTTTTTTAATTAAAAGTTAAAATGTACATTAACATTTTTAGATGAAAAACTGACAATCCGAGAACAGTTCTAAATTCTCCTTTGATTGTTTTTCCAGAGCACAACACAGCTACATAAATAGGCTAACAGTCAAATTCTGGGAAAGATTATTTTCTGTCCTATCACACATGCCCTTCTTTATAACCCTCCAGTGGTTTTCTCGTGCAGAACTGGACTGTGTCCAGACTCCTGACTGGGACCCCAAGTCCCAAGAACTTGCCTTAATTTCTTACCCATACCTCCTGGATAGACCACCTCACTCGCTGTCCCCTGCTGACTCTTAACCATGGATGCAATTTTAAGGAGGCTGAGTTGCTGCTTTTCCTGCCACCCGTTCTGAAGACCCATCCCATGCACTCATGTGTCCCTGCACTGACACCCTGCTCTTGGACCAGGCTAGAAGTGACAGCTTTAGAAAAAAGAAAAGGGGGGTTGCTAAGACACCCATTTAAATTTGAATTTCAGATAAACAAATAAGTCTGTGGCACAAGTATGTCCCAAATATCGCATGGGGCATACTCACACTAAAAATTATTTGGCCTTCCGGTCAAGATGGCAACATAGGCACATGCAGTACTTGCCTCCTCCCACAACCCTATCATAATTACAACTAATGTACAGAGCAACCATTGTTCAAAAATGCCTGAAATCCAGCTGAATAGAAGTCCTACGACTGGGAAATCAAAGAAGCCACATGGAGGCTGGTGGGAGGGACGGATATAAGGAACAGGTGAGTCCCATACCCACATACGTTGGATAAAAATTGGGAGGGATATCTCAGCTGCAAAGGTGGGCTGGGGGGATGGGTGAAAAACGTGAATGGATGAAGAAGTACAAATTGATAGTTACAGAATAGCCACGGGGATGTGAAGTACGGTAGAGGGAATATAGTCAATATTCTAATAACTATGTATGGTGTCAGATGAGTGGGAGAATCGGGATGATCACTTAGTGAGTTACATCAACTCTCATCACTGGGGTGTACATCTGAAACTAATCTAATAATGTATGTTAGCTGTACTTGAAAAAAATGACTTAAAATGAAAAAAATTATTTGTTGTTTACCTGAAGTTCAAATGTAATGAGTGTTCTGTATTTTATCCAACGACCCCAGCCCGGGGCCCTCTTAGGGTGTCACATAACAAGCTGACCTTCTAAACAAGAGTCCCCACAGCCTGCAGTTCCTCAGCCACTGCCTCCATAATGAAGGGGGGGGTGTCCACCTGTCTTCATTCTTTCAAGACATCTAAGTGAACAGTCTTCAAATCTGAGAAACTCATACTGATAACAGCCTCCGTCAATGGGTCCCAACACATGGTGTTCCCACGATTAGTAGCACATGATTATTCTGTTTTGTTTTCATTTTATTTATTTTCAGGTGATCTCTTATTAATAACACATAATGCTGCTTTTCTGCTTATGGTAGTGATATAGAATTCCTTTTAAAATAAATTTGTTTTAAGAAAATAAATCAATGTAAAAGGAAAAATTAAGTAAATCATAATGCAGATGCTACTCGGAGTAAGCAATATCAAGACAGTGGTCCAAAAGGACTGAAATTCAGGAAACAGTGACCTAAAACAGGAGTCAGCAAACTCCGGCCCCAGGCGAAATCTGGCCAACTGCCTGTTTTTATAAATAAGGTTTTATTGGGACACAGCCACATCATTCATTTATGTACGTGGCTGCTTTCATGAAACAACAGCAGGGTTAGTCGTTGCCAAAAAGACCATATGGCTCACAAAGCCTGAAACATTTACTCCTTGGCCCTCTATTTAAAAAAACACAAACTGAAAAAAAGAAAACGTTGCTGACCCCTGACCTAAAGCGTCACGCATCCAAGATCATCAAAAGGAAAGATAGAACTTTAACAGAGATATTTTTGGACAAATTGAATATACGGCACAATAAAGCTTAAAGCTGACAAGTCCTGCATTCCCCGTTTCCGAGTTTTTTTCATTAACCTCTTTCCCGTGCCTGGATCTGCCGAGGCTTCCCTTTCTTCATTCTCATGCTTAAGATTCAGAGTAAGATCTGCTTCTTCCAGTAAGCCTTTCCTTATAACTCAGACCCACCCACACCCTGAACTAGGTAATGGTGAGTGAAATACACCAACATGCCTTTTATCGTGTTCTCCTTAAAAGTGAAGAAGAAGAAAAAAAGCCATCTGTTCTTATAGAGAAATATGGCCATATAAGGCAAACCCTTTCAACAACTCAATATTTTAGTACAGAATATGTTAAAGTGAGCATAAATAGGTAACACAGTAACTTCCATAACCATGCACAAATTACTTCTGAAACAATGGGTAGGCTCTGAAAATAAAGCTCTAATCAGCGGCAAAGGTCTGAGTAAGCACAATTGCACCCCACTAGTTAAGCATCCTTAAGCATGATACATTCTAATCCAACAGGTCAGCAGTATTGAAGCATCTCAAGCCAATTCACTAAGATGAGAAGACACAGACTCCTCAGGGTTAAGATAAAGTTAAAATACAGCCCCTGTTGTGTGCTGTTACAGATATTAAACATTCCTAAAACATCTCTCAGCTTCGGAAAATACCATATATATGTGAATTCCAGCCGCACATCACCTCCTTGGTGAACCTTTCCACACGGGCCCCTTCCCCTGGATATCTAGAGACTCTGGTTGCTTTTGAAAACCCAATCCTCCCTAACTTGCCTTATTCCTGTATCTGGTGACAAATCAGTGACCTAGTTGCCTCTAAATCAAGGTCTGTGTTTGACTTGCTTTTCCCAGCGCCTAACACGTGACAGGGCCTGATATGTATTGGTTAAAGCCCCAAAAGGTGTTCCAAATGAGGTCCAAGGAGAATATGACCGCAAGCTTTTATTAAACTAGCAGAATAAAACAAAACTAAGTAGTAAATATTTTCTGTATTAATCCAAGAAACATTCCGTTTGTAATCCTGTTTGGTGGACACGTTATGACTATCAGGGCAAGATACATGAGTCAGGCTAGGAGAGGGGTAAACAGTACAATGACCTCTGGCTTTTCTCTTCCTGTTGAGTCCTTATCACCTGGCTACTGCTGCTCCTTTCTCTCTTAGGAAATAAGCCAGTGTCAGTCATTTGCATGTTAGTATGAATAAGACAATTAGTTACTTCTCCTAGCCTCATTCTAGCAGAGGCTATAAAGGCATTATCCCAAATTAAAGGAACTGGCAACATGTGCAACCCACCAAGGAAGAATCAAACACTACCCAATTTTGCCTGCAAGTCAACCCTGTTTGGATGGGACATTACCTGGCTCAACCAAAGATGTACAAAATGGCAGCAGTGACGAGAGAGGTGAAAATAAATGCAATGATTATTTTTAGCCCCATTTTCAGATCTTAGAGTCACTTTGTTTCTTTCAGAACACAATCATATATTATTTGAAACTCTCTGAAATATGTCTAAAAGTAAAGAGCCTGAGAAGAAATGAAAAACTCCCAGGAAAATTTTACTATATTCATGAGAAAGACAAAAACATCCTGAAAAAAATATTTTGCTCTCTCTATGATTTTTCTTTCTTTCTTTTCTTTACTTTTTTCTTTTTTTTTTTTTTTTTTGCAGCCTTCACACCTCTTATAGCCGACTTTTTTATTTTGGCATCTTGTGGAAAGCCTCACTGATTATGTCAAATAGAAAGGGGGGAAAAAACTATGAAAGAGCAATGTTGGGCAAACTGCTTAAGTAATCACTTAGTAATAGGAAGTAGAAGAAATATTCAATCCAGTGGGAACCATATACCATGTGTTCCAGTAGCCATCTCCGTTAGAATGCCACAATCCCTAGGGAGATGTGCTATAAAAAGCATAATTTGAGTATCATCTCTCATCATTCAATATAGTTTTTCAACCCTTTCAGAATTACATTGGAAAATCTATATAATGTGTGCTTAGATTAATGAACTGTTTGAATCTGGATCAATAAGCACTCGAGGCTCCGTGCCGTGGACACCTGCTGGGAACATCCAGAAGAATGCTTCATGGAGGGCAGAGCAGTCGGCACTTTGTAACTACAGGGATTCCACTTAATAAACAAGCAATCTAATATATGACCTCTGCAGATTAATTTCCTGAGAGCAAGTAAATAATCTGGATTCAAAATTTCCCTGATTATGCATATAATTACAGTATCACTTACCAATTAGCACATTGATTTAAACTTTCTTGGGATTATGTATTGGAGAGTAGAAAAGAGATCATTCTGTCATCATCCAAACGCTCAAAAATGTTCTTGCTATGCAAAGAATCACAGGGAGCATCAGTTCCCACCCATCTGACTTCTTTTACCCAAGGAAAAGCGACGATGGATGGTAAGATAATAAAGGACACTTAAAATGTCCTCGACCATAAGTATTGTCTTAATAACTGAACCACAATGACACCCATTAGCAAAGGTTTATATGTGACATAATAACAAAGTCTTGGAGAAACTTCATCATCTCCTGAAATATTTCTGTAGAACCAAAGATTTATAAAACCACTTCTCTAGCTCAGATTATTATTATTTTTTAATTTACTGCAGCAGCAACTAGGGTATAATTTATCCACCATGAGACAGTTACATAAATAGACAAAGATATATGGTGGAGATTCTTCTCTACTTTAGACAAGTATAATAATTAATGTTAGTTTCCTGTTTCCTGTTCCTACATAAAATTTCCCATTAGAAATGTTCATCTCTCCCTTCATAAGGCCACACAGCAATGGGGGGATGGGGGTACCAAGGAAATTGGTACATGGCATGCATACATATGTAAAAGAAGTTAAAAATAATAAATCAACGTGGCAAATAAAATGAAGCCTTCTGTCCAAGAGTCAAAGCTGTCAAAATGAGGTTTCATTATTAAGACCTTGATGCTCTACTGTTCGGCTGAATAAAATCTTTCATATCGCTTGTGTGCTTCCAGAGAGAGAATCCACAACTGGGATCAAATTGTCACGGTGCCACATTCCTGATTCCTTCCCTGTGTATTACTTCCTGAATAATTATTTGAACCTCCACAGAATATGAAAGTTGACTGAAGCCAACCACAAAATAACAAGCTTTTACATGCAGAAAACCACTCTGGTATTTTTTCTAACAGTAAATATTTCAAAAAGGAATGCTTCAGCCTTGGGAAAATAAAGATCTTACTAGTTCACATTCCAGCACTACTGTTTTCTCAGTCAGATCAGTAACACAAACAATCATAAATGTGATTTAAAAATTATAACTCCGGGAAAACACAACCAGTTAACTTTGGACTCCATGCTTATTCCTTCTTATAGACAGGTGCAGCCTCTAAAGGGATGCTTTCTCATTCCGGAATATATAAGGTTGACATTATGCTTATTTCCTGAGATGTAATAGCGGATTAGTCAGAAGGGTAAGAAAATAAACAAACCCAACTCCTCCTCCCACCTTAATCCCTAATTTAAAGAGGAGAAAGTATGGCTGTAGGGTGGGAAGTCCCCAGTGCCATTTCCAAATAAAAGGAACATTTCAAATAAACTTCAATCCCCTTGACAGCATGTGAACTGAAAAACAGCAGCTATATACAAACCTCTCCCCCAAACAAAACCCAGTGAAATTACTGAGAATTTCAGCCACTGTAATCTAACTCTGTAAAGCTCTGGGGGTGTCAGCCCCTACTCAATAAAAAGGAAAACTGAAAATAGTACAAGAATGGCTCGTAGTAGCCATAATGTCTACTTCTGTGGTCATTACCGGTCAGATAATAACCGGCAGTGACCTTAAAACCATACATTACGGTTTAAGTATGGTCTAGTGCTCATTGCAGATGTGGAGCTTAGAAATAAGCGATACAATCTCACCATAAATGCTCAGACTGTTCCAAGGCTGGCTCACACGCATGGATCTCGCCCTCTCCAGCATTATCACACCAGGAATCTTATAACAATCTGAAAGGTATGTACCTTAGGGTAATCGTGCTATACTGCAAAGATAAAGACCCAGGCCGGTGTCATCAAAAACACACAGAGAAGGCAAGTTCCCGTGACGCTTTTATAATATGAAGACTCAGGAAGAACATTTTGACCTTTTTAAGCCTCAGCCATCAGGAAAGTGGAAGGATCTTAGTTAATATATTCATCACCTCTGCGAAATGGGATAATAACATTCCCATTTTGCAGTCAAAATAGTGAGGTGAAAGTGGGCCACATGACCTGTTGGGGAAGAAACACGGTAATGACACTGAGACTTAACTGCTCTGTTGGGCAGGCCTGGGTTCTTGCATGAAGGTACATTCATCACAGTTTTTAAATGCCTTCATCAGAGCTCTCTTGTAAATCAGTTTTGCAAATTTTTAAATTTTTTCTTCAAACATACAAGGAATGTTGCATCTGTTTTCTTTTTTGTAAATTTTCTGCTCGGCAAATTTTTTACATGAAATGCTCTTTGTAAATATGTCTCTGGCCAAGCTGGAAGATATGGTGCACTCTGTGAGCAAGAGAGGCATAAAGTCTTCCACATGTTCCATTCCAAGACTTGAACCAAGAGCTCCAACACTCTATCAAGAATTACCATCTCTCAGAGGAAGCCCACTGGGTAATTTCTTGGCAAAGCCATAGTGAATAGAGTGCAGAAAATAGGGCGCTTCCTAGAAAAAAAGGTGAAATGAAACCAGTTACAGCAAAAAGAAAAAACTTTCAAACACAGAAGTAGGAAAACATTGACACCAGCATCTTTCTTCTTTTGCTCTCACACGCCCCCAAATGGGGACCTGGCCCGAAACCCAGGCCTGTGCCCTGACTGGGACTCAAACCAGCAACCCTTCAGTTCTCAGGCCAGCGCTCAATCCACTGAGCCACACCAGCCAGGGCATGTAGGGCCTTTTTTGTTCCTCATTTTCTTACTACTAGATTTCTCATTCTCTCCTTGTTTATCTGGGAGAAAATTTTAGTTCACTGATTTTTGGTAGGGTCTCCCCTAAAGAAGCTGAAAGTCAACTTTGCTTCAAAGCTTCATGCACTTAGCCCTCCAGGGACAGAGCTCAGCGTCTACAATGCCAGTGACGAGCTACCCAGCACCATCAGCGCCGCCTCACAACTAAGCAGGCTGTAGGGAGACAGGCAAATACTGTTTAGGACGGCAGTTTTCAATGGGTGTGATTTTGGCCCTCAGACTATCATCGGTCAATGTCCAGAGACACTCTGGGTGATTCTCTGGGGCAGCAGGGGTGGAGTCACTGGCATCTAGTGAATAAAGGCCAAGGAACACATGGGGAAATTCCCCCACAGCAAAGAAGGATCAGGCCCCAGATGTCCGTAGGGCAGAAGTCGAGAAACTGGTCTAGATTCCTTGCTGTCCAGGACAGGTTCGTGCATGTACGGCCAGCACCTCCCCGCCGTTCAGCTGGTGCTGGCAGAGAACTAGGAAGGCAGTCTGTGACGTGAGAGTCAAGAGACAGCCCAGTCTTCTCCTTCCTCCTTTATGTTCTATTTTCTCCCATTTCTTTTTCCATCTCCCTCCCATTCACCACATCCCATTTCCTCTCTTGTTCTACTCTCTATTCTCTCTCTTTGCCCTCAAAATGCTTCATTTGGAGACTATTCCCATTTCCAAAACAGTTAAACCTACGTGATCTTCAAAACAACCCTTAAGGGAAGTATTATATCCTTGCTCTATACAGGGTGAATATCAAGCTCACAAAATATAAGCAATTTGCCAAAGATAACCAAGGTTACTAAGCTGTTAAAATGAAAAAGCCAGTGTGCGCCAAGCTCCAGAGCCAAGTCGCCTCTCACAGTAAAAGACATCCTGGGACAGTATTTGGTCATGCTGCAAGGAGGTGGCTGACTTGACCCCTGTTCTAAAATCAGTTCCTAAATATTCATAAGTAGTTGAGAAGTAAGAATCATGTAACAGGAAGTAGAGTGGACTTCACTTCAAGACAACACTTTCCCCCTCTTTCCTGTGGTGACTGTAAGCCAAGTTCATTCAGGGACTGAGAAATGAAATTGTACTTCTTATCATTACCTATACAAATGCCTTATTTTAAGAGCCATAGGTTATAGGATAATCTCAGCCTTCATGAGGTCAGAGCACAACTGATATTGGATGTAATACCACAAAGCCACTGACCTTAGTAAGTGATGGGAGACCAACACAAGAGCAGAGACTAGTGTCATTTTGCTTCTGTCATATGACAAAATGCACATGGAATTTCACTGCAAATTCTCATCTATTTCACCTGGGACAAGGGCATTGCACACCCTGTGATCAGTGTCTGGTCTTTGGGGCACCGAATCAAGGTGGTAAAGATACAAAAGTAAACAAAGACCTCAGAAGTGAGCTGTGTGCACATGCATACCCTTTTTTTAACACCCTAAAATGAATGTGCATCTTTCTGTATGCACACATGGTCTCCTACAATCCTGAGTTCTTCTGTGTACCAGGCCCCGTGCTGGGTACCAAAGATGCAAACATGAAGTGGCCTCACAAACATCCTCTACATGGTCTAATGAAGGACACAAGACATATCAACAGGTAAACCACATTCCAAAGAGATCACTGCCACCTTGGATGATCAGCAAGCTCAGGAGTCACCTCACAGAGGAGGAGAACACACAGCTCTGCCTAGGGAAAGTATATATTGAAGCTGAGATGTGAAAAACAAGGAGAGGTTTACTTCCAAAGAGAAGGGCAGCACAGAGAACAGCATGGTCAAAGGCATGACACAGACAAAGAACCAGACCTGCTCAGAGACAGCAAGATCTTTTCTTACACATGACTTGGGGACCATTTTCTTGTCTTGGGCTCTATGTAAGACCCTGTGAAGGAAGACTAAGGTATAACTGAGAAGGGACTTACATGCCAAGGAATTCAGATTATATTCTAGAAGCCAGCACTTTTTTTTAAGTTTCCTGGTGCTGCCCAGATAAGACATACGTTTTACATCACAACTGAGTGCACACACATATGTATTTATAACTGAAAGAAACATTTACAAAACAACACTCACACTTTCTGAATAAAATTCATTCTGATATTTTCCATTTCACATTTTTGAATGTGTAATGCAAATCCCATAGAACGATTTCATGAGCCACACATCAGTTGTATCCTGTAGCTGCTAAGCCCAGCTATAGGTCACAGGAAGGCAAGAGAGTTTTTCTAATTGGGAATTGACACAATGAGCAAAATTTAGGATGATCATTTGGCAGAAAAGTGAAAGGTGGATTGGAGTGGGGAACCTTGGAATTAGAGAAGCCTACTAGAAGCAACAATCCATAGAGGACATGATATAAACCTGAACTAAGGCAATGACTCCAACAATGGAAAGCAAGTTCTGGAGTCCTCAAGCCACAGAATCAACTACCTTGGGAGAGTTATTACAGTGGAGATGAGGGTAAAGTTTCCAGACAGAGAGATTGATGGGACGATGCCAACTCTAACTGGGACAGAGAACACAGAGAGAACAGGTGTGATGAGAGAAGGCTGTCAGTCTGGACTTGGCAAATGTCGGGTGACTATAGGATGTCTCCAGTGAAATGCCCAATAAATGCATGGAGAGATGTTTCCAGATTTCAGAAGATATGTCTGATATGGAAATGTGGATATAGCTGTAATTAGTGTAAATATAATCGTTAAGCCTTGGGTGCGGGTGAGATCTCCTAGAGGAAAGAGCAGAGAGGAGAACAGACATGTCAACCCTGGGGAGATCAAATTGAAAACTCAGAAAGAAGAACCAGAGAGACTGTCAAAGACACTGGAAGAGAGAGCAGTGGCCCGCATGGGAGGCTGGACCTCACTGTGGCCTTGTCATTATCCAGCATAACATTTCATATTCATTTCCATATTTATTTACTGCCTGCCTTCTCTGCTAGAATATGATACATTTCTGTACCTCCAGAACCTAGAACAGTGTTCCCAGCACGTAGTAGGACTCAATAAATACTTGTTGGGCACATGACTAGGGTGCACATCAGGTCCCCAGTTGGGGGTGTGAGTAAGAGGCAACCACACAGTGATGTTTCTCTCCCTCTCTTTCTCCTTTCCCCTCTCTCTAAAAACAAAATAAATAACCAGACAAACAACTGAATAAATTATTTTTAAAAATTACTTGTTGAGTGAGTGAATGAATAAAGAAAGGAATGAAAACCAAGGAAGAAAAGGATTTTACAACATGGGAGTTGTCAACACAGGCAATTGCTTAAAAGAATCAAGAAGGAAGAAGACTAAAATAGGTCATTAGTTTTGAAAATTAGTTCATTGGTAACATTAGCAAAAGTCATTTTAATAAAGTGGTCAGAAAAAAAACTGAATTGTTATGGTTTCAAAGAAAATGGGGTGAGGGCACTGGTTGCAAGGGAAATGTCAGGAGAAGGTTAATTTGGGAGAGAAGATGGAAGCAATCCGAGATCATGTATACATTTCCATGACAAAAAATTGAAGATACAAAATAGGAAAAGCAAAGGAACAAGGAAGTGAAAAGGATGAAAAGAGGAACTCTTTAAGTGAAAACAAGTATACAATGAAAAGGTTGTCTTGGTATTATTGGGCTGCTGTCATAAAATACCACACATACTGGGGTGGCTTATAAACAACATAAATTTATTTCCCACAGTTCTAAAGTCTGGGGGTATAAGATCAAGGCACCAGCAGGTGCAGTGCTGGTGAAGACCTGCTTTCTGGTTCAGAGAGAGCACTTTCTAGTTGTGTGCTCAGTTAGTGGAAAGGGCAAAGGATGTCTCTGGGGTCTCCTTTATAAGGGCACTAATCCTGTTCATGAGGGCCCCACCCTCATAAACAAATTACCTCCCAAAGGCTCTACCTCCTAATACCATCACAGTGGGGATTAAAATTTCAACATATAAATTTGGAGTGGGGAAGGGACTCAAACATTCAGACCATAGCAGAAGTGGACTTTAATAAGCTTTGTGTGTTAAAGAAAAAGAGGGAAGAAGATGTGGGTTGCCGTGGGTAAAGGGGAAGTTTTATGCAAGGAAAATGAGGGAATCCCCAAATAGAAAGACTTATTTTTATTCTATGAAAGACGAGGCAAGATTATTGGCAGAATATGCATTTTAGATGGAAATGGTAGCTAACTAGGGGGAAGTAAAGAGATTTCAAGAAGCACCAAAGATCTAACTCAAACTAGAAACTATCGCTTCAAGGTGGTGTCCCTCAGCATGGTCATGGAACTCCTTTTAGTGATGCTTAGAGCCCAGAGCAGAAGCAAGGGAAAGGAAGGGACTCACCATGCCTCCACAGCGTGGTGATGAGTATTGTTCTGGAAGAAAACCTATCCTTCTCCTCTACCGGTCAGTCCTAGTTTTAGCCTGGTTATCCCTTCAATGTTGTTGGATCCTGAGCGAGCCATCATACCTCCTTGAGCTCCTTTTCAGTAACCATGTTGTTCTGGTCTCACTGGCTTGTGGTGGGGCTCAAATAGAACAATATATTTGAATGACTTTTGCCAACCCCTAAGTACCTCTCAGGTCACTCACCTTGTTGCTTCCCCAAACCAGTCTTTTGCCATCTTTCATAATAGCATTCAGCTCCTGAACACCCACTAGGCACCAGCCAGTCTCCTTCTCTCTAACTATTCTCCTGGCTCCACGGGAGTCACGTTTTTTACCTACGGCATAGGAAGAATTTACAGAGGAGACCCTTGCCTCATTCAGCATCTATTTAAATTACTTCCCCATGAAAAGACTTCTGCCAAATCTAATGCCTTGGAGATGGAACCAAGGAGAGAGAAATTTGCTTTTGTTAGCAAACTCCATAATTACATGGCGATATGTCCACCTGGGTAACAGCTAATGGGATTTTTTAAACTTTCCATATAAATACTTCAGTTTCGTACCTTGCTAGATTGACTTTTTCTTAATATTAATTGCCTCCATAGTCTTAATCTATAGCAACATTTCTAACCCATGTTCCTGTACGTTTTTCTTTCTTTCCAGGAAACTGCTATGGGATGACTTAATTTAAAATTTTAATGCCATGAATAAATATTATCTTCCCTTGCTCCAGGGGGGACAAGCAATTCTCTGGAGGGTGACTGTCAACTCTTCGACAGTTCACTTCATGAAATAGGTCACCAGGTTTCAGTTTGGCCTACAAGTTTCATAAACTAGAAAAACTCCTCTCTCCTTTAACCTATGCTAATTACCATTATCTGCAAAAGGAACATACAAACCCTCACCTGACACACTCCTTTCTGGGGCATGGAGTTTATGAATGAGGTCTCTTGCCTAAAGGATTCTTGGACAGCCTTTTATAGAACGAGTCTCCTCCTGCTGCTGATCCACAGATCCGAGACAAGAGTGTCACCTGGAATGCTAAGTTGCAGCCATAAATTATTCCTTTTTTGCATCATTAGAGAGCTTCTGTGGCCACACGGTCTATCTCTGTCCTGCGCCAATGCAAAAGGTTAGCTTAGGCATCCCCTCCCTTTTTAAATAAGGTCTAACTCTTCACCATTCCTGAGCACATGCTCTGTTCCCTGGATAGCCCAATTTTTACTGCTGAAACTCAAGAAGCTATTAAAGTCTCCTCAACCTGGCAGAGCCCCAGGACCAGATGGTGTTCTCCTGGTTCTCATAAAGCCTTTATTAACAGAATGACACCAAGCCTCACTGGCCTCCATAATGACTGCTGTTGCCCACCCACAAAAGACCCTAGACGGGGAGGACAACCTGTTGACTGCTATTCTTGTCATCATTGTCAAAACATCTTGTGACCTCCAAGATGCCCCGAATCTTCACTTGAGGCCCTCTGATCTCTTTCAGAGCACGGATTAAAACTGCCCCCTTCTCCCTTCCCCCAAAGGAAAGAAAGCCCTTCGACTAATGAGAGGCACACACAACGGACTACAGAGGGGGTTTGCTGAGACCTCACTACCCCTCCTTTGGGACTCTGCACTGCTCGGCGATGGCTGAGCTTCAGGCAGCCCCCTCGGGAAAGTCAGAACTGCTCAGCACTGAGCTGGCACTGTGGGGTTTGCACGGAGGATTCGCTTTCAGTCTGGAGAAGCTTTCCATCGTGGGCCCCCACAGTGTGCCACACGTGACTCTCAGTAGTGTCACAGCTGTCAGGCGGACTGGGAGAGCAGAGGGAGTCGGTAATGGAAGCAAGAATTTCTCACCTCTGGGTCATGAGTTCAAAGGCAAAAGGCCACAGAAAGCTGTTATCCCCTGGTGGACTTTGGGAAAGTTTCCAGGCCCTATCAGCCGCCACCAATGGCACTTGCGTGACAAATTCTAACTGCACAGTGTCTCAAGGAAAAGCTTGGAAACGCACGCTCTCTGAGGTCACACCAGGCTTGGGAAAGCATGAGGCAGAGGGACAGAATTAGCAGCCCTTCTCCACCTGTTCTGTGACCTCCGGAGAAGGGATTTTGCCAACATCAAGCCATTCAGAAATGCAAATTCCCCCTCAGTGAGTTCTTCAAATTACTTTTAAAGTTCAGCAGTTTTCCTCACCCTCTCTCACCTAATCCTTGTCCACTTGTGACAGGCCCCTCCCTGGAAACATGTGAGCAGTTGAAACTCTTAGAATTCCCCCAAAACTCAACTACATCTTGGCAAAAGTGGGTAGAGCCCAAAAATGTTAACACAATCGGGCATTTTTTTCAGCACTTGAGCTTTCCAGCTCAGGACCCTTTCTTACTGAATACTTCAGTTACTTTCTGAAAAATAATTTTTATTTCCAAAGAAGTGTGGCAGGTGACACAGAAACGTCCTTTCTTGTTGATTCACTGTCCATCCTAAGGTGGCTCCTCTAGGTTTAACTCTTTTTCCCCTTTCTTCGCCCTGTTGGCTTCCCATGCTCCTTAGTAGAAACTTCCTAGACATACAGCCTCGTATTTAGAACACAGTCCCTACCTTTGGAGGCAGAACTGTTCTTCCTGGGGTGGCATGAGCCAGCGAACCTTCTAGAGCCTGTCTTCCCCTATCACCCAGAGCCAGCAGAGTAGCTGATAATGGTAAAAATGGCAGCTTAAATTACGTAAATTAACGTGCTGCCCTGCAGCCCCTCTGTCACTCCTCCGCTTCCGCACAGAGGCCAGGCCCTTCCCCACACGGGCTCTTTGTCGCCTTCCTGGAAGCCCTTCCTACTTGCCATGGCTCATGAACTCTTGTTTCTCCTTCAGATCTCACCTAAATCATCACTTCTCCCTTAGTTTCTCTAACGAGGTCTACTATCCCTGTCATACATGGGTACTTACATTTGTGACTTGATTAATATCACCTCCCCTCTAGACTGCCAGCCCTGACAGGAGCGAGGCAACCTCCCCGTTGCCTTTCCGCACTTCTGAACCCGGTGCTGAGCGCAGAACTGGCACATTCTGACACTCGGTATGTGTCTGTCAAAGGAACCCATGATCTCATTGAATGCTCACAACAACCCAATGGAGAGGTGATATTTTTAAATCTCCATGTTACTAACGAGGTTGCTGAGGCTCAAGGCAGATAAATCAGTTGGCCCAAATCACACAGCTGGTAAGGTGACAAAAGCGAGATTTGAACCCGAGGCCATGGAAGTCCAAAGCTCCGCTCTTCTGGCCATTTTATATGACCTTGTTCTTCCAGGCCTCGGCCAATGCTGTGCTGTTTAAAAGTAACTGTGGGAAATGTCCTCGCCCTGCCATAAACTGTTCTTGTCTGTCAGTTTAGCAGGGTGGACAATCCAACTCCATGCATACCACAGCTCTCGCTATTGATTAATCACTCTCCCACTGAGCCAAAACAAGGCCTCTGACTCCTTACACCCTCCTTATATATTCCTGATCAATATAAGGTTGCCAGCCAGGGCCAGGCATCGGGCGGGGCAGGTGAGGCACGCGCCTCGGGGGCAAAACTGGAGAGAGCACCAAAATCTCAGTAATCAAGATAATATTTGAATGCAATAGGTTAAAAACTGACAGAAAAAAAAAATTAATGAACAAAATGTCAAAATTTTAAGTAAAGACAGGACTGGTATGCCTGCTTTTTCTCCTGTCTCAGTTCCAGTGTGACTCGGCAAGGCACTGCTCCATGCAGTTCTCACTGGTGAGCAGAGGTGGCAGACAAGTGGACACTCATTTGCTACCCCACAGCACGTCTGCCCAACGAGAAATGTCCACCTGGCTTGCTTTATGGAGAACTCAGCAAAGCAGCATAAACACATGGGTGTCCTGTTGGCCATTACGTGATGATATCCTTCTTCCCCGTCAGATGTGGAACTACGAACCTGAAAGTCACAAGATTTCCCTTTCTTTAAAGACAGGGTTTTTGTTTATCCAAGCAATAAACAATAAACAAACATGAAAGGTAATGTCAGATTGGAAAAAAAAAAGTGAAAGAAAAAAAGAGATGCTTCATTGCAAAGCTCCATGGACCACCTCTCACCCTGCAGTCAGTGTGAACAGCGCCCCCTGGCGGCGTGGAGGCCACAGCTCTGATGAGGACGTGAACAGTAAAAAAGACCCACGGGGGCCACTTTAGCCAGGGTGGTCAGGGTGGAGCTCTACAAAAAATTGACCTGTATAGTCGAGAACCTGAAGGGTGGACATAGCCAGCTCAGAGCTGAGAAAACAGGAATGTCCTGCGGCTGGCAAGCTTTTGGTGTCTGTTTTAGCCAGCTCAGGCTGCCATAACGAAATACCACACACTAGATGGCTTAAACAGCAGGGAATTACTTGTCACAGTTCTGAGGCCTGAGAAATCCAGAATCAAGGTGCTGGCTGATTTGGTTCCTGGATTCCTGGCTTTCAAAAGGCCATCTTCTTGCTGTGTCCACACATGGCAGAGAGGGAGAAAGAAGCAAGCCCTCTGGTGTCTCTGCTTATTAATTCTATCATGAGGGCTCTACCTTCATAATCTCCCAAGGACCCTATCTCCAAACACCATCACACTAAGGGGGGGTGGGGATTGACAGCTTCAACATATGAATGAGGGAGTGGGGGGCCACAATTCACTCCATAGCAGCATCCAGGAATTAGAAGGGATCCCTGAGTAGCTCGACACAGTGACCCAGGAAGAGAACTGTGGGAGATGAGGCTGGCCATCCTGCAGCTTTGCAGACCATGGCAAGGAGTCTGGGTCTGAGTCTTAAGTAAGGGGAAGCCACAAGAGGGCTTTCGCTGGAAGGCGGTTAATCCCACAACCATATGGCAAGGCTCACTGTGGTGAAGAACTGGTTGGAAGGAGCAGTACAGGGAGCAGCCAGAAAGAAGGACCCTGTGTGGTCCAGGACGGGGCCTGGGGTAGCAGAGGGGATAGATGGAGAGGAACAAACTGACTTAGGCTAGAACCAATAGAGTTTGGTGATGGGTTTGATGTGGAGGGACAGGGAAAGAGAGAACACCGTTGGTTCTGGCTTAAGCAACAGGAGAGCATTCCTGAGGTAATGAAAGGCTGAGCAAGAAACAGACGTGGAGCAGGCATTTCCCACCGAAGGTGAGGGTAAGATGCCAGAGGAAAAAACATACTTTCCCACTGGTAATACCTACTGGCTGAAAACAATCACCCCACATTTTAGTCTCCATCAATCCTCCCACTTGTGTCTTACTCATGGCAATAAACTTTATTCCCAATAATACTGCTGCAATTTTTTATTCATCATCCTGTGTTTTAGAATTACCATAGCAGTGAAATTTATATTCAACAGCATTATTACCATTTCCAGCTACTAATGAAATTATTGTTTCTGTTTGTGATGTGTTTTAGAGCTATAATGATAAAAATTTCCTCTCAAAAATACACTGCAATGTTGATATCCTCAAAACCTGCTATAAATGACAAATAACAGTATGCCTGTGAGCAGTAAAACTCACTTTTTGGGAAACTGGGCTTCTTGTTCCTATCATGGAGGAATCTGGGTACTTTAGTAAAAGAGACTTGAAATACTAAAGGTTAAGCCATAGTCTAGGACAGTGGTCTCCATTTTTGACCCTTGACCTTATTAGAACAATGAAACATAAAATTTAGCACATAGCCCTAGAATGTCTGTGTTAAATTATAAAATAATATGATATAATTATAAATTATTTTTATAGCACTAATATAGTATATACATTATAACATACAAACCAAAAAGAACTTGAAGAGGATGAGATACAAAAGAAAGACACAGAAATCCTAGTATTTTTTCCCTCCCCATTGCCCTTGTACACTCCGTACCCCCTCCACGCACCCCCACTTCACCCCCTGTTAATGCCCCAGTTTGGAAAGAACTGACCTTGAACTCTGTCCCCTCCCCCACCTCTGATTCTACCCATCTTTCTCATTCTTTCAGATAACTGACTGGATCATGGATTTCCAACTCCTAGGGCTAAATACAGAATCCTAAGGGCTTAGGTGTAGAGGCCATGGGAGGATCATTTCATCTGTTTTAAATTGGGGGATTTTTGAATGAGAAGTTCAACTGAACAAAGGGCTTTGTAGTTAACAAAATCCAATTTGGAAATCACTACTCTACAGAGCAGCCTGGTATGCCTATTTATTCCAGTTAGACACTATCTGTATGCTCCCTTCCATTCTCCGCACTGAAATAATTTTTTTCTGTTACCTTCTTGACTTCTTCCAGGTCAAGCCAGAAGTCACTAAAACAGCCTCCAATGACTATTTATGTGTTCAACTGCTATGGGGCAGACTCTCATTCCTAGGGACAAAACAGCCACTATCCAGCTTGCTACCACAAGTGCTTTCACATGAAAAAAAAAAAAAAAGATTTCCAAAAGAAAATAGGAAAAATTCCAAGAGAGCATTAAACAGTTTCTAAATAGCCGGCACAGGACCTCCATGGTCCCTCTGTTGAGACTCCTGTTTTGACTGTTCTGATCTTTTCTATCAAAGATTCAAGATAGATCCCAATAAAATGGCCCATTTACACAAACAGCACCTGACATTCTAGGCCAGGATTTGCTAAGAATTCACTGTCCAACCGCAGAAAAGTGACCCAAACTTCAGGGTCAGATCCCATACGGCCAAGGAGACTTTTTCCCCAGGAGGAATTCTTCCAAAATAGAAGCTTTCCCAGTCTCACTCTAACGTTCTGATCTCCTTAACTAACTTGCTTTGGAGAATATTCTTAACCTTTTGATTCCAGTTCAAATTCCTTGCCCTATATCAAGCCCAAAGAAAGGTCTCTTTCCCTTCTGGGAGTTCCTACAACAATGATTATCTGTGCAATTCACTTGACAGTTAATCATGGGAGGCCTTGTTTTGTTGCTTATTCAAAGATTGTGATGGCGACTAACTTTTCATACATCCTTCCAAGATCCCAAGGTAGACCAGAAGTATCTGTAGGGAAGGAAGTCTTTTACATCTTCCCACAGGGAATGACATGGCATCTTGAACATAGTGGGCATCCAGGAGAGATTTGCTGAATTCAAGTTTTTTCCATTTTGTCATCTTTCTTTAATTCTTGTGAAAGGGAACAGCACTGCCCACCTCATGAGGCAGGGCTGGAGAAGTGAGTCGGCTAGTTCAGCGGCCCCCAATCTTTTTGACACCAGGGACCAGTTTTGCGGAAGACAATTTTCCCACGGACTGGGGGGCGGTGGGGGATGGTTTTGGGATGATTCAAACACGTTCAAGCTCACCTTCTGCTGTGCGGCCTGGTTCTTAACAGGCTATGGGCCGGCACCAGTCAGTGGCCCGGAGGTTGGGGACCCCTGGGCTAGTTATGTACAACACAGGCCGTGTACAACACGAGTCATAAACCATCAGCCCTAGACACAGTCATCTCAAAGACATAAATATCTGATAGTGTTAACTCATTTTTTAATTTTTCACATCACTGCCAACATTTAAAAATCAGGAGATTTCATACAACTCACACTAACAAACCTGGAACAGCTGAACTCTGCTGAAAAACTAGAGCTCATCACTCCACGTGCGTTCCTACCTGATAACAACGGACAGGAGCTGAGAAGCGGTTGCCTTCTTCAGAGAAGCATAGATTTTTCTGATTCACAATGGCCTCCTCTTTGCCGAGCAATCTCATGCAATAAATATTAAGATTCAAGACAACATAAAAATTCTTGTTCCCTAAAAAGTCATCATTTGTGTGTTAGAGATACACTATGGAATGGTGGGGACTGTGACAAACTGACAATGCTATACCCCACTTACCCCCTACCCATGACATTTGGTCATGTGTCCCTCCTTAGCTCCTATAGTCACGTGGGCGTCTTGCCCCTGGTAAGTGCATCAGAAACGGTAGTTTCCTGACCCACTTCCCCTGTCCTTCCATTCTTCTAGCTGTGATTTATTTTGTCTCAACAGAACCTAATGGATCTGTGTCTTTGATTTCCCTTTCAGATTTGTATTCCCCTGCCCCTTTCTGTCCATGGGCTCCTGCTGATAGGACGTTTGAATCAGACCTTACCTCATTCTTGCAGTCTAAGCTACCGCCACCTGACTGCTGGAGAGCAAGTCAATAAGCAGTCCAGACAGGGAAGAGGTACCGGCAGCACCCAATTAATTCTGCAGGCTTCCTGGACCTGGCCAGGCGCAGTAACAGGCCAGGGGGCACAGGAAGAAGCAAGGGGACAGCTGCCCTGAATGCAGGCTCTGCTGCCTCAATCCAAGGCTGGCCTCACACCTGTCATGCCCACAGCCCCCTGGCTGTTTGCCAACGAAAAGAAGGAAGGAATGGAGGACTGAGGAGAGGAGGGAGAAAGGAGAGATGAGGAAAGAGGCAGGAGATCTCAACATGTGCATCACTGAGATCGTTCTTAGCCCAAGAGGACAGCGCTGTCTGGTTTTAGTAAAGCCATACATGCAAATTCAGCTTGTCCTTAAAATTCAGTAAGACTCGGATGAAAAAGAAATGCTTCCCCGAGTTGTGACATTTAAGTGGTCATGCACTTTTCAACGTATCAGATATGCAAAGATGTTTATATTCACGCCCTCCTCAGTCATGTTTCATTTCAATGGAGTGGAGAAAAAAAAGTCTTCAAAAAGTTTAATTAAGTAAAATAGAATCATGGAAATCAAAGTTAACCAAAACAGACTTTAGAGGTTAAAGAAAGTAGAAACATAAATTACATAAATAATAAGAAATAAAAGCAGAAGAGTAAACTAAGTAAGTATTCTTGTTATCTCTACCTCTTGCTGTTTCACCTCCAAGTGAATTTTTATCTTGTATTATATTTCTAAAAATCCAGAAAGAAAAATGTCAGTAGATGACAACATGAAAATGTTCATGGGATGCTGAGTTAATCTAAAACCTTTAGCAGCAAGGAAAAAAAAATTTTTTTCATTTAAAGAATCAGTCTCTCTTTTTAAAAAATGTGTGGCTGCATGGATAGTTTAATTCATAATCTTACACTCATGCAAAATGAAGTTCAAAAAGGTCTAATAGAAACCCCAGATAAATTCAAGATCATCCATTTCGTTCCTATGTTCATACATAACAGTTTTAACGTAGAAGACAGTGACAGCAATGATAATGACCTTAACTTGGGTAATCCATTTGTTAACAGCAGGTGATAATTCTGCCTTCCTGATAGTAATCTGTTTTTTGGCAAACAAGAGAGAGGGCTATTTGCCACATACATTTATTTTTATGGGGAGGACATGTTTTATAAACCTGGATATGGGGCAGTACAGGTGTGGAATTAATTGTCCAAGTTGCAAAATATGTTAGAGATGGTGTGTTAAATCTATGGCACAGAGTGGCCCTGACATGATTAAATGTTCACTTCTATTAAGTAACCACAAGCCTGCATTTCCAATTATGGTGGTGAGCTGCTTTCTGCTGAGTGGATTAGCTTAGTACTTCATTCTGCTGGTAGTTTTATGATCAGAGATCTTTAATTTTCCCAATTCAACTCTTAGGGCTGCAAAGACAAGCTGCCTGACTTTTAAATAATATATCTCCCTTTTAAATTTCTGCCTCCTACCATTTCCTAGGAGTGCCATTTCCTGTCACCATAATTATAATAATTGTATGTAGTCCCTGGGATCACATTTCTAATTGAGTCCTAAATTGGTTAACCTCATGAAGTTATTAATATGCTTTTTTAACCTGCACAAATTATGTATTTGTCTGGTTGGTCAACTAATGTTCATTATCACATACATTCTTTACCTCTCCTTCTTCAGTTTAATGTCACTATTTTAGTCCCAAAAAAAGTGTGTGTTTTTTTTTAATAATACGCTAAAAATGACAGAACAGTAAAAGTTGGAAAGGAATGTTTTGGCAAGGGACTAGTCAGAGCAAAGGCTCAGTGGAACAAGAAATCACATCACACTTGAACACCAAGAACTAGTTCTGGCATTGGGGAAGAGAGTGTGCTGAAGCACTGAGCCATGGGACTGGCAAGTGCAGGCAGCTGGCCCAGGTCTGGGAGGCTGGACCAAAGAGTGGGAAACTAAACCAAAGATAGTGGGACTCACTGAGGGCTTTTAAACAAGGGATGACCACAGCCAGATTTGTGTTTTAGAAACCTTGTTTTTAGGTGGGTCAGTTAAGAGTCTAATGCACTCATCCAGCAAAAAAAAAAAAACAGTTGATGACAGTGTGAACTAAAACTATGGCAAAAGAACAGGCCGGTTCTGAGAGTTGTTTCTACCCCAAGGAGCCTACGGTCCAGGTTGGAAGATAAAACTAACGCATGAAAACAGAGAACAGTTCAAGGTCATTCCTAATCCATTTACTAACTGTGTGGGTGTTAGGGAAGGTGAGATCACTGTAAATTAGAAAGTCAGGATTGGCCCCCTAGAGCTCAGACTTAAACTTGAGAAGAGGTGATTCAGGGGATGGTGGCCTGGGTGAGGATTTGGTAAGCGACTGAGTGTGTCAGCTCCAGAGAAAACCAAGGGCACAGCTACCTGGGCAGCCTCACACCGACCTGATGCTCCAGAGCAGTGTTTCCCATTGAAGGAGGGAGCTCAGCAAGTCTGACAGGCCCTCTCAGAATCTGCAGTACACACCCCCATGACTGGAATGACCAACCCTGCACAAAACACCCATTCATGTTAAGACATACAACCCAGTCATCTAGGACCCAAACTTATGCAGTCAATGGCATTTGCAGGTGTGAACATTAAATCAGATCTCAAGACTGATCATCTCTCTGTCTTGAAGACTCATCTAATCCCCTTTCTCTGACTGGTTTTTTATTTAAATGTTTCCTAAATCATGTGTCAGTAGGCCTATGTTGATATAAAATCAATATCTTCACAATTCCTTTTTGTCTGTTCTGATGACATAGCCAGCTTGTCAGGACTGGATTAGTGTGTTCTAAAGGGCCTCTGGCCCTGGCTGGTGTGGCTCAGAGGATTGAGCACCGGCCTGCGAACCAAAGGGTCACAGAATCGATTCCCAGTCAGGACACATACCTGGGTTTCCGGCCAAGTTCCCAGTTGGGAGCACACGAGAGGCAACCACACATTGCTGTTTCTCTCCCTCTCTTTCTCCCTTCCTTCTTCTCCTCTCTTTAAAATAAATAAAT
Source organism: Furipterus horrens (assembly GCF_987537825.1). NCBI lineage: Eukaryota > Metazoa > Chordata > Mammalia > Chiroptera > Furipteridae > Furipterus > Furipterus horrens. Next base: position 204,205,394 of record NW_028327172.1, on the reverse strand, counting down.
AAACTCTTTTAAAAGGGGTGGGGGCTTGTTCAAAATACCAGAAGTGTGTTTCATCATGATAAAATTATAACTATTTGCTTCCATAGGATTCAGGTCTTCAAACCTCTCAAGAAATGTGTTGGTATTTGCTTAGGTTTGAACTTAATGCATTTCAGAGGTTAAGAGCACATCTGTAGCTCATCCTCAAATCTAGGAGGAGGACACAAAAATTATCAAAACCCCCCAACATTATACATTTCTGGGTTTACTGAGCAGGAAGGAATTTCCCATCTTTGCCAAATAATATTCAGAGAATGTGGAGAACATTGTTGGTTAAAAGATCATCACTCAATGTCATTGCAATGATTCACTACGTATTGTTATTGCCTGAATGTTTGTGCCTTGCCTCCCACCCCCTTCATATGTTGAGATCCTGACCTCCAAGGTGATGGGAGTTGGCGTGGGGGGGTGGGGGTGGGAGGAGGTGATTAGGTCTCAAGAGTGAAGTTCTAAGGAATGGGATTAGTGCCTTTACGGGAGACCCCAGAGACCTCTCTAGGCTTTGTTTTTGGTTTGGTTTTCACCACGTGAGGACTCATGCAGAGGACAGCCATCTATGGAACAAGAAGTGAGTCCCCACCAGACACCAAATCTGCCAGCACCTTGATCTTGGACATCCAGCCTCCAGAACTGTGAGAAAGAAATAGTTATCATTTAAGTCACCCCGTCTATGGTATTTGTGTGACAGCAGCCTGAACGGAGACAGCGGTGAAGCAGTTTCTTTCAACACACCGTCTATCACCCAGCATCACCTTGTTCTGGGACCTGGCACATATCAAAGCCAGAATGAGAAAGGGGACATAAATTTCTCCACATCCTCAACAACACATGTTGTCCTTTTGTTTTTGTGATGATAGCCATCCTGACAGGTGTGAGGTGATATCTAACTGTGGTTTTGATTTGCATTTCCCTGATGATTAGGGAGGTTGAGCATCTTTTCATTTACTCGTTGGCCATCTGTGTGTCTTCCTTGGAGAAATGTCTGTTCAAGTCTTTAGCCCATTTTTTAAATCTGGTTATTGGGGGGGCGAGTTGCTGTTGAGTTGTAGGAGTTCCTTATATGATTCCCTCAAGGGGAGAAATGAGAAAAAGATACTTTTAACATAATAATCACACAGAAAGGTGCTAAAGTGAAGCCCGCATGGCCAGGACGAAGCGTAAAGCTCTCTCAGCATAGATAAGGTGAGGTTATGGTCTGAATCTTTGTGTCCCTTCAAAATTCACATGTTGTTAGCCATTACAGCAAAATTCATTACATAATTCTTAATGTAATGGTGTTAGGAGGTAGGACCTTTGGGAGGTAATAAGGTCACAAGGGTACAGTCCCCATGGGATGAGTGTAGTGCCCTTATAACTGAAGAAGACACAAGAAGTCCCTCTTTTGCAGACACATGAGGACACAACAAGAAGCGGGCCATCTGCAACCTGGAAAAGGGCTGTCACCAGAACTCAACCGTGCCAGCACCCTGATCTCAGACTTCCAGATCAAGACTGGGAGAAATAAACGTCTGTTGTTCATAAGCCACCCAGTATATAGCAGCCCAAACTGACTAACACAGATAGAAAATGTTGAATTTACTGGACAACTGTCTCACATCTTTGCCATATTTTACCCGTGAACATTTGACCACTGTATCTAGAACACCCCCTTCTGGATCAGACCCTTTCGGCCACCAGCAGCACCTCTTATCTGCCACTGCCCCACCGCAGCCCTCCTCCACCCCTCCTTAGAGACAGTCCCAGCCCGGCACCCACAGCGCCTCCCCCCTCTGCACAACATGACCAGAAACACTGTCCTCTGCCACTGACCCACGCCTGCGGGGAAAGTGAAGACAACTCTTCTTCACACAACAGCTGCCTGGAACCCGGCTGTCATTGATCCGATTGACCTGCCCGGCACTGCTGAGTGGATAGACTAGGGGCCAGCCCCTGGCCACCACCACGAACCAGGACCAGACAGGTGACTCCTGGGTCTGAGCCACACACAGAACTGCCGTCTGGGAAACCAAGCAAAATAAAGCAGAAAAGGAATATCAGCTGAGATGGGGACCTGAGAGTTACAGGATCAGCAGCCAGTTGGGCTGAAATTGAGCCACGTGAGTAGGGGAGTAAGAGAAGCCTAAGATGGTGAGGGCAAGTGGCCTCGATCCTGACTCTGCAGGGCCTGGCCCTGCTTCACGGAACATGGGGCTTCGCCTTCTGACCGTGAATCCCATGGTGTGTCTGAATCCCTGTCGTACATCCGATATCCACCAAAGCTCGCTCTCTCTCTCTGTGCGGGAGAGAGAAAGAGAGAGAAGAAAACATTGGCATGAAATAGCCCCCAGAAGACATCCTTTCTCACAGAAAAGCTGAGGCAGTGACCAGCGGCTTCTAAAGACCTCAGCACCTGGAGGTGGGGAAGGGGGATGGGGGGACATTTTTAATAGTGTTTAAGAAAAATTTTTAAATAAACTTTTAAAAATAATAAAGCCCTTCAAACTGGGCAATCATTCTTAACAGTGACCAAAACACAGGCCTGCCCATTTAGTCATTTAAATCATTTATTTCTGAAAACACCACAGGGTTCATGAGAATACTCAGAGTATCTACTTCTTACCCAGCCTTGGAATTTAACTCTTTGCCAAGAACCATCGGCATCTGTCCTGAACGTGCTACTTAAACTTCGTCACCAGCATTTTCTGAAACCTCTCCTTTTCGCCCAACAAACATTGCTCCCCGGCACTTTACAACAATCTCACGCATGAAGCAGCCGGCGGGGCTCGGGCCCAGAAGCGTCTGTCCACAGTTTAATGTCTGAGGAGCCCATTTCAAATCTGTCATTTCCATCTCTTAACAAACACTCAGATGTCCTGATGATGCTGGTACACACAGGCAGCTGCCCAGACTCTTCTTTGTTTCGGGGAAGGACTCCCCATCTTTAGCCCCTGCCTCCCCCATATCCCTCGCCTATTTCACACAAGAGCCTCCATGGGTTCCTTGCTGCCCTGGCTTCATCCTCGCCTCTGCTGTAAGCCGTCCTCCTCCGCAAAGCAGCCAGAAGTGAGCTTTTGAAATCCGAAGTCAGGCCACGGCCTCGGTGCCCATATCATTGAGATGAATTCTGAATTCCTTGCATTACACCTGCAGTCTCTTGGGATCTGGTCTCCACTAACCTCAGTCCTTATCTCCACCACACCCCTTCAGTCACCCAGCTGCAGCCACGTGGGCCGGGCTCCCACTTCCGGCCGCCCGGAGCACCCTCCGGAGAAGCTCCAGCCAGACCTGCACCTGGGGACTCCCCTCGACCAGGGCCGATCTGAACACCCCCTCCACTTCCCACACACTCCCCATCCCTGTCCCTGTCGCTCCCATCACATACTATTTTTATAATCTTCATAGCACCTATCACTTTCAGAAATTATCTTGCGCCTGCATTTAATGTTATTATATTTATTCTGTCTCCTCCTACCAGGTTATAAATTCCACCAAAGCCAAGGCTCTTGTGTCTCGCTCACTGCTGTCTATCCACGGCCTGGAACATGGCAGAGCCTCCAAAAATACTTGTTGAAAGGGTGACTGAGAAGCAGCGTTACCATTTTTCGGGTACTTATGCTCCAAAGGTTTTTTTTTTCCCATTTATAAACCCAAAGTACTAATTTCTACCTTAACATTACTTTTCCACTGATAATAGAAATAATAGTCACCATTTGGTTTTGAAATACCACTCTATGTTAAATACCTAAGCAATTTGCATTTATTATAGGTCAACCAAAAAAGAACTGGATATTACCTTTCTCGTATAATTGGATTGTATTTTCTGAAGAATCATGTTATTTTGGAGTTTCACCTTCTAATTTTTTTTTATCTTACATGTTTGTATTCCCTGCAAATAAATAGGTAATTTTTTTCCATTTTGTTTGTAAATTAGGAAAACAATATTAAAATTTCAAGTAGACAACAAACCATCTAGAAATGACCTGACCTGTGTGTATTAGGGCATAAGGCTTCTCAATAGGGAATAAATATGTTTTCCTTGGAAAAAAAACTTTATTGAAACTTTCTTCATCACCAACATGATCTGGGGAAGCAAATTCAGAAGACAACAGAGGAAAAAATGGGGTCACATGGATGTTACGGTTTCCCCAAAATTCTCTCTTGTTAACCTGGTTAGCATCTGTTCACAATCATCACTGTGGCTTCCCAAATGCCAGGCTCCATTCTAAGCTTTTCACGTGTATTATCTCATTTAACTCTCAGAATAACCTGAAGGTAGATGTAACAATGCCCATTTTACAGACCATAAAACTGAAACTTAGTAAAATGCCCGACTTCCACCCCTACACAGTACTTTGGATTTCCTCCTAGATTTCCATCTGGAGCGGTCAAAACTTTAAAGCAATGCAGAATTCTTACACAAACCTGCCTGGGAAGACATAAATGTTTCAGAGAGTCTTTTCTTGTGAGTAAAAATAGAAGAATCTGAAGCCTGGATGATACTCACCAGTAAACAAAATGACAGTATTAATAATTGTGTTGAATTCATCATTACAAGTTAACTTTCTCTCTTCCCTTGATTTCATAAACACTAGCTATTGTCTGAGCAGATGCCTACAAACATCTTTGAACACGGTATTCCATCATCTGAATATTTGGCCATTTGAAGAAAAAAATAACTTTCTCCAAATTCCTCACCCTAATAAATGTTTTTAAGGATTAATGGATGTGTAGCTCAGTGCCTATTATTGCCCCACAAAGGACCACCCACAAAGGCCTCTTCTGTTATGAAAGACTTCCTCAGAATCCAAAAGCTGTCTAAGAAAGCAATTATTTATCTTCATAACTCTTCTGAGTCTGCTCAAAGACAAGAAACTAGAGGGAATTTGATTATAATCATGAATAGATCTAAGAGTAATAGTAAAGGAAAATAACAAAGCTGTGATCATCAGCACTTCAGCGTGTATTCCTAATCAAATGATTATTTTCATTTTTTTGTTTAATCTATAATACCCCTTCCCAGGACATACCAGAAACTTTGATTTCATGTTTGCATAAAAATAAATATTGTATCTATATTTGTGTTGGATCTTATCGACTGGAATTAAGTTCACCACAAAATAAGGATTTTAAAGTTTTCTTCAACACTCAGGGCTCATCATATTTTGCACTCCAGGTACAGAAAATCAGATAGCTATCCCTTTTTAAACGACTGTTTAACTTTTTTAAATGCTGGCTAATATCCACAGCAGGTAAGACCTTAATGGCACTTTCAACAAGAGTCCCTTTTACATATGTACATAGGTCAGTTGCGTATTTATTTTAGTGCAATCCTTCCACCTACATTCCAGTCATTACATTCTATATCATGAAGTACCTCATGGAATGAGGAGGGTGAACTTTGTGATGGTTAATTTTATGTGTCAACTTGGCTGGGCCATGGCACCCAGATATTTGGTAAACATTATTACAGAGGTTTCTGTAAAGGTGTTTTTTAGATGAGTAAACTAGATTGCCCTCCATAATGTGGGTGGGCCACATCCAATCAGCTGAAGGCTTGAATAGAACAAAAGACTAACTTCCCCTGAGCAAGAATTCTGGCAGCACATGGCCTTTGGATTTGAGGGGCAGCTCTCCCTTAGGCCTCCAACATTACCTATTCTGCACATGTTGGACTTACCAGGCCTCTACAACTGGACAAAACAATTTCTTAAAGCATCTCTCTCTCCCTACCATGCAAACACACACCCTGTTTCCTTCACTTTTCTGGAAAATCCTAATACAGACATTTTCTGAAAAGTCTAACATTGCTGTCATCTGCAATATAGTCTCAGCTTCTTTCTCTAGTTAACAGAACATGTTCTAATTGCATAGGTGGGCCCAAGAAGGTCTAGTCTCTCAACCAAATCCCTTCAGTTATTCTGCACTAGTTATAGCATGATTTGAATGAGTGAGAGCTAGAATCATCTCACCTTGTGTTGATGATCAGCCAAAAGGCACTGGGCCACAAAATTCAATGCCATCTTCTAAATTACAAAGCTTGAGATCACAGTGTTTCAGGAACACCGTCTCCTAGGTTTAATTTTACTTATTTTTAACAAGCAGGCAGTCATTCATTCAAATTAACCACTGTGCATTGGAGGTCTACTGTCCCGCGTGCTGGAGGCACAAAACTGAAGTGCGCTGCCCTCATCGAGCTTACAGTCTAGTAGGGAGACATGAAAATAGTAACAAAAACGGAGATGTGGAGTGCAGCATGGAGAATATAGTCAATAATGTCCAGATAATGAGGTATGGGGCCAGGAGGGTCCTTAGGGCAGTGGGGGACCACTGTGCAGAGCGCATGGTTTTCCAGCCACTTTGCTGTACATCTGAAACTGGTACATAATGGTATTCAATGTAAATTGTGGTTGATAATAATAATAATAATAATAATAATAATGGTTTAGTAAGTTACATAATGTCTGATCACTGGATTATACACCTGGAACTAATAGAATATTGTATGTCAACTGTAATTGAACAACAAAAAATTAGTTAAAAAATAAAAATAAAAATTAGGGCAACAATTATAATATCATTTCATCGGCAGCCGTCCATCTCAAGAGACGATGGCGTAGCTTCTTGAGAGTCTATCTGCACCGCCGAGAATGGCTGTGCAGTCCGACTCGGGAGTGACAATCCCTGCCACACTTGTTACAGGTGAAGGCAGATGGCTGTTGTTGCTGCTGTTGACGCTGCTTCCGCCTCGATCTTTTCTGGACCGCCTCCTCGTTGCGCGCAGCCTCCGCGCGTGCCGTACCTTGCCTGACCGCGAGCCTCCAGGCTAGGCGGTCGTCTGCTTGAACTTCCCATGTGTTGAGATTGATGGAGCATTGTGTCATGTCCTTTTTGCAGATGTCTTTGAACCGCAGTTTTGGGCGCCCTGTCATCCTCTTGCCTTCTGCTAGCTCGCCGTAGAGGAGGTCTTTGGGGATACGGCCTGCATCCATTCTTTTGACATGGCCGAGCCACCTGAGGCGTCTCTCACTAAGAACTGCATGCAAACTGCTCATATTGGCTCGCTTCAGCACCTCGGTGTTGGGGACCTTATCCTGCCAGGCGACATGCAGGACGCATCGCAGGCACCTCATGTGGAAGCTGTTGAGTTTCCTTTCGTGCCTTGCGTAGGTGGTCCACGTCTCGCTGCCATAGAGGAGAGTGCTGAGTACGCAGGCTTGGTAGATGCGCAGTCTGGTTTTCTCAGTGAGGCTGGAATTGTTCCACGCTCGCCGGTTCAGTTTGGCCATAACTGTGGCTGCCCTGGCGATTCTCCGGTTGACCTCCAAGTCGACTGACAGAGAGCTCGAGATGGTGGACCCGAGGTAAGTGAAGTCGTTGACAACCTCCAGGGTGTATCCGTCGATGGTGATGCATGGGGGAGTCCCCGTGCCTTGAGCCATAACGTTCGTCTTCGTCAGGCTGATGGCTAGTCCGAACTCCTTGCATGCGTGGGAAAGGCAAGTGACTACCTGCTGGAGTCCCTCTTCGGAGTGTGATGTCAAGGCTGCGTCGTCGGCGAAGAGCATCTCACGGATGAGCACCTCTTTGAGTCATAATATCATTTGCCCTTAACAAATCTAACGAAGCCTGAGATTTCTATACTACCACTAAGATATCGCTATTGTATTTGGAGATAGGGTCTTTGCAGAGGTGATGAAGTTAAAATGAGGCCATTAGGGTGGGTCCTAATCCAATATGACCAGCATCCTTATAAGGAGAGAACATCTGGATATGGACACAACAGAGGTAAGATGATGTGAAGAAATATGGAGAAAAGCCTGGAACGGATCCTTTCCTCGTGGCCCAAAGGAACCCACCCTGCTGATGGCTTGAGCTCAGATTTCTAAAACTGTGAGAAAATAAATTTCTGTTCTTTACACCACCCCTATTGATCTAATACAGAGATTACGCTTAAGAATTATTTAGTCCAGTGGTTGAAGATAGGAACAAATAGGCAAGTTACCATACAGGCATAAAGGACCTGACTTGATAAATGATAGAAGTGAAAGAAAAAGGAAAGCAGCCCTGGCCAGGTAGCTCAGTTGGTTAGAGCATTGTCTCTATACACCAAGGTAGTAGGTTCAATCCCTGGTTAGGACACATACCGATAAATGCATAAGTGGAACAACAAATCAATGTCTATTTGTTTCTCTGCCTCCCCCGCCCCTTTCTCTCTAAAATCAAAAAATAAAACTTGTTTTTAAAAAGAAGGAAAGAAAGAGATACAGATTGACTTGAGTTGTGGGTGTAGCAAAGTATAAAAGTAGTGACTAATTCCCTCCCACCCACTTCACCCCTTTACCCCCACCACATACACACATGTTCTGTGATGTGGTCTTGCAGCTCCTCCCATCAAGACGTAAAACCTATCTCTCCACTCCCTGGATCTGGGCTGGCCTTGCGAGTTGCTCTGACAGACAGAATGAGACAGAAGTGATACTGTAGGAGTTCCGAGCCTAGGCCTCAGAGACTTGGCAGCTTCCTCTCTCTTGCTTTTCCTGGGAATCCTGTGATCACTACTATGTGAATGAGCCTGGACTAGCCAGCTGGATGATGGATACCTGGATACATGGCTCACTTAGCCCCTTGGCCCCAGCTGATGAGCATCCACTGCCAGATAGATTTATGAGTGTGGCCATCAACTGCCCAGTGACTGCAGAGGTAACTGAACCCAGCTGAGTCTAGCAGAAGAGCCACCCGGCTTATCTCAGCCCACATTCCTCACCCATATAATGGTGCACTTAGAAATGGTTGTTATTTAAGCCCCAAAGTTTTGGTATACCGTGGAAGATAACTGATATGTAGGATGTGTATTGTCACCTTTTGCCCAGAGTGATGCAAATTGGATAAGGAATTCTTTGACATACTGTGCTTGAAATATCAATGGCACTGTTAAGTGGCCAGCTCACTAAATAGTTCTGAAGATCAGAAGGGAAAACTTGCCTGGAAATACAAACCTGAAAGACAGGCATGTGGCTGATTTCTATGCATGAGTGGATTACCACAGAGTGCAAGAACAGAGTGAAAGGAGGGGATATCCAGGTTGAGCCTCAGGAATAACACAGTTAAGGGCAGGCAGAGCGAGAGAGTCAATGAGGGAGCAGAGCAGACATGATGAAAGAAAGGAAGATGTCACCAAGCAAAGTCAAAGGAACTTCTTGACAGAGTCAAAGTCACAAAAATTGTCTACAAAAGGGGGAGGGGGGCACTACTAAGAGTCCCCAGCATCGGGGAATTATGAAGTCACTGCCAGAAGTTTCACGAAAGTAAATCCTCACTTGGGAAGAGGGCCAGTGACAGCCAAGGGGGTGGAGGACAGTGGGCAGTGTCTGCAATTACAGATAGGGACAGTGAGTGAGCTTGATGACCCATGCAAGGCTTACTGAGTGGCACTGAGTTGGGGGACAATAAAATTAAAGTGGCATTCCTTGGCATGATTGGGTTTTTCCAACAGCAGGCAATGGCTTGCATGCGGAAGCAAACAAAGCAGTTGCTTGGACTAACCCAAGACTGGAATTCTGTGGACAGATATAGAAGGGCAAGAGATTAAGGGCTTTGAGGTTTTGGCAAGAAATTGGTTAAAGTAATAAATCATGGACTCTAGGCTGGCTATAAAAAAGAGTGAGGGGAAGGGTACTGTTGATGAACGAAGAATAAAAGATATTGGAAATGAATGAGTGAGGGACTTTAAAGGTTATGAAGCTACACTCATATATAGTTACACTAGAGTTTAAGGTTCCAGAACATTCTAAAGGATGAGGCCACAGTGTGGGCCATGTGACTGGGCTACCGAAACCTAGTATAGGAGAAGTGTTGCAACTCTTATGCTAAAGCCACTGAGTATGTCCTCCACGCATGAATGCTGAAGGTCACCTAGTAGAGACTGTTGGGGTAAAGTGGAGGATGTGGGCCAGGTGTCTGAGATGTCTCAGGGGACAAGGAGAAGTGACAGGGAGATAATAAGACAGCTGGGAAGAAGGGTAGGATGTAGTCTATGGGAATGTCACGAGGGCTACAGGGACCATGCAGTTTTGTGTGATAGTGTCAAAGTAATGTTCTGGAAGCAACGATGACCACAGCTCCTCTGGGTTAAGGAGAGTAAACAATGAACAGCCATTACCTGCCCCGTCCCCACCCCCACCCGCCACAGATGCTCTCACTTAGGGAAGAATCACATTGTAGTACAGGCAAGATTTGGGGAAAGGGAGTTCATGGGTCATGGACCAAGGGTCCAAAGCCCTGTCAAAAAGTTGTGAGGAGGCCAACTGAGAAGGGAAGTCGGGCAAGCCAGAGAGAACTCAGAACTGCCTTCACCATGAACTTAATCGTTATTACTTTTGTGTGCGAGTTTTCATTTTCCCAGTTATCTCTAAGATTTGTCGTGTCCGGGTCCAGACCAGACCAAGAATAATGATGTATTAGTATATAGTGCTCATGCTGCTCCCTTGGAGTTTTCTCGGGAATGACAAGAGATGCTGCTTCAAGTCCAGACTTACTCCTTGTTTTGAAGTTTAAGTAGCGCTGTGAGGGAAACAAGAAAGGTTTTTCCCTCTGCATAGCTCAACAGAACATAAGCTGAAAGGTATTTGCAGTGATAGTATGCCCTGGAAAGAGAGGAAAAAGGCTTATCTAATAACCAGAGTGAAAACTCTTCACATAAGCTATTTGCTTGGCTCATTGGACCCATGCTTTTTTCTAGCAGACCAAAGAATTTTCAAAAACTAAAGACAAAAGAAGGTCATCATTGTTATAAGTATGACCTCTTGACTGATAGGGTCATTAAAAAGGTTTATTTTAAACTTTTCAAATGGACAAAGAAAATACTGTAAGATGAGGATTTATTTTATAAGAGCCTCCATTTGGTACCTTGACATATAACTGCTGAGGGTGTAAGATGGTACATCTTCTCAGAGACAATTAGCACTAAAGTCTTAAAATTTTGTATGCCCTTTAACCCAGAAGTTCTATTATGGGGTATTATCCTAAAGAAATCATCATAGATGTGCATCAGGTTTAGTCATAATTGGGAACAACCTAAATACCCAATAATGAGGTAAGATGGCAAAATAAATGATCCTATAATCATACAACAGAACACCACCAAGCCATTACAGGGAATATGAAACATGGCATGGCAAGTTGGTTATGATTTATTCAGCTAAGATCATGTTATAAAAATACTGACATGGGATACCAACCTTAAAATGAAATATGGCCCTGACCAGTGTGGCTCAATTGGTTGGGCATCATTCTGCAAAACAAAAGGTCATGAATTTGATTCCTAGTCAGGGGACATGCCTGCATTTCGGGTTCGGTCCCCACTTGGGGTGCATACGAGAGGCAACCGATTGATGTTTCTCTCTCATGTCAATGTTTCTATCCCTCCCTTCACCTCTCTCTAAAAATAAGCAAATAAAATCTTTTTTAAAATGTTATATAAAACTGAAATACATAGGCCTAGAACAGAGAACGTCAAACCGCCTTAGGGACTCCGGCTCCGGATTTTCTGTCGGGGTTTACTCCCTTAGCCTTTCCCCTGAAGAGGTATGCCGCAAGGCAGCGGAGGTTTTTTGGAGTCAGAGTTTTCCTTCTCTGATGTGCCCTGACTGGAAGATCGAACCAGCGACACTTAGCTCACAGGCCGACGCTCAATCCACTGAGCCAAACCAGCCAGGATGTTTTAATATATATGAAGCCAAGCTGTATTGACTCCGTCTTTCCCTTGGACCCTTCAGCTGCGAAGAGAGGGGGGAGTCTGCTGCATGGGCAACAGCAGACCCTCCATATCACCCTGCCCAGGCTCTGTAGCTTCAGCTCCACTGGAGAGGACACTCCAGCGTCATCGTAAGATGTCGATTCAACATGGGAGGAGACAGATACCGTGTCACTCCCGAGTCGGACTGCACAACCATTCTCGGCGGTGCAGATAGACTCTTAAGAAGCTACACCATCGTCTCGAGAGACGGACGGCTGCCGACGACGACGATATTAAAACATCATCTGTGATTAATTTTATGTGTTTGCATTATATATATGGTTTTAATTTTCCTCTTTCTTTCTGAACTTTTCTAAGAAAAATTTCCAAAACAAAAATGTACAAAAATGTACAGCCCTGGCTGGTGTGGCTCAGTGGATTGAGTGCCAGCCTGCAAACCAAAAGGTTGCTGGTTCAATTCTGGTCAGAGCACATGCCTGAGTTGCAGGCAAGGTCCCCAGTTGGGGGAGTGCAAGAGGCAACCAATCGATGTATCTGCCACATATTGATGCTTTTCTCCCTCTTTTTCTCCCTCCTTCCTCCTCTCTTTAAAAAATAAATAAAATATTTTTTAAACTATCATATCTGCAATAAGAAAATTAATAATATGCTTCTATCAGCTTCATGGCCTATGATATTCAAAAACGGTACCCTAGAAAATCAAGCTTAAATATATTTGTTAAATTAAGTAGTAAAATATAAAGAAAGTATTTCCTATACCTGAAAGTGCAGAATAAAAGAGCTATTGGTCCATATTTTGAGTGAAAAACTCCCTTCTCAGTAAATGTCCTTTTTGGCTGATGTTTAAATGGACACCCCTGCCCCTCTATGTTTTAACCTCTTTTAAATTAAGGGTTTATATCTTTAAAATCCCAGAATGAGTGAAAGGTTATATGTCTATTTAAATAATGAATAAAGATTTTAGTTGGCACCTATTTCATGCCCTATACCTTATTTAATATTCTAGGTGATGCAAATAATGCTTTAAAAAAAAAAAAAGGTTTATAAACCAACTAAGACAAAAACTGTAGCTATTTACCCTAAATACAATAAGACATCAAAGAATGAATAACAACTAGCATTCAAGCAGTGCTTACTGTCTCCTTAAATACTCTACATGCCCAAGGGTAAGATGAAGCACTTTCCCAAATTCTTCAGAAAAAAAAGGATATTCAAGTATTTTCAAAGGTTCTCATATTACAGAATGTTCTCTAATTACTTTATTTAAACAACTAAGTAATGTTTGGGAGAAGACTCATTAGCCTGAAATGACCTCAGTCAATGCTTATTTGGGATGTTTTGAGAGGTCACTTGACAGAATTGGTCTCGGAGAAGGCAAAGAGATTTAATATGGATTTAGTCATTGTTCCTGGAGTGGGGCCCCCACGATGCAAATGTTTAATATCACTGTAGGCAAGCGTTTAAAAAATAACCACCTAAGTGAGTATATTGTATATTTAACATTTACTTTATTTTGGGGTCTGTATTCAATGCTACTATAATACAAAAATGGTCTCTTTACAGAAGAGAAACTCTCCATTCACCATAATGATAATGACTAAGGAAGTACTTTACAGTTTACAAACACCCCCCAAACACCATCATACTTGATTATACTAGTACGGGGAAAAAAATGAATATGGGCAAATTAGGGGGAAATGAGCCAGCATTTATTTTAATATTTGTAAATAATCAATTGACCCACTTTTTGCTAGCAACTTGTTCTTTAAGGCCAATTTGACTGGGGAAAATAATTTTAAAATTATTTATAATGCAACTGTTACTAGCAGGGTCAAAAAATCAATTAGCAATGGAGTTTTACTTCCTTTTACAAATTTTTTTGGCTCTTTTCACAAAGCAGTGGAACCCTTTTACTGGGACATCACATAAAGACAGAAGTAGAAGATTACATTAGCACTTCTGTGTGGGCCTCGGAGCGTGCTCCCAGCTTCAGGTGCTATTTCACTCTATAGTTTGGGTGACCAATTTTAATCCAGAAAACGTTTAGTCATAATATTGGAGTGTGATCGAATCCAAAATAAAACTTTACATTCGATTCACTAGGTGCGCTGTTCTTTCCACATTGTCAACAGAGCAGATTTAAATGAAGCAAGGGTCTTAGCTTTCAGGTAAGTTTGAAAGCTTTCTTGCTTGCTTGTGACGGGCAGGACAGGGTGGAAAGCAACTGTCCTCCGTGAATCACTGCCTCCCAGGCCCCCTGTGTGAAGTGGAAAATCAGCACCACCAAGGGAGAACTGGACGTCCACCTTAGAAGATCACACTCGGAAATTTCCAAAGCTGAAACCACGAGTAGGGCCAACCCTGCCCCTCATCTGTTCCATTTTCTATACACATTCTTTCCTTTTCTTTCTTGGCACTTCACACCGTGTAAAGGAGATGATGGTAAGGTAGGTAGGTAGGTAGGCAGACAGGCAGATGATCACTAGGTTCACATGAGTACATACATGGAAATAGATACAAAAGGACCATACCGCAGCCCCTCTCCCTATCTGGGGGCTCTCTTTCAGTGGTTTCAGTTGCCCGTCAACAACCGAGGTCTGAAAAATAATAAATGAAAAATTCCAGAAATAAACAATTCAATAAGCAATTCCTGAGTTTTAAATGGTACGTCGTTCTGCATAGCTGAGGAAATCCGGCGCCGTTGAGTGGGGCACGAACTGGCCTTTAGTCCAGTGCATCCACACTACAAGGGCTCCCCGTTGTCACTTAGTAACCCGCTGGGTTATCAGATCAGTGATTACATATTCTGAGGGGCAGAGAAAGGTTACATTCACATAGCTTTTAATACAGTGTATTGTGATCATTGTCCTATTCTCTTATTGTTGTTAATCTCTTACTACGCTTAGTTTATAAATTAAACTTTATCGTAGGTATATCTATCTAGGAGAAAACATAGTAAATATAGGGTTTGGTACTATCCATGGTTTCACACAACAACTGGGGGACTTGGAATGGATGCGCCGCAAGTAAGGGAGGGCCACTATCTAGGTTGTATATTATATCATGCGGTTTATGCCTCTCCTGCTAAAGTAAAGCTCCTGCAGGCAAGAACAAGCACACTTTAGGTGCTCAGTCAATCTTGTTGAATGAAAAAAAAATCAACAACAGAAAAGCACAACCCTTCACAACTACTCCTTGACAAATTCCTCCTATGTGCTCCTCCTGCCTCAGTGCCCCTCTGCCCCCTTCCCACCCTTGTTCTCACCTGCTCAAATCCTCCTCATTTTCCAAAGCCCCAATCAAATGCCACTGCCTTCTTAAACCCTTCCGTGATTCTTCCAGCCACAAGCAAACTCGCCTTCATCCAGATAATCATAGCCATGCTATCTGCTCCTTTCTTAAAGCACACAGGGGTGGGAAAAACCAAGTTTACAGTTGCTCTCATGGAAATAGTACAAATAAAGAATACAACAATCAATCAATAAATAAATAATACAAGAATAAATTGTGTCTCGGATACTCACAGTTGTCAACCTACTTTTGCCCAATTCTCTAACCTCTGGTGAGACTCTGCTTGAAACTCACACCCATGTCAAAGACACCATGTTTTATTTATATTTGATTTTCTTCTGTCATCCATCCACCTGAAGACAGCCTAGCATGATAGTTAAAGCATGGACTTGGAAGCCAGATATGATTGATACAAATCCTGGCTATACCACTTACTAGCCCTGTGGTCTTGGTTGAATCCCCTCACCTCCCCGCACCTCAGCTACCTCATTTGTAAGAGATCATCTGTAATACTAATAATAGTATCCACCTCATACAGCTATTATGATGACTGAGTTAATTCATGTAAAGCACTTAAGATGCTTTCTAGCATGTTATAGTAAGTGTTCAGTATGTAAATTCTATTATCATTAATGCAATAGCATTTATTGAAAATCTACTATGTGCCAGGTGGCCTGCCAGGCTGCCACATCGTCGGTAGGTACTCTATAAATATTTGAGGACCACCTGATAAGAGCTAACATTGACTCAGCCCTTCATTCATCAATAACAAAGTTGCTCCCAGGTCCAAGGTTTCATTTAATCCTTACAACCATTCTAGGGGTGGGTGTCATTCCTACTTTTATGCAGGAGCAAGTAGTCTCTTTTGCTTTGAACTGAAGATGCACATATTCAACGGGTGAGAGTCTCCACAGTGTTCACCTCACAAGCCCTCCAACTTTTAGAGATTTTTTCCATTCCCTCTTGCAGCTCCCTCGACTTCACATGAAGCATCTTTTTTAGCATCTGTTCAGCCTGACTCCTGTCATTAGATACATTCTTGTGTGTTTATAATGCACCACTGATTTGTTTCAGACTAAATTGTGGGATCTAAAAATAAAGTGATGTTGAACATATTTCTTTGCATATTAACTTTAAAGAAATAGATTAATCTGTTAGAAATAATAAAAAATGAATGACCCACTCAGCATGTAGCAGTTACCAAAAAAAAAAAAATTGTTTTTAAACTTAAAATCCTCAGATTCTCACTTTTCCTTCTGTATCATTTCTGAATGTATTAATTTAAGTATATACTTCATAATTTTTCACTTTAAAAATTTAGAGGTCTAGAAAGCCTCTGGTAAACCAATCATGTTCTTCCCTGGGGACGCTAAAATGAAGGCCAGATTCATTTATTCTCCAAGTCAAATTCCCATTTCCAAAAATGACGTGGCAGAATTGTCATCATCATCCTAAGAGATGGCACAAAGAACAATAAATAAAACAAGACATATAATGTTATGGAAATTATTTGCTGAAATTTCAGCCATTTATCCCACACGTCCATTTGTCTGTCTACTGCAGGCCAGGCAGGACGGGACCCAGGACCGAAGCCATGGTTCCTCCCCGCAAGGAGCTTCTAAGTCCAACGGGAGCTGACGGTGACCCAGAAATGCCAACAACGCAAACGAGAAGGGTTTGGGCGAGGAGAGTGTTGGGAGTGGCAAAGAGAAATTAATTCCGGCTGAAGTAAAAAAATAAAGTCTGTCTGCTAAGTCATTTTAAATGTTTCCCCCTTCAACAGAGACGCACACCTATTTTGACCACTTGCTTCTTTTCTTTCTTTGGAGTCTAAAACCTCTCTCAGTCATCAGCCCTTGGGTGTTTATCTCAAGCCACCAACTAGGTTTGGTGACATTGTTTTATTCAATTCGATGCTTTCCTGTTACTCTGAAAGGGTTACATATGCAAATAAGTATGCATTCTGGGTGCCATACTAAATAATGAGGTACACTGCAGGTTATAAAACGCAGCCATTCCAAGCAAAATTTCATTTTGGAAGAGGTAGGGCCACAGTCGACTGTGAACAATTACCAAAATCGTCAATGGAATTCAATAAATGTTGTTTAAAAAAAAACTAATTATTTGTTACAATAACCAGCTACTACTGCCACTTTGTATTTGGAGGTTTGTAAACTACTTCCATTTGAAATGTAATTGATTCCATTTTTATCATTTGTTCAAGTTTATGTGGTTGTTCTCATCCTAAGAGATGATAACATCTATTTTCAGCAAATTATACATTATAATTCCTCATTCAAGAGCTGTAACAGAAAACAAAACGCTAATTTATGCTGTAAATGAAACTACAGAATCATAATCATTCATTGTTAACATTAGGGACTAAAGTGCTACTGGAAATAATAAAATTGGAGCAAAATGTGATAGAGCTTTTTGGTGAGAGTTTTCTTTTTCTTTGTGTCCTTTTTTGTTTGTTTTGTTTCATTGTTACACAACTAGCACACTTTCTAGTACTCTTTCAGGGAAGAGATGACAAGGATGTTTGGTCTTCTCCCAGGTGTAAGCCAAACATTCACTTTGCCCCTTAGCTACTCCCTGCAGTTCTGTATTTCAAATCTACAGGAAGATGTGCTCACAAAGCAATCAGAAGTGCACCCCAAAGAGGGGAAGCATATTAGAGCGGCACACCTGCTTTTCCACATTTCATTACGCTTCCATACCTACGTGTCCCCTCACGTCAGTGATCAACCCCTCCCCCACCCTGAGCCTCTCCTGTATGTGGACCTGTCTGCCTGCCGCACTATCTTGTCAAGGTAAGCCTCCCCCCACGGCAAGCTCCCCCTCTGTGTCAGACAAACAGAAATCCGGTAACTTGAACAAATCAGGTCGATTCTTACTAACAAAAATAAGGGGAGGTAGGATCGGGTCCCCTGTTCTATACCCCATGCCGTCCTTCACAACCACCTTCAAGTGCAAAGACAGGAACATCACCTAATGGCGCTGTCTCCTTTCCTTTTTTTAAATTTTCAAACACATAATCCAAAAGAAAGAAATATTTAAATATAATTGCTATATAAAACTGTGAATGCTTTGAAGGGACCAAAAAAGTCACACTGCCTTCTGGAGGAAATCACTTTTCTGCTGCCCTTTTATTTCATGCCGGCTGCTGTCCACGTCTGCCTCTTCACTGGCAAAGTGTGATCATTGATTTCCTATGGCCTCTTGGGAAGGAAGTTCTGCCTTCCTGATGATGACTACAAAGGGGAGGTGACCCTATTCTCATTCCAATGCAAAGCCTGCACTTTTACATTTCCACTAGGGCCACAGGAACTTGAAACCAGAGAGAAACTCTTTTGCCTCCTTCTTGGAGACTGTCCTGCTGTAACTACTGACATTTATGTCTTACCTCCCCTGTAGTTTGGAAGATCACAATATGAGGGATGAACCACTAAAAAGGCAACAGTTCATGATGGACGTAAATGTTAGGCGCATGATTCGGTATGGAAGACACTGGGTTTAATACGGCCATGATGAGAAAGGTAAATTTTGTACTCAATCACTAGCATAAATATATACAGTGTTGTGCAAATCCAAGATGAGATGGGTTTGCTTATAAAATGAAGAATGAATTTATGCCTTAATATATACATATGTGCAAGTAAATATATATACATATAATATATACATGTATATGATAGGGTTTTGATGCATCTGAATGATTGTTTATAAAATTATTCTATTAATGAATTTTAAAATTCGATTTCTTCTGTAGACTGTTATTTTACTAACACATAAATCTGGAATGAGCCTTCCACGAAATCTTTATATTTTTTAAGATTTTAGGTATTTATTCTTTAGAGACATGGGAAGGGAAGGAGAAAAGGGGGGAGAAACATCAATGCGCTTCCTGTAGATGACCCGTGCCCACAGCAGGTACCAAACCCACAACCCAAGCATGCGCCCTGACTGGGAATCAAACTGGTGACCTTTTGCTTTGCAGGACAACATCCAACCCACTGAGCTACACCAGTCAGGGCAGCAAAATCAAAATTATTTGATGTTAAGAGCTGCCAATTTGAAGACCCCATCTGTCTCTCAAACTCAATCAACTATTCAAGGCAAAAAGAAGAGTAAACTCAAACATTTAGTCTACCACCAAGAAGAGAAAAATAAAAGCACCAAGCAGTTACCATTGATTCACCAAAGAGAAGATTTCATGTCATTCCCCAGAGAATTATATTTGATTACATAAATAACCAGGAAAAATGGGCAAAGTTGGCCAACAAAGGAGATGTTCACTATTCCATGAGGCTGGCAAATGAAGGACACCATCACAAACTTGCTAGAAAGGTACCTGTAGCCCAGGATGTCTTCATGTTGGGCTGGAGAGGCAGCAGAGCGTAGAAAGTAAGAGCAAGTTTGCACTCCGGACTCTGAAAATAGGCTGCCTGGAGGACGTCCCAGTCGTGCACCTAAATAGTACTGAGATCTTAGGCTAGGTACTTAACTCTCTGCATCTTATTTTTCTCATCTATGAAATGGAAATAATAATAAAACTGCCTACCCCATATGTTGCCATGGAGATTAAATGAGTCAAATGCATGTCAAGTGTTTAGAAAATCATTAATAAATGGTAGCTGTTGTCACCGCTCTTTGATTCCCAAGCTTCACATTCATAGAACTTTATAAAGAAAAGCAAACAGTATTTTTAAGCCAGTGCCTTATGGAAGCTAGCCTTACTGTGAGATCCCCAACAAACCCTAGTTATTACAAGGCTCTTTGACTTTTCTGTCTCCCCAGGAGAAAGCCAACACTGGTAAAACTGGGGTTAGGTGAGCTGAATTTATAGGTAGATTTCTAAAAATTATTTAAGGCAAAAAGAAATATACCTGAAAACTATTTTGTAGTTCATAATACATAGTCAGGAAAATAAAAATGTTTACAATATATAGAAGCCCAGTTTCTGTCTCTTGAACTTTGAGATATTGGCTTTCTAACAACTTTGTAAATGGAGGACATTCCCAAATCTTGGCCCATCTCTGCAGATCCAAACGCTGTTACTACTTTAAGAAGTATGAAATACCCAGAAAAGAGAAGAAAAAATACTAAATTCTTTATAGTCCTTGGACTGGGTGGAAAAGACGTGTTCCTCAGTGGGCTGCTCTCTGCTTTGGCTATCCATATTCACGAAAGTAGTGCCAAGCCAAAAAAAAAAAAAAAAAAGACAGTCAGCACAAGCTTTCAACAACTTACCCACATCCATTAATGATTCTGCATTGAAATGTCTATTCTGCTTGAAAAGACAGCATGAATACAAAAAATTACAGGTGCTGGCTAACAAAAGTCCAGGGCTGAATTCATCAGAGACACTGCCAACTCTGAGAAAAGATCGTGTGTCTCCTTAGACGGATGCCATTTTACATCTCCAGTCTGGAAAATTTGGTGGCGTGGCAGGGGGTTGGGAGAGAAAGCAAAGGGAAAAAGCATAGTCAAGTCTGTTGATAATGTCTTTTTTGCAAACTTGGATTCAACTACCCAGTAACCAAAGAACTGGTCAGTCAGGTGAATCAAGTCAAGAGGTCTGGCCTCAGGGACACCCAAGCAGTCGGTTAATTGGCTTTCCATTTTTCACATTTAATTGGCTGATTCGATATCATACAGACCTGGCCTGCTTCGATTTGGGCTTACCTAGTGACATCTAATAAGGTGACCTAGGTCCAAAACCCAAGTGGTCGTGACCACCCTGTGGTCAGCTTCGTGGAGGAGCCCGAAAGCTTAAACAACTACAAGGAGAGACTCGCAGGTTGCAAAGCGCAACACTAAAAGATAAAGCTGGTTTTGGAAGCTTGCACTACTGCCATCCCTAGGCGTGAAACTGTAAATTAAAGAATGGTCTGTTGTCTGCTGCACTGAGCCAAATCAGAGACATTTCACATACACATTTTAATTGGGGTTTTCATTCTAATTGAAGAAATAAATTCCACCTAAACAGATGCTTACACACATACACACACACACACACTACGGTACGTTTTGCACATTGGCAAGTGGGTGCAAAATACCTACATCATGGTCTCCTCAGATATAAGATGGAATTTCCCAGTTTTTAAATGGTAACAGATGCAGTTTCGGCTCTAAGACACACTGGGCTCTCTCCCAAAAAATTACCCCAATCCCCACCACTAGCAGTTTTAATAATAAAACGTCAGAGAATAACTAAAAACCTTCCAGTCAACAATGATTCATGCCTGGGTTTTGTTTCTGTTTTTGTGTTTAGTGATGAATAAATACCCTAGTTGTTCCCAAATGTCCAGGTCTCTCTATAAAGAATCCCCATCTTCATTACTTCTTTCACTTGCTTGTTTATAACCGGAGGTGTCATAATCAAGTTTCTTGTGAAAATGAAAGTAATCAAAAATGCCTTGTGATTCCAGGAAAATAGCTTCTTAAGGAGACATGCCTGCCTGCTATTGATGTTGTAAAAAGGCTCCTTTTACATGGTATTAGATGTTGAAAGCACATCATATTGATCTAGAAATAAAAAGCTTGATTTTTTTTTTTTTTTTTTTTTTAGTACAGGCAACCCTTACCTTCATAAGCATTTTATACACTAGGAAGAGGGTTTTATTTTTAATTGAGGTAGAGTAAACAAATTATATTTGAAGAGCGTTGCTATTTTTAGGGAACAGAAGATTTGTAAGCTTTTTGGCAGCAGTTCGGGTAAAAAAAAAAAAAAAAAAAAAAAACTTGAATAAGTCTCACTCTTTCAAATTTGGCCCAGGCCTCTCCCTAGCAGCCCTGCCCGGAGTCCAAGATGAGATTGAAAGTGTTGTCTCTGTTCTATTGTTTATTTTATTATTATTTTTCTCCGTAGGAATGTGAGGAGTCGGTTTCTCAGTCACTTGCCCATGCTCAAACGCTGAAAATGTGAACTGGGAATCAGTTAGAACCTTGGCCTTTATTGCGCGTATGTTCTCCGTCCCCGGAAACAGTGATGTGGCTGCATAGGAAACAGCAAATTCGGGGGAAGCGCACTGCCTGGTTGCATTTACCCCCAGAGAGTCAAGCTTCAGTAGCACTTGAAGGCACCTTCCTCTCATGATGTACATCGCTCATTGGTTTCTGTACTTTATCCTAAAGTTCATACCGCACCACTGGAAGAAGAAATCAATATTTCAAGTGATCTCCCTCTCCCCACCATACAATTCCACGGCACTAAGAGTAGCACACCGCCCAGCACCAGCCTGAGAGCTAATCATCCTCCACAGAGCAGCGCCAGCTGCTTTAGCAGGAATTCTTTCCGATTTTCTTAGCAACATGAGGCTCCCTTTCCAGAAGATCTTGCCTTTGGGGGAAAATGTTCTTCCACACCAAGTTTAACTAACTTTACCTGAACAATTTTCCTCTTTTTAAAACGCCGCCCCCAACCCTTTCTCCGGTTTTCCCCTTTCTTTATTCCAACCTTGCCCGGAACCCCTCCCTCTCGCCCACCTCCGTTGGTTTCCAAGGAGTTTGCGCGTGATTGCCTGTCTTGGAAAATCTAGCTATAGCCCTTTGCTTTTAAACGCTATAAACGACCTGTTTCCTATGTCATTAAAGATGTTGCCAGTCTTCCCATCGCTGGAGAGCTGCATGTATCACTGCGTGCTTCCTTACACCCAAGTCTCCTTTCTATATTCCTTAGGAGGAAAACAAAGTGCCCGAGTTGTGCGGCCCCGAGGTGCAGGTCTGAGATACACGCCGGGAAACTTATCCTAACGCATCTGACTCCAGGACTGGGGGTGACGCGGCGCTGCCAAGGAATCCTGAATCCCCGCCAGGCTTGTGCCGTGTGCGTAGCTCAAGCCTTTCCTACAGGTCTTGGTCCTTAAAGGCGAGCTGGGGTAGGTTTCTGACTCATCGACAATCACACACACACACACACACACACACACACACACACCACTACACCACATCACATCACACCACACCACAACACACAGGTGCGCGAACGCCCGCTCCTGGAGAGCTGGAGTTTGCAGAACCCAAGGGGGTTTTGGCTCTCGGCAATCTGTAACCCACACGCGGAGGCGTGGAGGACACCAAGGCTCCACCAGACCGGGCAGGGTGGACTGGAGAAAGGCCCCAGCGCCGGCTGTGGGCAGCCAAAGAACTCCCTGAACCCCCCCCCAACTCCAGCGCTGGCGCGACCACCCCGGCATTCCTGCAAGTTTCTACTCACAGCGGGGCCTCCCGTTTGCCTGCTGCCTCGCCCGGAACCCCCATTTCGCGTGCCTGGGCCGCCCTCCCGCTCCACCCAGAGCTCCGCGCCCCCAGAGCGGCCGGCACACTTCCCAGGAGCGGCCCAGACACCCCCACCCGCAGCGGCGGCCCGGCGGTCTAGCCGGAGCTCGCCGCCGTCTCCCGCTGCTGCTGCCGCGGCGGCAGGAGCCTCTCCAAGGCTCCCTTGATGCCCTTATGTATTATTCACTCGGATGGCCACGGCGCTTTCTGGAGAGCCCACGCCTGAGACGCCAGGTCTTCACCCGGCAACTACTAGTTTGGCGATTTCAGGTGTTTTTTGTTTGTTTGTTTTTTAACTGGGGGTGATGCGGAAGCGGCGGAGCACATTTTTCAGTTGTTCTGCTCTGAGGGTTTGGATTTTTTGCGGGTAGCTAGAGGGAGCGTGTTGAGCCCCGAGCCGGGAAGGGAGCGCGCCAGAGCCGGCGAGTGCGGTGATCAGCAACCCAGTGAGCCGCCGAGGCTGGCTGGCTGGCTGGGAAGAAGAGACGCCACGGCGTCTGGGCGAGCCGGGCCTAACTGAGCTCTTTCCTCGACAACCCCCATCCTCTCCGGCCCGCTTTTCCGCCGCGGCGCACGCTCCTCCAGCCCGGGAATCCCCCGTGCATCGGACTGCCCACCGAGTTGCTGTGCCTTTCACCATTACTCCTTCACCTCGCCTCTGGCCCCAACTTTCCTCAGCCTGGACACGCGCGTGCGGGTGCGCGCACGCGAACACACACACACACACACACACACACACACACACACACACACGATCTCCTCCCTTGACTCCAGCTCCACTTCCCCGTGTAGTTTGGGAATGACAGATGCCTGTAGACTTTCACCAAACATGCGGTGGGGGCAGCAGACTACAACAGTTATTTAATTAAAAGGCATTTTTCCTCTCGCCCTGGCTCCCAGAATAGCTTTTGCACCCCTAGACCCTGAGCACACGCCTGCCTCTCCAGGTTACCAGTGGCCCGCTAACACCCATCTACTTCACGCCCCCCCTTTTCGGAGTCTACCCCCAGCTTCCCCCTTCTCGCCCCCCACCCAACCCCCGTCACACTGACATGCACACCTAGAGGCCAGCGGCGGGGAGCGGGGAGGGCACGATGCAGCCAGACTGCATTGCACAGTCATCAAAGTTAAGTGTGTGTGGTTGTGGGGTGCTTGTGCGCGCCGGGGGAGGCGCGGGGTCATGGGCGCCGGAGCATCCACTCTGCCCTCCCCCCTCCGCGGGGTCAGGGGACGCCTCCACTTGAGATTGCAGCCATTTTAGGGAAAGAGGTGGCTCGGGGCCCAGGGGGAGTGGAGAAGGAAGAGCTCGTCGCGGGAGACTCGTGGCTCCGCAGCCCCTCGGTGCAACTGGAGGGCGGGCAGGCGCCGGGCGCACAGGGGCGCGGCGCCCGCGGCGACTTGGGGAAGGTTGCGCTCGAGTTCCCTGGTTTTGCCTAGAGTTGTTTGGGGTAACGTGCCAGCTCCAGCTTCTTTCTTGGGTTCCCGCTGGGCTGGGAGGTGGGGGGGTGGTGTCAGTAGCAGACTGGGCACCGGAGGGACGCGACAGACCCTGGAGACTGAAGAGCTAGTGCTGGGGCAAGGGGGCACCTCCTCTCGCCGGTTGGCACTGACCCAGACAGTGAGACCCACTTGGCCCCCCAGCCTCCCCACCCCCTCCCGAGCCTCTGCCTGCCCACCGAGTGCCAAGTGAGCGCGCAGCAGGGGGTAAGGGGCGCGACGCCGCCCGGCACCGAGCCACCCCTTACCTGGTTGGAAGGGGTTTCCCAGGAGGAGCCGTAGTTGTAAAAGAAGGAAGAGAAGAAGGTATCTTTCGACAGCCCGCAGACCGCCATGCTCTGGATGCAAATAAAATGAGGAAAGGGGGAAAAAATCACACAGAAAAAAGCAACCAAAATTTTTCAAAATCAAATTAAACCAATAAGCGAAGAAGAAATTCTATCGAAAATAAAGAAAAGGAAGGGGAAGGAAACGGCGAAGGGAACGGAAACTCTCGGCGATGCTCCCTCTCCGGCTGAGGAGGATGCTCGGGCTGCTGCCGCCACTGCCGCCTTCTCAAGACGGTACCTAGAGAGGTTCGTCCTGACTTGGGCAGCCGCCGCCGCCTGTGCCGGCTGCGTGTGTGCGCGCGTGTGTGTGCGTGTGCGTGTGTATGGTGTGTGCGCGCAGAGCGAGAGACCGCAGGGGAAGCAAGAGGGCGAGAGAATGAGCGAGCCTGGATGGAGGGCGCAGAGGCAGAGCGGCGGGCGTGTGCGCGCGGGGGTGCGTGCGTGTGTGTGCGTGTGTGTATGTGTGTGTGTGTGTGTGTGCGCGCGTGCGCGCGCGCGTGTGGCTGTGTGTGCGTCTGTTTGGGGAGCTCACCGGAGAGCCAGGACCGTCACGTGGGCGCGCTGACTCCGCCGGCTGCCGAGGACAGCCTGTACTACATCCCCGGCCACTAAATCAGCCCGCGCCGCCAGACTTTTGCAGCCCCCCCACCCCACACCCGGCCACAGGCCGGCCTTCCTGCGGGGCCGCTCGCACCCGGGACAGCAGGTGCGGCCGCGGGCAGGTGGGTGAGTGGGGAGGGGGTGGCCCCAAGCTGGGACAGAGAGCAAAAGCTGCCAGCGGAGATGCACAGGTCCCGAGTTATAACCCACGCCCTCCTGGCAAGCCTTCCTCCCACCCTCTTTGAAGATTTTTTTCTTTTTCTGAATTCCTAGAACAGAGAGAGACCCCTCTTCTCTCCGCGGAGAAATTATTTTCACACACTTGCTACGTCTCGATTTTCTTTCTTTCCCGGTGCCCCTCGCTCCCCACGCCCCCCCTCCCCCGGCGCGCACACACGCAGGCACACGCACACCCATTGGCCACCGCCTCCCATCCCAAATGCAAACCCACTTCCTTTTGCCAGTTGCTGTAGTTAAGCTAAGTCAGTGCTACATCAAACTAGGCTAGAGAGAACTGGAAAGTGGATTTAGGGGACAATACTGCCCCAGCAGGAAGAAAGGCTCCACTTTGGCATTCTGTTGACTTAACAGTTAAAAACGAAAATGGATTTTATAGCTCTTGCACTAAAACTCAGGTCCTTGAGTCACAATTCTTTAAATGAAGCTATTCTATTAAGTTTACTGCATGTTATAAAATGTAAACATATTATCACGCACACACACAGACACACACACAAAGAGGATATATTAGAACCAAACCAACCTGTCTCTCAATCTGAGTAACTGAAAGTTTTTTTTCTGAAAGAAAAAGCCATTTCTTACTTTCTCCCTCCAACTCTTTATACATAAATTTATAGCAAGCAAAATTCAAATAAAAATTGGCATATCTGTGTAAGATGCTCTTACAAGTACTTGAGTCCTCACAAATAAACTTGAAACAAACTGTTATAGGCAATTTAAATTGTTTTTGTTTCTAAATCCTTTTCCAAACGTTGTCCATTTTTATTCAAACCAACTGTGTTTTTCTAAGAGTTCACAATTCCTCTTGTAAATTTCCCACTTGAGGTCAAAATCATCTGTGAAATAAACCTTTCCACACCAACCCAGTGATGTCACAAACATTCACTCACACGATTTCAGAAGAGAATTAAGGCAGGAGAACAGGCTCTCTCTACAAAGACAGCTTCTGTTTTCTTGCAAATAGCATTGCTTCTACTAAAGATTCAGGAAATACATTAGATTTCTGGCTAAATACCTGTTTTTCTTCTTCTGAGATTGACTTGTTTTTCAAACATATGTCAAGTGATCTTTTAAAAAAATAAGTCAGCATCCTCTTTTCTGGATTTGTGAAGAATGGTGCTTCAACTCAGTCTTCCTTACCCGCTCTGGCCACTATAGATTTTAATAAAGGAGAAAAGGATTTTTTAAAAAATGATGTCAGAAAGAACATTGAGAGATTAAATGTAATGAACTAACTTCAGACCCAAATAATGCTGACTGACCTGGCTTCAAAAATACAATAGTTTTTAAGAAGTATTAGACTCACCAAAATTCTATTTTGTCATCGAAGTTAGTGCTGATCTCACCAATACCGAATGGAGGGGCTTGTTCTCCATTGTTTCGCCTATTGTTCCCTGTGTCTCCAGGCTGGGAAGAAGAGGGACACATTCTTCATGCCATACCCCATTTTAATCCCACTGCAGTCCCATTCCTATAAATATTCATTGTAAAGGGACTGGACAATATAAAATTAGGCCCAACACCTGGGATGTCTTAGGCTTCCTGTCTAAATAAAGCCCTTCAGATAATATTTATACAAAGCACTATAAAAATGTAGTTTGTGGAATGCTTTTTATATATTGTATTTTCGCTCAAGTGACATTCTGTGCCTGCAGCCACCTGGGTTCAGCTCAGGTCCCACTTCTGCTCTGGCAGAAGTAGATTCTATCTCCGTGATCCCCTTTCCTATTTGCTGCATAAATGGACTTATGTCTCATGACCATCCTTTATCCCCATTTCATAGAAGTGGAAACAGGCTCAAAGATGATAAATAACCTGCCTCGGGTGACCCAGCTATGAAGTAGTAAGAAGTGAACCCAAACTTTGTGGCCCACCTACGTCTCTCATCCTGAGCTAACTGAGCCCATCGTCAGCACTCCTCTTATGTGATCATTTCACATATCCCCCCAAAAAACAGAATGAGTGGTTCCACTCTTTAGCTGCCCAAATTGGTGATAAGTATACATTTGTGGGATGTGGTCATTTAAAAATTGATTGCATGTTCACTGACTCATCCACTCTTCAAGAGGACCCTGTCAGGAAGCTATTACTACTTTTGTTTTATATGTGACAAAACTTAGGCTTAGGGAGGGATCCCTGACACCCCATCCTACCTACAATCGAGAAAGTGGCAGAGCTGGGTCTTGAACCAGAGACTTCTGGCTTACGACTTATCTTTCCCTGGAAGTTAGTCTGTGCCATTTCCAGACACGTGGATCCACTGAGCAGGCCCAGGGCAGACATCCAGCAAGGGAGAGGGAGGAACAGGTGGAAAGAATCCCCTCTGAGCAACAAACAGAGGAACATTTGTATAAATGAAGTCTGGCCTCCAGCCACACATTTGGCTCCCCTCAAATCTCCAGCCCTCTCTTCTTTAAACAAGGAAGGCCCAAAGACAACCACCTGGATAGGCTTCTGGTAAAATGCCTTCCTCTTTGCCCAGCTTGCTCCTCCCGGGCAGCCCTTCCACTCTGAAAGAATTCTTCCTCAGCAGTAACATGGAGGTTTGTTTGCTAGTTTCCAACAACATAAAAACAAGCCAACCTCCTCTGCCCCCGCGGGGACCCAGAACAGATGGAGACAATCAACCCCTTGGGAAACAGAGGGAGCTGCTAGCTCCTTGAGAAAAGATCACCCCGGCCACCTTGCCAACTCCTTGCTGTGCAGTATACGAAAGTCTGAAGATGGAAACCCAAAACAGAGAGCTCTTGATTTCCAAATCCACTGTGGTTGGTTTTCTCAAGGGCCAACCAAACTTTCTTCTGTGTGCCTTCCTCTGTCAGATTGCCAAGTCACGATTTGCCATACTTGAAAATGGGTGATTTGTTGCATTGATATCATTCCATTAATAAGAAAAGCCATCTTTATTCAGGAACACTTCACCCCCAACAACAAAACAATAAGTTTTGCATTAATTTCATATTGGTAATTGGCTGGTCATCCAGATGATGCTGGGGTGTCTTCCTTGCTTACAAATGAAGTGCATTAACGCCCGCATGCCACTAGGGTATCATTTAGCAAAAGGCAGCTCTGCTCTGCCCATGCGAGAGGCCAAATTGTTGTGGATGTGGATGAGAAATGAGCGTTTTGGCTAAACCTGCAGATGGGAAGCAGATGTAAAGTGCAGAGGAAGTTTGATTTCATTCCATCTCCTTCCTTTATTAAAATAAGGGCTGCTAATTTGTCTTATTTTAAAAAGCCCTCTGAATACAAGCGCATGTGTGTTAATTCCAGGTAAAGTGAGAACCATCTCATTCCTGCCTTCAAGAAGGGTACCGTCTCAACAAATGCGGTTATGTCTAGCAGTTTGTTTAGTTCCCAACTGTTCTTGGTCACTGTTTACAATGTTATACCGCACTCCCCAAATTATAATTGCCCTGGGGAAGGATTAACGTTAAGAGGCAGTGAGACAGAAGGAGTTGAAAGGCCAAAGGGAGGGCGTAACAAACAAGGAAGACGTCCCGTGAAAAGCCCAGAGACCAGGACGGCAAGAGGGAGGCGTCTGTTAATGCCAAAAGGCAGAACATGAACCTCAAAATAACTATGACAGCTCTGGCTGGTGTGGCTTAGTGGATTGAGTGCCAGCTTGTGAACCAATAGGTCGCCACTTCGATTCCCAGTCAGGGCACAGGCCTGCGTAGCAGGCCAGGTCCCCCGTTGGGAGTGCACAAGAGACACCCAATCAATGTATCTCTCACACATTGCTGTTTCCTTCCCTTTCTTTCTCCCTCCCTTCCCCATCTCTAAGAAATAAATAAATAAAATCTTAAAATATATACTTAAAAAATAACTGTGACAATAATGACAAACAAACATGTATGGAATGCTTTATAATAGATCAGGCAGGATGTTGGGCACAGGACAGTCTTTCTTACCTTTGGGCTTCCCTGAGTCAAGGATTGGAGGGCAAGATGTTAATTTGGGAGGAGATCCTAGGAAACACAGGTACGGAAGTAAAGGAAGTGGGATAAAGAAATGAAGGAAGCATTACCATGGCAACCAGAGCTGAATCCTACTTGGGAACCACTGGGAAGCAGTGGAGAACACACACTTCAGAGTTTCTCCATTCAAAGGGTGAAGAAGCCAGCGTATTGATCCCCTGACCCCACAGCGGAAGGCTGCTCCCAGGTGTGATTAACTCCCCAGCACATTCGACCTGTGGCAGGCATGGACGACGTGGGGTCTGGCAGCCAGCGCAGGTCCCTCAGGCCAACAGATGCCAAGGCTGATGTTAGACTCGGGGACCATGTATATTGTAAGGGGTGTGGGGAGATGGGCAGAGCACCAGGGGCAGCTGCTACCCAAACATTAACTCCTTTCATTTTACAAAAACCTCATGAAGTGGGAACTATCACATTTCTACTTCTTCCCAAGAGAACAGAGTCTAAGAGAGTAAGAAGCAGCATCTGTTGTTTTTACCCGGTTAGCATCAGTCCCCTCTTCTGGTAACAGCACCCTCCCTGCCTTTTCCTTTGGGAAACAGTCCGTCCCCCCTCTCAGTGAGCTGACTGACCCCCTCACCCCAAGCGTGCACAGGTGACCCACGCTGACCCGGCAAGTGCTCGACCTCAGGTTTTCCCTGGAGCTACGGGGCATGAGTTTGCTCCTTCTGCCCAGAGCAGGAAGCTGGGTGGATAGAAGCCTGGAGCTTGTCCAGGCCATGTTACTCCCATGAGAATGATCCCAGCTGCTTGAGATGGAAGCCAGCCCAGAGGAAAGCCGGCCTGAAAAGCCAGCACTGAAGAGAAGCACCACAGACTTCTGACTTCCATCTTTTGAGAAACTGGATCCAGCCTGACCTGAAGCTAGACCTCCCTGGCCTTTCCAAGTGCATAAGCCAATAAACTCCTCTTTAATTATAAGCCAGTTTGAGCTTATTTCATAGAAGGTAAGCAACTTGGCCAAGATCACACAGCTAATGAGTGTGGAGGTAATAGTCAAGCCCAAGGAACCCTGCTTCCCCATACAGGGCTATGACCCATGTTCTTAACCATGTAGAACAGTAGCAATTAGTACCTACTACACACAAGATAGAGCTCTGAGCCAAATTACCCTTCTCATTGCCTGGCCTGAGCTCGGAGTCTCCTTCCTTCCAGAAGCCACTGCCAATTTGTCTAAGAGGATAATGGATCAGGGTGCATCTTGGCTTTATTTGAATTGTTTGTTCCATCAAATCAAATCATTAAAAGTGTGCCGTGTCTTATTGATGGTCCCTTGAAGAAAGGCCAGAGTGGAAGTGACAGAAAATTTAAAAAGAAAGTAGAGAGTTGAGACCTTCAGTTTTCTCATGAGCCAATCAGAGCTATTCATGGACAACTCCTGTTTCAGTCACAACTCATTTGCCAGTGACAAGCCCCCACCCCCACCTTTACTGACTAGAAGGGAAAAAAATGTTTCGATGGCTTACCTAACTGAAGAGACCAAGACTAGCGTTGTCTTCAGGCAGGGCTGGAGCTATGCAAGGCCTAGCATCAACACCACAATGTCTTGGCTTGGCCTGCCTTTGGGTTGACTTCCTTCTCAATCCCGTACGGAGCTTTTCACCATTGGTCCTAACAGAGAGAGGAGATAGATGCCTCTCTCAACAGTCCCAGCAAAAACCCTGTGATTTCTAATCACTGGCTCTTTATTGGGTCATGTGCCCATCTTTACACTATGGCTCTGATCTACCAGACTTGAGTCCCGGGACCCTCCGTGGCTCTCTTGTTGGAGTCAACACCACCACAGCACACGAACTGAGAATCGAAAACATGTGGTTCCCCAGAGGAAAACTGGGGCAAAATCTGGTGATCTCCGATTTCTAGAAGAATGATGACTGGCTGTCAAGCAGCCATAAGGGGCAGTCATTCCCATCCGCATTGTGGTTACCACTGCAGACAGCATGAGCTCTTCCTTGGCTTTAATGGGCTCATCCTTTGTTCAGAGAAAAGTGACAGCAAGGAAAATAGATAACAATAAATAAAGCTAATTACAGGTTCTGACTGGCAGGCAGTAGAATTTATTTCAATACTTTAAGCAGATCTTCTGAGGTAACTCACATAATTCCTGGGAGAGCCAGAGAACTGGGTTTGGATGCTACAAATAGGGACAAAGCAGACAGCCAAGGGAGCTGTATGACACCCACTGCCCTGGAAGAACAAGAAGGCTTTGCCTGCCACCTGGTTAGCTAGAACACCTGATCCCCTGAACTCAGCAGCCACCATGCTTTGCTCATTTCTGCCTGTCAGTCTGGAGCAGGTGTGTGTGCTTGGGGTTACTATCACGTGCATGACCTTACTTGTAAAGGAGTGTGGGAAATGTAGTTTTTCAGTTTTCTCGTCTCTAAGTACCAAAGGGTTAATTAAGAGGTGTTGCAATGGACACTGATGAGGTCCAAAATCTGCCACAGAGCAGAACAGTGGCAGGAAAGCAATAAAGGCCGGACTCAAGACCTGGTCCCCAGTCACAGTGGCTTGTCTGAGTTAGCTCTGACGTTTGCTAAGAAAGAAAACAAATGAAAGCACCTAGACAGATGCCAGGGGCTAAGATGTCCACAGCAGCCTGTACTCTTCAAAGCACTCCTGGATCATACCTGTAAGTGCGGGGAGCCGTTTGAAGACACAAATGATGATGGTGTGTTGTGTCCATCTGTGGGAGGCAATGAGAAAGAAGTCTGGACCGTGCTGTATTAGCCATCGTGGTACCGCTCCCCTTCCATACCCACATCTGGTGTTTCTTCCCCCCAAAGACTTCTGTTTCTATTTAACTCTGTCACCTGAGGCCAGGCCACTTTCTTCCCTTGCCGGAACCTTCCAGTAAAA